>NC_063367.1:15104714-15122551 GCF_021869965.1 Rhincodon typus | reverse complement strand
AAGGGGCTCTGGGGTCTCTATAAGGGGCTCTGGAGTCTCTGTAACAGGCCCTAGAGTCTCTGTAACAGGCTCTGCGGTCTCTGTAACAGGCCCTGGGTATCTGTAACGGGCCCTGGAGTGTCTGTAAGGGGCTCTGGGGTCTCTGTAACAGGGCCTGGAGTCTCTGTAACAGGCCTTGGAGTCTCTGTAACAGGCTCTGGGGTCTCTGTAGCAGGCCTGGGGTCCCTGTAATGGGCCCTGGAGTCTCTGTAACGGGCCCTGGGGTCTCTGTAACGGGCCCCGGGGTCTCTGTAACAGGCTCTGGGGTCTCTGCACAGGCCCTGGGGTCTCTATAACCGGCCCTGGAGTCTCTGTAACAGGCCCTGGGGTCTCTGTAAGGGGCACTGGGGTCTCTGTAACGGGCCCTGGGGTCTCTGTAAGGGGCCCCGAGGTCTCTGTAACAGGCCCTGGGGTCTCTGTAACAGGCCCTGGAGTCTCTGTAACAGGCACTGGGTATTTGTAACGGGCCCTGGGGTCTCTGTAAGGGGCTCTGGGGTTTCTGTAACAGGCTCTGGGGTCTCTGTAATGGGATCTGTGGTGTCTGTAACTGGCCCTGGGGTCTCTGTAAGGGGCTCTGGGGTCTCTGTAAGGGGCTCTGGGGTCTCTGTAACGGGCCCTGGGGTCTCTGTAACAGGCCCTGGGGTCTCCGTAACAAGCCCTGGAGTCTCTGTAACAGGCCTTGGGGTCTCTGTAAGGGGCTCTGGGATCATGTTTACAGGCCCTAGGGTCTCGGTTACAGGTTTGCCTCTGCTGTTGCCACGGCTACTGCAAACGTCGCGCCTGAGCTGGAGCCATGGGCCTGGGTCTCCTGCTTCCTGCTCCCCCTCCGATGCTTCCCCTCCGATGCTCCTCCAGATGTTGCCAATGGTCATGAGTCACCAGGCTCCGGGCTCTGTGCTCGTCCACTGCTGATGCCTAATCCTCTGCCACACCTGTGCCAGCGCCAGAGCCAGGCACGGATCTCGGGCTGCACATGACCTCTGTGATCAACATGATGAAGAAGACATTAATACTTTACCTCTCTTGACCCTGTGGAATACAGTGATTGCCTATTCTTTTGTTCAGAAGCTCCTAACAACATAGAATAAAGTCTCTGCTACATTCAGGACATACTTTGTAGGCTGGTTCTAATGCAGTTATGACTTCATTGTGAGTGCAGAGGAAGACTCCCAAAAAGGCAGGTCAGAATAATGCCCTATGTTTTCCTATCCCTGATATCTGAGATTGAAAATGCAATTGGCTCATCGGTACATGGGCAGAGTTTATGTGAATTAATCAGCTACTGAGCAAATAGTCTCCAAGATAGAATCCCTACAGTGTAGAAGCAGGCCATTTGGCCCATCAAGTCCATATCAACCCTCTGAAGAGTATCCCGCCTCATCCCTATAACGCTGCATTTTCCATGGCTAATCCACCTAGTCTGAACGCCATGGATAATTTAGCGTGGCCAATCCATCTAACCTGCACATCTTTGGACCGTGGGTTGGAAACCCACACAGGCACAAGGGAATTGTGTAATCTCCACACAGACAGTCACCTGAGGCTGGAATCAAACCCAGATCCCTGGCACTGTGAAGCAGCAGTGTTAACCACTGAGCCGCTGTCCCAGCCCAGTAGACTTCCTCAGTCAGGTTTCCCATTGTACCAGACTGGGTGATGTGGAAGTTCAACTTACCTTAAAGCCTGAGAACAAGCAAACATGAGCAGAATCTCTGTGAACACTCCCCACATTGTCTTGGACTCTGTTGCTGTCCCATCACAGAAGGAAAAGACAATAAAACCTATGGTCTGTCTCAGCTTGTGCACTTCATAAATGCAGCACCAGCACGACCAGTCCATTTATTTCCAAGGGTTACTGGTTACTTTACTGGTTTCTCCCCCTCGAAAGCATTTTGGCATTCATTCAGTTTTTCCAGTCCTTTAAAACACTACATATTCGTTTTCTCTTGACCTTCTTGATTTTTCCTGCCTCTGTCGTCCATTTTCAACTCCAGTGGTATCCCAATCACAGACTAAGGGTAAAATTAAATACTATAAATGGTGGGAAAGTCTTGTTGAGTTGCCAAGAGGCTGAGACAATGATGGACAACTACTTTCACTCTGGAATACTATCAACTATTAAACATTAATGCAATCAAAACTGTTAGCGTTAATTATTAATTATTATTAACAATGAACACTATCAATTACTAATCAACACCTATCTTGCAAACAAATCAGGTTACTTATTTTCTGAAGAATGTCTATTGTTATGGACCAGACCAGTTGCCCTCAAAATATATTAAGAAGGTAGCCTAGACCCTAACTTTTTCTTATTTTAGAGGTAAGTGTGAGGTACTGTGTTCCAGTTGCTAATCAAACAGTCAAACTACAGGATGTTAAGCAAAACACAATTTATATAAACACTGTAGTTAAAATGCAACAAAAGAAAGAGGAACTTGGAATAACTTAACTCTATTGGAATGCTTAACAGAATAATAGACTATTTAACGACTAATCACTAATCGTTCCAATATGGTAACGTCCCATAAACACACCCTTGGAAAGAGGCAAATTCTGAAAACAGATTGCTTCATGCGCTGTTCTCTCATCCAGGAAGAAAAAAATATTAAAAGACGATTCTGAGACACAGAGAGCGCCGTAGCCAGCAGAGACTCTCTGTCTTCGAACCCTGCTGAGACCCCAGCAACAACTGCTGAAAGCTAAAACTAAAAATCCTGGATCTGTGGAAGCTTGACCACACCCACTCAGGCTGCTTCTATTGTTAGCTTCTAAAAAAAAATCCAAGGCCTCACAAGTTCTTCTCATAAACTGCTCGGTACCTGTCCCCCAATCTCTCTCTGAAAGAAACTAGGACAAAACACACCTCTTAAAGCCACAGCATCATCACACTATACTTTTCTGAATTATTTATTTATAACAGCTTTGCTTTGTCACCCTCCAGTTTTTCCCCGTATCTGGGATAATCGAAGTTAATCAAATTTGCAAATTTGAAATTGAACACTCATCGAAGAGGTAATTTATCACTGAATCTGACAAGGAACCTTTTGGTCAGTTATGAAATCATTGTGAATCAAAAGATTATATTAAACACCGTTACGTGTCAACTACAAAATTATTTTCCAAACTTTCCAAAACAACATAGACCACTCATCACTGAAATAGTTCTTAATTATTTAAACTCAACTTAAATTCCAGAGTTGTCCATCACCATCCCTTGGTCTCCAGTCCCATCAGACAGTTCACAGAGTGTACATAACCAGGATGGGAATGGTACCCAGGGAGTCCCCAACATTGACTTCGGACCCCTTGAAGTAAGATGGCATAAGTTGAATAAGTTGGGCAACAGAATCCTCTGCTGATTTCTACTTAGTAGGCAGCAGTTCTGATTTGGTTTCAGGCCATATATTCCTTCATCAATGCTGGGTCATAACCTTGTTACTCACTGTCTAACAATACTGGAGATATATCGACATGAAAAGTGATAAAGGACAATAAAGAGTTTCTGATAATCACGTTCTCCCTGTGTCTGTGTGGGTTTGCTCTGGTTTCCTCCCACAGTCCACAGATGTGCAGGTTAGGTGGATTGGCCATGCTGAACTGTCCATAGTGTATAGGGATGTGCAGGCCTGGTGAGTTAGCCATGGGAATTGCAGGGTTACGGGGTCAGGATCTGGGGTGATGCTCTTCAGAGGGTTGGTGCAAACTCAACGAGCCGAATTGCCTTTTTCTGCACTCTGGACTTTCTAAGTGTCCTGTATAACCAGGTTCCAAATTCTAACCACTTTCTGGGTAAAGAAGTTTCTCTTGAATCCCCTTCTGGATTTATTGCTGACTTTCATATTTATGGCTGGTAGACTTTTGATGCTCACACACAGGCTGCCCTCTGTTTTGCTCATTTGATTCTGAAATCCTTGAGATTTATTGTTATTCTAGGGTGATCTTTCAAAGAAGAACAGGACACCACAAGCTGACATAAGTCCTATACAGTTTACAACTGAAAGCAAATAAAAAGTAAAGGTCTTTTTTAAATGCCTTAATCAAAATCCCACCAGTTTTCAACAACACTTTGGAATTAAATCCATGGCATTTCCATTCTGTGCTCCAAACATTGAGAAATTAAGTATTGGGACGCACAGTTAACTTCTGGAGCTGGATGGGATGATGAACCATAGTGTAAGTCACACGTTGATTAATTAAGGCTCTGGGACTGGTACATTAAATTACATAGGTAGATTTCTGTGCTGTAAATGCTTTCAGTTCAACTTGTGCGCACTTATGTTTATGCTTCATGTGAACCTACTTCCTTGAGTTCTGGGAATGGTCACTCGACCTGAAACGTTAACTCTGATTTCCTTCCACGGATGCTGCCAGACCTGCTGAGCTCTTCCAGCAACTTCTGTTTTAGCTTCTTCCTGTCCTACTTTCTCCAGCCCGAACTGTGTTACCTTCTAAGCCATTGTCCCTCGTTTAATGATATAACTTCCCCTTAACACAGCTATGCTAATCACTTCAACTACATTGTGGCAAGTTCCACATTCTAACCAATCTCTTAGTAGAGAGGTTCCTCTAGAAGTCTTTGTTGGATTTACATTCATGAACCCCTAGTTTTCTGACCAGTAAGTATTGAAAGTCTCTTCTCTATGTCTCTCCTTGGTAATTTTAATGGTGTATGTGTTGACACTGACGACTGTGCTCTTGGGAGATGCTTGTGCTTGGTCCCAATGAATGAGATTTGTCAAAACATTTCATTTGTACACCTACTTCCAGCATACGTGCAGTTTCACTGAAGACCAGGAGCCAGGATCAGAGTTGGATTAGAATGAGGGAAGTGAGAAACCCCTTTTGTCCCCACCACCACTCGTCCAAGCACCCCCATCCATATTCTCCCATCTCTCCCCCCAACCCTGATCAGCACTCCTCCTCCGTCTGAAAAGCCCCCAGCTGATCCTGGAGGTCTGTTCTGCCGCTGAACACCATTTCAATCTCACACCTGTTCTGTGTGACGTGCACTTTGCGCATCACACAACGATGTAGAGGGTCTGTTAGTGGGCACTCACGTGTTTCTGATTGAGAAAACAGACTCTATTATCCCACTGTTTCAGTAATCAGTAAGCACTGCCTGGTTTTAAACATCTCTATCTGATCATCCCTCATTCTTCCCTTTTTGAATGTGAAAACCCCAGGCTGTTCAGCCCTTCCAGACTGTTCCAACCTTCCTATCCTGGGTTACTTCTAATGATCTGGAATGAGCCAATTGTCTTCTGAGGCATGGTGACACGGTGGCTCAGTGGTTAGCACTGCTGCCTCACAGTGCCAGGGACCCAGGTTCAACTCCAACCCTCAGGATGACTGTCCATGTGGAGTTTGCACATTCTCCCTGTGTCTCTGTGGGTTTCCTCCAGTTTCCTCCCGCAGTCCAAAGGTTAGGTGGATTGGCCATGCTAAATTGCCCCATAGTGTCCAGGGATGTGCAGGCTAGGTGGATTAGCCATGGTGAATGAAGGGTTACAGGGATAGGGTGGGTCTGGGCGGGATGCTCTTTGGACGTTTGGTATGGACTGGATGGGCCAAATGGCCTGCTTCCTCACTGTAGGAATTCTAGGAAAGGCTAGGCCTGTATCCGCTGGAGTTTAGAACAGTCAGATGTGACTTCATTGAAACATATAAGACCCTGAGGGGTCGAGCACAGGTGGATGTGCAAAGGATATTTCCACTTGTGGGAGAATCTGGAACCAGGACTTATGTCAGCTTGTGGTGTCCTGTTCTTCTTTGAAAGATCACCCTAGAATAACAACAAATCTCAAGGATTTCAGAATCAAATGAGCAAAACAGAGGGCATCCTGTGTGTGAGCATCAAAAGTCTACCAGCCATAAATATGAAAGTCAGCAATAAATCCAGAAGGGGATTCAAGAGAAACTTCTTTACTCAGAAAGTGGTTAGAATTTGTTTAAAAATAAGTGGGTGCCCATTTAAGAAAGAGAGGAAGAAATATTATTTCTCTCAGAAGGTTGTGTGTGTTTACAATTCCCTTCCTCAAAATGCAGTGAATATGGAATCACTTTTTAAGGCAGAGACAGATCAATTGTTGATGACCAAGGGGATGAACTTTATGAGGGATGAGCAGGAATGTCAAGTTGAGTTTAAAATCAGATCAGTCATGTTAAAGAAGAATGAAGATCTCCCAGTATCGAGGACAGAATTTCTAAAGAGAAGAAATACCACTTTTTAAGGCCACTAGACATCACCAAACTTTACAGGCAATGACACTATGGAAATGTAGGAAGACGAGAAAGGTTACAGCTAATTTTCACACAACAAGTTTCCGCAAACAGTGTTATAATGACCAAATGACCTGTCCTTTGTGGTGCTAATTGATGGTAAAACTATCAGCCTGAAGTATGTGTTATATCTTATGGATTGTATGCAGTACTTTTAAGACTCACGCTCATGATGACATCACTATATCATATTGTGTGACCCAAGGGTATAAAGTTCCCAGTCTCCATCTTAACTGGGGACACTTGAAGCATGACATGTAGATGATAGTGTGCTACTGTTTGTAACCAAAGAACTCAGTATTTGCCAGAACGTTTAAATTGCCTGTAACTGTAATATATGTATGTACCAAAAGCTGTGATAAAATTCAATTGAATCTTTCACTACTTTATGAAAAATTAAACAGTAAAGTTGCTACAGTCCTACCAGACCACAGGGCTGCTCTTTCATTAGAGAAAGATAGCTGTTGGTGGTTTAACCTGAATGTTACCACGCCTTAGTTAAGGGGAGAGGTTGAAAAGGGGACCAGTTTTAAAATCCATCCAACTCCCCCACCCCTGGCCTCATCCCATGTCCAATCCACCCTCTCATCCCTGCCTACTTGACCTGACACAACCTGTCCATCTTCTCTCCCGCCTATCTGCCCTCTCCCACCTCAGTGACCAATCCCCACCACTGCCTACCTACACTCACCTATCACCATCCCCCCTACATTCCTCAGCCCCATCCCTCCTCTCTCTATTCATTTCAGAGCTTCCATCCCCCTCCCCATTTCTGAAGAAGCGTCCTGACCCGAAACATCAACTTTCCTGCTCCTCTGATGCTGCCTGGCCTGCTGTGTTCCTCCAGCTCCACACTGTGTTATCTCTGACTCCAGCTTTGCCAGTTCTTGCCATCTCCTTCATGATGACCTCAGCAGGAGCAGGAATCGAACCAACACTGTGCAAACCAGCTGGCCAGCCAACTGAAACTAATTGACCCCCGATATTATGTCACCCACATCTAATTCTTATGTTGCAGGAGCTAACATAAACCTTGCCTCACTAGATACAACTACCCTGTTGGACACAAAGTCCACAACATAGCGAAATAGGACATGAAATGTTGGAGAACCCCCTCCCCTGCCAACCCTTCTTCAAAGCAGGATACTTTACTTCTACTTGAGAGGAGAGATAGGGTGACCATTAAGCCTTGTCTGAAGGATGGTACATCTGGCAATATGGCACTGTGTTCATGAAATGTTAATCCACTTTAAGTGCTGAGGTCTCTGGAGTAAGACTTAAACCAATAACCTTCTGACCCACTGAACCAACCCAAACACTAATCCCACCCCAACCCACGTCCCACCCCACCCTGCTTCATTCCGTTTCATTCATTCCCGAACTCACAACCCAGCAACAAATAATCAACAGCAAAATGCATTTACCCTGCTGTTTGGAAAGATGCAGGGAGCTTCAGCGTTTAGAACAATAAATAGCCTGGGGATTGTACACAATATTTAATGGAATTTTCTTAATGTCAGTTCTTTTCAACAAAGCAACATGACAAATGGTTGCAATCGCAGAAGAATGTATGATTATTGTTTGCCCCGTGGCTTTCATTAAAAAATGTGTGTATGTGTGTGAGAGTTAGTTGGGTGTATGGTGTTAGTGGGGGGTGTGTGTGTGTGTGAGTTTGTGAGTGCGTGTGTGTGTGTGTGTGTGCGCGCGCGCGCGTGAGTGTGTGTGTGTGTTAGTGGGGTGTGGGTGTGTTAATGGCATGTGTGTGTGAGTGTGTGGGGGTGTGTGTGTATGTGTTAGGGGGGTGTGTGTGTGAGTGTGTGCATGTGTGAGTGGGATGTGTGATTTGAGTGTGTGGGATTTATTGGGGTATGTATGTGAGGTGTTTGCATGTACAGTGTCTTGGTGATATGTGTGGGATGCCAGTGTCTGTGACTGAGCACGTGTGTCTTGTTCTATTTTACTCATTCTCCCTTTGGGAAGTCAATCTTGCCAGAAAAGGACAGAGGGGAATAACCCTGACCCTCTCAGGGTGTGTTCAGGTGAGTTATGACTGGTCACATTGCCACCTCCTCAATGTAACATGACTTACTTAGACCATTTACTCCAGCCCTGTACTGCATAATGGGCAGCAAGACTGCACGGCCTGGTACCAACCCATTTCCTTTGCTCTAGCCCATATGGGACTCTGCTCTTCACTAAGTATACTTCACCATTCTTCCAATGGCCAGCCCCATCTTCATTTTAAGAGGTACTTCAACAGACACATGAACAGGCAGTGAATACTGGGATATATGGACCATCAGCAGAGAGATGGAATTAGTTTAGAACGTAATGATGGTCAGCACAGATATGGAGTGTCGAGGGGCTTGTACCTGCGCTGTACTGTTCTGGATTCTGTGTTCATTTCCCATCTGCTGGCATCCACCCTGGCAGGTATGTCTCCATCACAACGAACTGCACTCACCTCCGGTTTGTCTAATGTAGCATTTCTTCGTTGATGGTGTCTCTCTGAGAGATATCTAGGACACAGGCATAGCAATGATGGATGATGCCTCAAAGGACTGAATGTCTTATTCCTAGAGTCATAGAATCATACAGCACGGACATCGACTCTTCAGTTGATCCTGTCCAGGCTGAGTTATCCTAAACTGATCCAGACCCATTTGACAGCATTTGGCCCACATTTCTCTAAACCCTTTTTATTCATATATCCACCCAGATGCCTTTTAATTGTTGTAATTGTTACCCACCTCCACCACTTCTCTGGCAGCTCATTCCATATACACACCATCCTCTGTGTGAAAAGGTTGCGCCTCTGGTCCCTTTGAAATCTTCCCCTCTCATCTTAAACCTATGCCCTCTAGTTTTGGACTCCCTTACCCTGGGAAAAAGACCTTGGCTATTCAACTTATCTAAGCCCCTCATGTTTTTATAAGCCTCTATAAGATCACACCACAGCCTCCGATACGCTATGGAAAATAGCCCCAGCCTATTCAGCTTTTCCCTACAGCTCAAACCTTCCAATCCCAGCAACATCATTGTAAATCTTTTTTGAACCCTTTCAAGTTTAACATCTTCCCAATAGCGAGGCGACCAGAATTGCATGCAGTATTCCAAAAACGTCCTAACCAACGTCCTGTACAGCCGCAACATGACTTCCCAACTCCTATACTCAAGGCACTGACCAATGAAGCCAAGTGTAGAAAATGCCTTCTTCATCAGCTTGTCCACCTGTGACTCCACTTTCAAGGAACTATGCACATGCACCCCTAGGTCTCTTTGTTGAATAACACTCCCCAGGGCCCTACTATTAAGAGTATAAGTCCTGCCCTGATTTGCCCTTCCAATATGCTTGCTGCTATTTTCTAGGTTTCTACAACACACAACAACAACGGTACAAGAAGCAGACAGATCATAGGATTACATATGTTTTCCAGCAGAGGCAGATCATTCGGCCAATCTACGCCACATTAGTCTCTGAACATTCCTTCTACCTTACCTCAAGCCTTTTAGTATGTCTTTCCATTCCTTTTCTTCTCACGTGGTCTCTTTTAATCACTATTTGAACAACTCTCTTAATCAAGAATTTTTTATTTTCCTAATGGACTCATCTTCAATTATGACCCCTCATTTAGGATTTCCCCAAAGCAAAAGCATTTCTTTTACATCTGACCTAATAAACTCCTCTGTAACTGTGTAGAGCACTCATAGGTTAGCTCTCAGTTTTCTTGTTCCTAAATAAAAAGCTCCAGCCTTTTGCAATTGGTATAATCTTTTGACACTACACGCATCCTTTCACCTTCTCCCGTTCCTCGATATTCTGGATGTAAGATGGAGTGCAAAGCAGCTTAACGCACTTTATATGTGGTGCTACACAAGATTCTAAACGAGTAAAATTATCTCGCTACTTTTTCATTTGCACTCCTCTTAGATATGAACCCTGTTGTAAGGTGTTACTGAAGATACAGTGAGAAACAGGTCTGTCTGCATACTGGGGATCAGCAACCTTTTCAAAGCTATTTACACTCTATACATAAGTGGGTAGGAGAGATTATTCTGCAACCTCATAGGCTGAGTCCTAGTTCCAAGTGTGTCCTACATCAGCAGGCATGACATGTGTTAGTCATTACCATAGCAGAGCATAACCATCAACTTAGATCTCCCCCCCATTACCATAACAAGACATAACCATCGTTATACATCTCTCCCGAAACTTTGTTCAATCCCTTCGAAACCATCATTATCATTTCACCATGTAGTGATTGAAACCAGGTAGATCCTATTGACTACGAGTTCCCTGATTAGGGCTGTTAACCTGAGCCAATCAGGGAGCCCTGGCTGACAGCTATGAACAGGAGGTTTAGTATTTCCTCAGTTCAGGGACTGACTCTGAGCTGACTGCCCACAGCCAGTGTACTGAGCATATGTAAGTAAATTCTCATCAATTTTCCTGCTCCTCTGATGCTGCCTGGCCTGCTGTGTTCCTCCAGCTCCACACTGTGTTATCTCTGATTCCAGCAGTTCTTACTATCTCTATGTAAGTAAAATGTGACACGATGAAGGGATACCGGCTTGTATGCAGTTACTTCACACCATTAATAATTTTTCTAAACAAAGAACATTTAACTGTTAACATTTTCATTAATTCCACTCCCTCCCAAATGTCTCCTTTGGAAGCGGTTCTCAGTTTGTGCTCAGTATAGATGGGGTGTCGATGAGGAACAGAACTTTTTTACAGGGGACGTCTGTTGGGTAGATTAACTGTTATCCCTCAGTGCTTTGCAGTTTTTTTTAAAATAATCTTGTTAATCCGTTTCACAGCTTGTACGATCTGCAAATCTGTACCCTCTGATCGCTTTTCACTTCTTCCTCCAGTTAAGTGGCAGGGGGAAATAGCAAATAAATTACCATAAAATAGAAGGGCTTTGCAGAGGATACACAAAAGCCACTCAACTAATAAGTGTGCATTGTGTTTGCTGACAAAAATTACTAGCAAACCATAAACTGTAATAAACAGAAGATATTCTCATTAGTAATATAGCTTCTGGCTAGATATTCACATTAGTGAATTGGTGTGGTGAGCCTTGTTATCACAAAATAGTTTCTAATTAAATTTCCGCTTCCAACTACAAAGCACAAATATTGATTTTGAAAAAGTATCTTTGTAAACTTGCAGTGTAAATTTCACTAAATGGGCAAATCTGCTAGACAGCGCTCTGTCTTATAATTCTTCAAACATCCTACATCTATGGTACACAGATTTTAGCTGCAAGAGAAATAATTCTACATTGCATCATTAACTAGGCTGACTGTCTTATCCCCTGAACTGACTCAATTCTCCTGCTGGGAGGAACTGTTTTGCCCCCTTGAACTGAACTCTGACTGTCTCTTGAAATAACTGCACAGAGGCCAATATCCCATCACCAAGTCACCCTTTACTTACATGTGATTTATACATGGGCTCCGAGCAGCCAGCTCAGATCCAGTTCCTAGGATCAGGAGACTCTCTGAATCTTTTGTTTATATCTGTCAGCCAGGGCTCCCTGATTGGCCCAGGCTAGCAACCTCAATCAGGGATTTCTTAGTCAATGAGATCCACCTGGACCTGGTTCCAATCTCTACACTCTGAACTGAGACAAACTATTCTGAACTCCGATGTAAACTAATGGCCCTAATGTGTTTAGTTCATATGTCATAAACTCAACAGTGTATACATTTTATCCATTAAGGCAACACGGGCTCTAAGATGCAGCAAATTGAAGTCATGTGCCTTCTTTAAAATGACATATTTAAGCTCACTGTCCAAATAAATTTCTGACCTTTATTTTGAAAACACAAAGCCTTCACATTTAACCTGAGTCCATCTGCTTTTTGTTTTGAAAGTCCAGGTTCAGAATTGACAATAACATATTACACAAGTTTGGTAGCCATGAGGTAGAGGTGCCAGCTTTGGACTGCGTTGGATAATTTCAGAAATCACACAACATCAGTGACTTCACCTGAAAAAGCAGCAGCACTCCAAAGGCTTGTGATTTCCCAAATAAATCTGTTGGAATATAACCTGATGTCGTGTGACTTCTGACTTTACACAAGTTTAACATAGATGTACCTTAAGAACTGTCACCTCCATGGTATCTAATATTGTATATTGTACGATCCTTCTCTGGCCACTAACCTTTATGGAAATGTTACATCTTTTTCTATTTATTGTCAATGATTTTCTTAATTCTTATTACTATGAGGTGTTTTAAATCTGTACCATCTCAATACTGCTTTGTAATCTGCTGCTGCTTAAGTTTACAGCCACAGATATTTTTTTAAATTCAGTTGCCATAGAGTTTGCTAGACTCACTTCTTAGCTTTCTTAAACTCAACATTACAGTGATACTGTTTGACTTCTTCAATAAAGCTTTAAATTCTCTTAACTAGCTGCACTGTAGTGATTTGCTGCTTTCAAGTTTCTAAAATCTGTTGTTTTATGCAATACTCTACTATATCTTCATACTGTGTGCCTGGTTTCGCTACCATTTTTAAGGTCTTCCCACCTTACTTGCTGACCAATGAAGTGGTTATCTCTCTTTTCCAGGGTTTCCACATCTTCTGCATCCAAGATAAAGTTCTCTTATTTCTTTCCAGGCAAAATTAACATTGATCCATCTTTCACAGTCGAAAACACCCAATGTTTTTATCTAATCTTGCCATTGGAAAGTCTGGGCCAATTTTTCAAGTCATTGACATTGACGATGGATAGAAATAGTGGGTGTCAAAGTTTTTAAAGTAATGGAATGCAAAGGTGAGATGATGAAGAAAGTCTGTGAAAGGTCAATGGAGATCAAATAACAAATGGTTTCACCGTATTACAGCCAAAATGAGTGATAATAGTGATAGGTCTGAGCTGCATTAAATTCTTTCACTTCTTATTTTAACACTGCTGTTAAAACCAATTTATTTTCAGATATTTCTTGTTGTTAGTCAATTGGAAACAAAAGTGATTGCATTTGTATCTTCGAGGCTGTCTGCTGACACATTAACAGGAGGATATGTCAGGATCCAATTTTTGTCATTAAGTAGCACAGAACCTGACTATTGTTGAAAAAGATATTTTTTTGTTGACATTTTGCACTCTTCAGGACAAATGCAAGAATGACAAATTTCGAAGGGAGCAACAGTTTATACTACATACGGACAGGGTGCTGATTGCTTGAAAAATTGACTCCAATTGGTCAAAGCATTGCCATGGGCAAGACGTCAAGGAACTATTACTCTCCCAACCTCCTTCCTTTTGGTTCACAATGTACTTCCTGTACAAGTTGGAGACGCTAACATAATTGGTGTGTGCACTTCACAGGAAGTTAGCACCCACTCTGCTCATCAGTTTGGTGCCACTAAAGTTATCATTGTGCTTGCAGTCTCACTCATTACCCTGCCTGGCACTGAACTGCCCACTTACCTTGCCACCCTGCTTTGAAATTAGGGGCTATTTTTCCCTGGAGCTTCAGAGGCTGAGGGGTGACCTTATAGAGGTTTATAAATTCATGAGGAGCATGGACAGGATGAATAGACAAGGTCTTTTTCTCAGGGTGGGGGAGTCCAAAACTAGAGGGCATAGGTTTAAAGTGAGAGGGAAGGATTTAAAAGGGACCTAAGGGGCAACATTTTCACTCAGCGGATAGGGCATGTATGGAATGAGCTGCCAGAGGAAGTAGTGGAGGCTGGTACAATTGCAACATTTAAAAGGCATCTGGATGGGTATATGAATAGGAAGGGTTGAGAGGGATATGGGCCAATGCTGGCAAATGGGACTAGATTTATTTAGGATATCTGGTCAACATGGACGAGTTGGAGAGAAGGGTCTGTTTCCATGCTGTACAACTTTATGACTCTATGGCGTACATAACATTGATGGAAATTGATCCATATTCTCATTTCCACACACACTTAATGTGTGCACATTCACATGTGTCCTGTCTCATTTATGTACACACACTTCATTGGCACAGATAGCCTTTCACTCTCGCATGACCACCCTCACACACTTTAAGCTCAGGGTGACCAGCACTTGGTAAGGAGCAGCAAACACAGCCTTTGTTTAATTCAAAAAAGTCCTGGACATGTTCCTTTTTCCTGCAGATGACAGGTCCCTGTGTATTAATATATGTAGTTTCTTCCACGCAGAAGCCTTTTAGTCAGTGAAAAGGTGCTCCAGGACAGCAGAAACTCCAAAACCACAATACTTGACCCAAATGATCCAGATATCTGTGAATGAGGTATTGGTTTACTGCATTTGTCTATAGTTTTCCCCATTAGGGTCACCCAAAGCAGAATGTGAGCTTTGTTGTGTCAATATTATGATTCCCACTCAACCATCAGCACAGACTTAATTTATTTCCAAATTGACTGGTTTTATATCCTCGTAAACTTTTATAAAGATCACTATTAAGATGTTTCATTTTCTCAGCTATCACACTAATGATTACATTTCAGTTTAATTCCTTTGTGTCTTATTGTAATAGGTTAACAGCCATGCTAAATCACACACAGAGGAACTTGACGCATGCTTGCAAGACAACACAGTGCTAGAGAAACCGGAGACTTGTTCACTTCAACAGAGCATGTTCAGGGTAACACACTCCCTGAGATCAGCATGGATTGAAAAAAAGACATTTTCTGGGGTTGTGCCAGTTCCTAAGCACAAGTCGACCATTTGCTGGTCGTATGGAGCTGAAAGTGTGTGAGGTGGATATGCGAGGGTGGAAGGTTGTCTGTGCAAATGAAGTGTGTGTACACATGTGAGATGGAACACGTGTGAATGTGCACATGTTTGTGTGCGTGGAAATGACAACGTGTGTATCAAATAGTGCGTGAGGAGTGTGTGAACAGATGTGAGCATGGCAGAAGGGCGTGTATGTGTGTGTACAAGGCAGTGACTAGGGTCAGTGGGGGCAGGAGGGGTCTCAGTCTGAGGGCTTTACACTCCCTTTCCAGGTTCAAATGTAAGACGGAAGACTCCACAAGTTCTGTACTCTGTGAAATTTAGAAGGATAAGGGGGAATCTCCTTGAAACATTGAGAGGCCTGGATAGAGTGGATGTGGAGAAGATGTTTCCACGAGTAGGAGAGACTCGGAATTGAGAACACAGCCTCAGAGTGAAGGGACGGTCCTTTAAAACTGAAATGAGGATGGATTTCTTCAGCTAGAGAGTGGTGAATCTGTGGAACTTATTGCCACAGAAGACTGTGGAGGCCAAGTCATTGAGAGCATTTAAGACAGAGATAGATAGGTTGTTGATTAGTAGAGGGATCAAGGGTTAAAGGGAGAACGCAGGAGAATGAGGTTTGGAAACATATCAGATATGATTGAATGGTGGAGCAGACTAGATGGCCTGAATGGCCTACTTATACTCTTAATTCTGCGCCTTTACCTCATGGTATTATGGAAATAGCCCCTCATTGTTATTTGCCCAACCTGGCCAATTAAGCAGGTTTACCATCCATTTCAGTATGGCAGGTGAGTTCTTAAAGCTCAAGGGCCAGTAAGAGGTTTTGCAGTTTGTAAGCAACTGCAGGATGTCACTGTAGGTGAGCGAATGCACTTTAAAATGCAGACACTTAACTCACCAAGAACCGTAAGTCATCTCTACCTGTGGGGTTACAGAGGACAACTGCAAAATTCTGGTTGGCCAATGCCATTAAAAGCCTTTAATAGACACCCACCACTTTCGCAATCACCTTCCTCTGTTCAAAACCTTTCTCCATCCCTGTAATCCTGCCTGTTGCATTACATCCCACTGTCAATATATGAGTATGTCTTTAAGAAATTCGGTATGCTGGTATGCCTTTAAGAAACACAGTCTGTCAGTACACCTTTAAGAGAAACAGAATGTCAGCACACCTTTAGAGGCACAGTCGATCAGTACACCTTTAAGAGACACAGCATGTCGATACGCCTTTAAGAGACTTGCTCCTGAGATTATCATTGTGTCGAAACATGTGACCTGAGGGTATAAAGCTCTCATGTTCCATCTTACCTTGATTCATCTGAAGCATGACACTCTGCTAGATGTATGTTTTTCCTTTTGGAGTGAATAGCTTGCTGCCAGCCCAGAAAGTTATGTACCTTATGAGTATAATGTTTGTACAAAATAGTTAGCGATAATTCCATGCCTGCTGAATTCTCTCCCAATACACATGGTGTGATGTCTAAATTCCTACTGCAAGCAAAAGAGTTTGGAAACACTGGAATACTGTATTGGTCATTGCATTGAGTATAGGAGTTGGGAGGTCATGTTGCAACTGTACAGGACATTGGTTAGGCCACTTTTGGAATATTGCATTCAGTCTAGTCTCCCTGCTGTTGGAAAGATGTTGTTAAACTTGAAAGGGTACAGAATAGATTTACAAGGATGTTCTCAGGGTTGGAGGGTTTGAGCTATAGGGAGAGATTGAATACACTGGGGCTATTTTCCTTGGAGTGTCGGAGGCTGAGGGGTGACTTTGTAGAGGCTTATAAAATCATGAGGGGCATGGATAGAGTAAATAGACAAGATCTTTTGTCCACTATAGTGGAGTTCAAAATTAGAGGGCATAGGTTTAAGGTGAGAGGGGAAAGGGACTAAGATGTAACATTTTCATGCAGAGAATGGTGTGTGTGTGTGGAATGAGTTGCCAGAGGAAGTGGTGGAGGCTGGTACAATTATGACATTTAAAAGGCATCTGGATGGGTACATGAATAAGAAGGGTTTAGAAGGATATGGGCCAAATGCTGGCAAATGGGACTAAATTAATTTAGGATATCTGGTTGGCACGGACAAGTTGGACCAAAGGGTCTGTTTCCATGCTGTACATCTCTATGACTCGATGACTATATCTTATAAGTGGAACAAAGTCTTAAGTCTTTATAGACTATAGATAGTGTTATCGAGTCATACACCACGGAAATACTCAGCTGAAGAGTGCTGAGGGCTGCCACGTTGCGTTATTTTCACTGACAGTGCTCATGTCCCAGAGGAGCTGAGCAAGTCCACACCAAATTCTGTTGTATACTACAAATTACTGCCTAAAGGTGCTAGGCCATAATTGAGGTGATTTGTCAAGAGACTTCAGATCAAAAACAAAGCCCAGCAACTACTTGGTATAGATATTTGATGAACAATTCTGCCTGTGGCTTACAGCTGGCATGAACAGCAAAGCATGAGCTAAATGGAGCTGTGTGCTTAGACAGATACATAATTGGTTTATTAAAAACAATTGTCATGGTGAGACAGCTGCCAAATTCTAATGATACAAATAAAACAAGTAATCGTAGCTCGTAACATCATTGTAGACAATCATTAAAACAAAACCAAAGTACAAAATGATAAAAGGAGTAAACACTAATGGATATCTAAGGATTTAGAGTAGGATATTTCATTAATGGATATTTCAATGATAGTAGGAGCTGCAGATGCTGGAGAATCTGAGATAACAAGGTGTAGAGCTGGATGAACACAGCAGGTCAAGCAGCATCAGAGGAGCAGG
>NC_063367.1:15013163-15104314 GCF_021869965.1 Rhincodon typus | reverse complement strand
CAGTAAAAGTCCCACTGTTCTTTCCAAAGAAGGGTCTAGGCCCGAAATGTCAGCTTTCCTGCTCCTCTGATGCTGCTTGACCTGCTGTGTTCATCCAGCTCTACACCTTGTTATCTTGGATATTTCAATGTACAGGTTTTTACATTGCAAAATGCTGTTCTCCCTAATTTACAGAAAAAACATAAACAGACTGCTGCAAGTATTCTGCATTTTGTATTAACTTAATGCATTCTATGAGGTTAGCTTGAATTTCTTAAATTTCTCAATTGTTTTGATGGTATTCATGAGTTTTAGTAAACAGGCTGTTGGTTGTATTTGTGCTTAATTCTGTCACACATTTACTTCCACATGTTTGTGGCAGGAGATAGTAGCAATGGGAGATGAAATGCAAGAGTTTACTGGCACCAAAAATTGTTCCACATTTCAGCAAGGGAAGTTTCTCCTCTTGCCTGGCTTATTGTCAACAATCCATTTGTCTGCATATTCTTACTCTCTCTCTCTGGGTTCCCTCTCCACGTATCCACTCCCTCCTAATGATAAGATCATAAGAAATAGGGACAGCGTTATGGTGTTCGGCCTCTTGAGCTTGTTCTGTCGTTCAATAGAGGTCTGTCAAGGTAGAGTCATTGAAGGTTGAGATGGACAGATTTTTAATCAGAAAGGGAATCAAGGGTTATGGGGAAAGGCAGGATTATTAGACACAAAAAAAAACTGCAGATGCTGGAAGTTTAGAGACATATCCAGTCCTGAAGAAGAGCAATATCTGAAATGTTGACTGCTCCTTTCCTCCAGATGCTGCGTGGCTTGCTGTGTTCTTCCAGCCTCCTGTCTGTCTACCTTGGGGATTATTAGATCAGCCACGATCTCATTGAATGGCAGAGCAGACTCAAAAAGAGCTGAATGACCTTCTGCTCCAATGTCTTATGGTCAGCCAGTGAGTAGGTTAATTTGTGGAAAGCACTGCCTGAGACTGTGATGGAGGCAGTTTCATGGAAGGCATTCAAAAGAGTATCAGATTGTTCATTGAAAAGAAGTAGGTGCAGGATTAGAGAGAGAAGGCAAGAGAATTGTCGAGAGCCAGTACAGACATGTTGGGCCAAATAGCCTCCTTTTGCACAGTGAGAATTCAGTGTTTCCGTGATGGCGATTGCATTAGCTCTCCAGGGGCATTCCATTCCTTCTGTTTTCCAGGTTGCACAATGCTGCAAACCTCACACAGCAATTCCTTTTACAGTTTGCACAGCAAAAAAATCAATGGGCTGTTTGCTAACGATGAGTCATCTGAGTAAGACCTGGCCCTAAGAAATAAATTCCACCCCAATCACAACCTCAACCTGAGTCAAGTGAACTGAGGTAATGATTTGAGAAATTCTCTTTGTTAAGAGCAATGAGAAAAATGGCAACACATTTCAAAATCTGTCCACATCATTTTGTGAATTACAGAAATTGCTGGCAGCATCTGTGGAGAGAAATCAGAGTTAACATTCTGGATCTGATCATAAGGGTCACTCAATATGAGACATTATCTCTGATTTCTCTCCACAGATGCGGCTAGACCTGCTGAGCTTTTCCAGCAATTTGTTTTTCTCTTTGATTTACAGCTTAGCACAGTTCTTAACGGTCTTTATTTTGTGAATTATATTAGGTTTTATTAATACTCAATGTATGTTTTAATTTCAAAGACAGTGGAAAGAACAATCCCCTTTGCAACAATGGGGTACAATTTTTTCCATTTATTCACTTTATTTTTAAGAAAAGTCAGTATGTGTTGGAGACAAACCTCACTCTCTTGTTCTCTATACCACTCTCCCACTCTTTCTCTCTCTCTCTCTCTCTGTCCCCCAGCAAGTCCTCTACACCCCTAAGTAGGATGTGCTGTCATCTGTCTCCAGAGAATTGGATATTTCAGGTGGCGCTTCAGGGAAGTACTGATGGAGTTCTGACCTGCCAGAGCTGCCCAATTGTAGAAGTGCCATTGAATCAAGACCCCACACCCTCTTGGTTGGATGTAAGAAAACTCTTGGCTCTTTTCAGGGAAACACGGGTGGTTTTGTTGCTGCTTGTAGTTAACTTTTATATCTGAAAACAGATCAGATGATGTGGCTATTTATGACTTGGATGTTTCTAGGAAATTGTGTACAAAGCAACACTTCCCTCCTTTTGGAACACTGACTGTTTTTAAATATTGTACTGGCCATGACCAGCTCTGGGATGTAAGCGCTATATAAATCCAAGATCTTTTTCTTACTCTGGGAGCAGCAATGATCAGAGACGTATATAGCTACTCTATTGTTACCACATGGTTGTGGACACTAAGAGAATGGTTAGTGTGACACTGGCCTTATTAGTAAATGGTAAGATTTGGATTTTCTGATTGAACGATGATAATGCACACAAGGAGTGTGTGCCTTTCAGAAATTGAACCCTCTGATCTCAGCAATATTATTGAATAAGCGCAAAACTGGATGCAAAAAGCAGATGCTGGAAACCTGAAACAAACATAGAAAATGGTGGAGAAACTCAACAGGTCTGACAGCATCTGTAGAATGAGAGAAACAGAGTTAACATTTTGAATCTTCTGACTCTTCTGCAGAACTGACCAGTCACACTGGACTCTGTTACCTGTTTCTCTCTCCATGGAAACTTCCAGACCTGCTGAGTTTCTCAGCGTTCTCTGTACTTGCTCCATAATACTGACTCCTCTAATTCAATTTGAACTGATAACTTCTGCAACACTAAAGAAAGAGACCTGAATACAGCAGCAATAGAAATGTGTGCCTTTCTGAAATATAAAATTGCAGTAAGCAATGGTTAGTTAACATCACAATGGATTCTCTCCATGGAATCAAACCAAAAAAAGCATGTCAAGGACAAGGGAGGGTCATTCTCTGGAATTTAGCAAGTCAGCACATGAAAGACTCAATGGTGGTTTGCTAAATTCAGTCAGACTGTCGTTCCATTGAACCTGATGCAATGTATTAAGGTGACTTCCTGAAGGGTATGCAAAGGAATGTGGCAGGTTAGGGAATCAGGAGTATCCAGCAGTTTGGCAAGTGAGCCGACTTGCTCGGCAAAATTAAATTCCACTATCTCGGATATCCACGCTTTTGCTGCAATGATGCAGAAGAGAAAGCAACTGGGGAAGATAGTCAGCACAGAAAGGTAAAAGTTTGGAAGGACACAGAGGAGAATTCTTCCAACACCCCTCAGGCATTCCTTCCAGTTACCCAGCTTTGGACAGTGACACTAGAGTTTTCTTAAAACCTGAAAGTTCAATTCTTTGACTGCGATCAATTGCTTGAATATTCAAAAATGTATTTTGTTTTAAATAAGGGTTTAAAAACTAAACCTAAACCTTATAGAAGAGTCTGTGGCCTCAGAACACCCCCAAAGTGTTTTATAGCCTACAACGTGCTTCTGAAAATGAGTCACCATTGTCATGTGACGTCTGTAGCTGCCAAGTTGGGCATAGCGAGCTCCTCTCGGCAGTAATATGATAAATGACCAGATAATTTGTTTTTAAGTGTTGATTGAGGGATAAATGTTAGCCAAAGCTTGTGAACGAAGCATTATTGAAATGGTTTGCATCTTACTGCAATACTACACAACACATATTATACTTTGAAGCTGTTTAGCAGATTAATAATCGTGAGAATCTCTGGACTTCCTATAAATCTTCTTTTAATTGGCTGCTTTTGTGCAGAAGAAGGAATGTGCCAAGACTCCTCATGATATGTCAGGACATGAGCTTGCTTAGGACGTGTAGCAATTGTAATGAGGTCAGCCAGCTGGACCTCATGGAATATGAGTTCCCTGATTGGGGCTGTTAATCTGGTCCAATTAGGGAGCCCTGGCTGACAGGTAAAACAGGAGTGTCAGATTCTGATGAAGGGTCTAGGCCCAAAACGTCAGCCTTTCTGCTCCTATGATGCTGCTTGGCCTGCTGTGTTCATCCAGCCCTGCACCTTGTTGTGTCAGAGGTTCTGTTCACTCTGAGAGCTGGCTCTGAGGGAGCTGGACCAGTGTCAAGGTCCCTCCACATGTAAATGAAGGGTGACTTGGTGATGGGATACTGACCTCTGTGGGGTTATCTCAGTGGGGATGAGAGAAAAGCACACGCCTGAAGAAATTTACTCGCGACTGTCTTCGTTGAGTTGGGGTACGCATTTCTGGCATCATGCTGTTATTTGGGAAGCTTGACTCATTCGATCCTGCCATCGAAGACAGAAAGAATATGCAGATAGAATACGTTCTATTTTCTCGGGTTGGGTAGATGAAAAGCAATGCGTAATTCTCCTGGCAGTTTGTGGACTTGTAGCCTTTTCGGTTATTGGGGGCCTGACTTTCTCTGAGTCACCAGATACTAAAACCTTCCAAGAGTTGATGGATTTAGTAAAGAACTATTACAATGACAAGCCTCCTCTAATTCTGAGATGCTCTCGGGTTTACTCAGCAATTCAAGAACCGGGGAATCCATTTTGGAATTTTTTTGATTAGGTTAACACAACTGGCAGAGGCATGTGACTTTGGTTTAACCCTTAATGAGATGTGAGAGACCATTTGGTATGTGGGATTAATGATGTAACTGTGCAAAAGTGTCTAATAGCTGAAGCCCAAATGGACTTCAAATGGGCATTACAACTGGATTTATCTTTGGAAAATGCAGCAACTGGAGCATTTGAGTTGTAGGGTATTCTGATGGAAGTGGACACCCCCACCAGGCTGACTGAGCTTGGGGAAGCACCACTTGAGAAAACACAATTGCATAGCCTCACTCAGGACATATCGTGAACAGGAGGGACTCTGGTCAGCCCACAGCAAAAACCTCAAAACAAAGCCAAGCCTTGACCAAACGGTTAAAATTTTCTGCAGGATCCAGGCGGGCTAAGCATTGTAGTTGCTGTCGGTATGTGAACTCAAGACAGTAAAAGAGTCCCACTAGATCTAAACTGATGAACTCATTGGCCAGTATCCAGGAAAGTGCACACCCTGGAAATCCACCTACATCTGGTTTGGAACAGTTAAATCGCTTAGCAACATCAAAATCAGAACCAGTCAAAATAAACATCTGGTTAAATGGTCACCCAGTTCCCACGAAGGTCCATACTGGTACAGCTGTTTCAGTGAGCACAGAGCCAGTCTTTAACAGAATTCGCTCTGGACTCCAACCCTTAAGTTTGCGTGAGACTTTGGCTAGACTGAGAACTTATGCCGGGGAACCTTTACATACTAAGGGTGCAACTTTAGTTCTGGCCTCTTATGAGAAGCAGCTTTTCCAGTTAGCACTCAAACAAAACTCGAGCCCAAGCTTGATGGAGCGAAATTGGTTGAGAAAGATTCAACTAGATTGGCTCAATATTTTTGGTTCGAAAATGGGCTACTTGAATGAAGTCCTAATTAGATACCTGGATGTTTCTCAGGAAGGTCTAGGGACTACCACAGGAGCCAAGGCAACCTTACATGTTGACCAGGAAGCATTTCCATCATTCTGCAAGGCCTGCCCAGTTCTATTTGCCTTATAGGCAAAAGTAGAGGCAGAAATCAGGAGGCTGGAAAGAGAAGGAATCATCAAACCAGTACAGTTTGTGGACTATGCAGCATTGGTCATACTGATTGTGAAATCCAATGGATCAGTTCCTCTTTGAGGACATTTCAATGAACAGTAAGCCATTTTTCACAGCTGGATAAATACCCAATCTCTCGCATAGAGGATTTATACACAAAGCTAGCAGGGGGTACTGTCCTTCATGAAGCTGGGCATGAGCCATATGTGCTTGTAATGGCAACTGGATGAGGATTCCCAGAATTACGCTACAATTAATACCGATAAGGGTTTGTACCAATATACGAGACTGCCATTTGGGGTATCATCAGACTGTGCAATATTTCACTGAGTGATGGACAACATTTTACAAGGTCTATCCCAGGTTGCTATTTATGTAGATAACATGCTAATAATAAGGGAAAACCAATAAGGAGCACTTAGAAGTTGATCTAATCCTTAGACATTACTCCCAGGCGGACATACACGTTAGAAGGGAAAAATGTGTGTTCCTGACATCCCAAGAGACCTACTGGGCTATAGAGTTGACAAGGCCAGGGTACACCCATTGGAAGCTAAAGTGAGGGCAATTAAAGGTACCCCAGTTCCCACGTCAGTACTGGAGCTTAGGTCTTCCTTGGGCTGGTGATTTATTATGGAAAGTTCATACATAACCTGACCTCCATCCTGGCACCATTGCATCAACTCTTAAAAAGGGCCAGCCTTGAAATGGTCTCATAGCCATTCAGGAAGTGAAGAAACAGCGATCATCCACTAAGGTGTTGGCACACTATAATTCCAAGCGAAATCTGCTATTGTCATGCGATGCCTCCCTTACAACATTGGGGTAGTATTAGCTCATTGGTAGCCCAATGGAGAGGAACACCCAATAGCTTATGCATCCAGGACTTTGGCGTAAATATGTCCAGATAGAGAAGAAAGGTTTGGTGGTCATACTTGGAGTCAAGAAGTTCCATCAATACCTTTACGGACGTAAATTTGTAATCATAATGGATCTCAAACCCATGATAGGTCTAATTAAAGAGGACTAGGCAGTGCCACCCATAGTTGGAACACTGGCCGGGAGGACAAGTCGCAAATGCAGAAGCATTGAGCCACCTCCCACTGGTACCACTACTGGAAGAGCCTGCAATGGTTTTCAATTTTCTGGCCACACTTCCAGTCACAGCTGACAACATTAGACTTTGGATGCAGAAAGATGTGGTCTTGGCAAAGCTGGTGGTGATGGGGGAAACCAAAGGCCAACAGAACTGAATCCTGAAAGAGCAGATCACAGTAGAGGATGGCATATTACTATGGGGAGCAAGAGTAATTGTCCTGAGAAAAGGTACCCACCAGATACTGGCTGAACTCCACCAGGGTCATCCAGGGGTTTGCAAAATGAAAATGGTGATTGATTGATTTGATTTGGTTTGATTTGATTTGGTTTGATTTATTATAGTCACATGTATCTAAGTACAGTGAAAAGTTTTGTTTTGCGAGCAGTACAAGCAGATCATAGCAAACAAGGACATACAGATCATAGGGTGCTTAGACAGAGTGAGGCATACACGGTTACAACTGCATAGGAGGTGCACAAAGCAAGATCAACATT
This sequence comes from Rhincodon typus, assembly GCF_021869965.1. Lineage (NCBI taxonomy): Eukaryota > Metazoa > Chordata > Chondrichthyes > Orectolobiformes > Rhincodontidae > Rhincodon > Rhincodon typus. Next base: position 15,097,157 of record NC_063367.1, on the reverse strand, counting down.
ATTTGAAGTTAGAGAGTCCATTCAGAAGCCGAACAACAGCAGGTGAAGAAGCTGTTCTTGAACCTGTTGTTACATGTGTTTAAGCTTCTGTACCTTCTGCCTGATGGAACAGGTTGTAGGAGAGCTTTACCGGGTGGGAGGGGTCTTTGATGATGTTGGCCGCCTTTCCACAGCAGCGAGAAGTGTAGATGGAGGTCGTGGATGGAAAGTTGGCTTCTATGATGGTCTGGGCTGTGCACACAACTTTCTGTAGTTTCTTAAACTCCTGGGCAGAGCAGTTGCCATACCAGGCCACTATGCACCTGGATAGAATGCTTTCTATGGTGCATCTGTAGAAGTTGGTGAGGGACCTTACGGACATGCTGAATTTCCTAAGCCGTTTGAGGAAGAAGAGGTGTTTTTGTGCCTTCTTAACCGTCGCATCTACGTGGGAAGTCCAGGACAGATTATCAGTTATCGTCATTCCTAGGAACCTGGCACTCTCCAAACTCTTCTGATGTAGAAGGGGCATGCCCTCCTCCTTTCTTCCTGAAGTCCATAATCAGTCCTTTTGTTCTGCTGACTTTGAGGGAGAGGTTGTTATCATTGCACCATGTCAGCAAACCCTTGATTTCCTTTCTGTATTCAGGCTTATTGTTGTTTGATATCCTTCCTACCACAGTGATGTCAACAGCAACCTTGTAGATAGCGTTCATTCGGAATTTGGCTACAGAGTTGTGGGTGTACAGGGGGTACAGAAGGGGGCTGAGAACACATCCTTGGGGGGCTCCAGTGTTGTGTGTTATTGTGGAGGAGGTGCAGTTACCTATCCTCACTAATTGCTGTCTATGGGTCAGAAAGCTGAGGATCCAGTTGCAGAGGGCGAAGCTGAGGCCTAGGTCTCAGAGTTTTGACATCAGTCTGGAGGGGATAATGGTGTTGAAGGTGGAGCTGTAGTCGATGAGTAGGAGTCTGATGTAGGTGTCCTTGTTGTCCAGATGTTCCAGGGGTGAGTGTAGGGCTAGGGAAATGGCGTCCACTGCGGACATATTGCGTCGGTAGGCAAATTGCAGGGGATTGAGGCAGGCTGGGAGGCTGGAGTTGATGCCAGCTGGTCCGCACAGGATCTAAGTGCACGGCTGGGGATCCTGTCTGCGCCCATCGCTTTCTTTGCGTTGACTCCCAGTAAAACCGATCTGACGTCTGTAACAGTGACAGAGGGAAGAGGTGTGTCTGGGGCTGTTGGGGCAGGTGCCAGCACACCACTGGCATTCTGCTGGAACTGAGAAGTTGGCGAGAAGTTATGTCCGGTGGCCAGGACTGGATGCAGACGTAGCTGCGTTAGTGGGGCAGTGCCGAGAGTCATACTGTCATACAGCATGCAAACAGACCCTTTGGCCCCACCAGTCCACATCGACCATTTTCCCAAACTGAACTAACTCCACCTGCCTACATTTGGCCCATTTCCCTCCAAACTTTTCCTATTCATGCACTTATCTTTTAAATGTTGTAACTATACCTGCATCCATCAATTCCTCTGTAGGTTTATTCCACACATGAACTACTCTGTGTAAAAAAAGTTGCTTCTCGTGTTCTTTTTAAATTTTTCTCCTCTGACCTTAAAAATATGACCCCCAGTTCTGAACTCACGCACCCTGGGACAAAGACCCTTGCTAGTCACCTTATCTATACCTCTCATGATTTTATAAACCTCTGTAAGGTCACCCCTCAACCTCCTACGCTCCAATGAAAAATATCCCAGTCTATCCAGCCGGTTCTTATAACTCAAACCCTCCATTACCAAGTTCCAACAAGGACAAAAATTACTGCTAGTAGCTCCCCCACATTTTTGGGAATGGCCAGGTAAACCCTGGACACTGTTACACATTGACTATGCAGGTTCTTTCATGGGCTCAAGTTCTTAGTCATTGTGGATCCCACTTGAAGTCACTGGGCACGGATAGAGTTCATTCATTAATTATGGAGACGATGAGACAAAAACTGTGCACATCTTTTTCAAAACACAGACTCCCAGAAGTGTTGGTCATGGATAGTGGGCCATTGTTTACCAGCAGGGAATTTGAGTATTTTCTCAAGTTGAATGATATTTCTCATCTCAGGAAAGCTCCATACCATCCGTCATCCAATGGTCTGGCAGAAGGCAGACTTAAAGAAACAGCCTACAGCTTCACTAGACACCAAACTGTTACTGTTCCTATTTGATTATAGGACCACCCCTCATGCAACTACAGGGATAGCTCCAGCAGAGTTGCTAATGGGGAGAAGACTCCGCACCAGATTAAATCTGATTTTCCTGACCCTAGGGTCGAGGGTGAAACAGCATCAGGAACGCCAATGCCAGGCACATGACTCCTCCAAGTGAGAGAGACAGCTTACTTCAGGGGACAAAGTTTGGAGCCTAAACCATTGAAATGGTCCTGCGTGGGTAAGAGGCATGGTCAACGCAAGGCCATGTCCCAGTGACATATAAAGTTCGGGTAGGTGCGATTGTCCTGAACAAGCACATGAATCATACGAAAGCTGCAAACTTGCAAACAGTGTGGGAGCAAAATGTGCCCTGGCTCTTCGACTGCCTCTCCAACTGCTACAGAACCCGTGGGTTCTGTCTGTCTGTCAAGCATTGAAGATAGTTTGGAATCTGAGATGGGCATGACAGATGTCGCTGCCTCATTGCCTATGTCACCTGGAGATGGGAATGAATTTCTTCCGAGACACTCTGGGTGCAAGAGGCGGGCTACTGTGCATTACACACCACGCATATCAGAGGTAGAATTAGAGGAACCTGACCCAGTGCTAAAAGGAGGCGCTATATAAGAAAAGAACCAGCCTATGTCCTTGGACTCAGAGGGGGAGGGATGTAGTGTTTGTAACAAGGTCAGCCATGTGGACCTCATAGAATATGAGTACCCTGATTGGGGCTGTTAATCTGGTCCAATCAGGGAGCCCTGGCTGACAGGTATGAACAGGAGTGTCAGAGGTTCTGAGAGCTGGCTCTGAGGGAGCTGGATCCGTGTCAAGGACTCTCCATGTGTAAATAAAGGGTGATTTGGTGATGGTATACCAGCCTCTGTGGAGTTTTTTTAGGAGACACCTACAAACATTTAGGTGTCACATAACTAATTAGGATTTCTAGATGCATTTAAGAGAACACATGCAAAAATATTTCCCACACAAACTTCTCATCAGTAAATCATTGTCTGCCCAGTCAGTCAGAACTTATGAACATAATTAACTGGAACATTTTCTATTCGAAGAAAATTACTAACTGATTCAATTGAGAGAGTTATTATTATAATGCACACCACAATAAGTGCTAGTCCATTGCCCACAGTAGAGCATGTAGAGGTGATAGTTATTATCATAAAGATGCATTAAATTGGTCAAAGAATATATTTAATTTACACTGATTCTACTTGATACTTCATATACAATACTCTTCCATCATCAACTGGTATTTTGTCATTTGAGTATTTCCTCAAGTCGAATGGTATTTATCATACCATTAATATTAACATTATTTATGGCTGAAAGTTTGAAAATTATGAGGCCAAGTCATTGCTACCTGGTGCCACATCTTACTCTGATCTTTTCTTCACATCCTGAGTAAATTGAGGTTTTGTGAAAAAACAGACTGCAGATGCTGGCGATAGAGTCATACAGCACAGAAACAGACCCTTCAGTCAAACCAGTCCATGCTGAATATAATCCCAAACTAAACTAATCCCACCTGCCTCCTCCTGGCCCATATCCCTCCAAACCTTTCCTGTTCATGTGCCTATCCAAATGTCTTTTATTGGCTGTAATTGTGCCCACATCCACCACTTCCTCAGGAGGTTCATTCCACATGCGAACTACCCTCTGTGTAAAAAATTTGCCCCTTGTGTCTTTTTTAAATCTCGCTCCTCTCACCTTAAATATGTGCCCCCTAGTCTTGAAAACCCCCATCCTAGGGAAAAGATAACTATCAATAACGCTATCTATAACTCTAATTATTTTATAAGCTTCTGTAAGGTTACCTCTAAACCTCCTATGCTCCAGTGAAAAATAGCCCCAAGTCTATCCAGCGATAATACAGTGTGGAGCTGGAGGAGAAAATCTCTGAAGAAGGATCCTGACCCGAAGCGTCAACTTTCCTGCTCCTCTGATGCTGCCTGCCCTGCTGTGCTCCTCCAGCCCCACACTGTGTTATCTCTGACTCCAGCATTGGCAGTTCTTACTATCTCCCAGTCTATCCAGCCTTTCTTTATAACTCAAACCTTCCATACCCGGCAACATCCTGGTAAATCTCTTCTGAACTCTCTCCAGCCGAATAATATCTTTCGTGTAGCTGGGTGACCAGAACTGGACATAGCACTCCAGAAGAGGCCTGATCTAAAATAAATCAAAACAGAAATTGCTGGAGAAACTCAGCAGGTCTGCCATGATCAGGGAGAGAGAAGCAGAGTTGATGTTTCGAGTCCAGTGATCCATGAAAGAGGCATTCTCCAGCAGTTTCTGTTTTGGCTTGTGTTGTTTTTCATTTCATAGAATCCCTACAGTGTGGAAACAGGTCCTCTGGCCCAACAAGTTCACACCAACCCTCAGGGCATCCCACCCAGACCAACCCCCCTAATCTACACATCCCTGGACACTACAGGCAATTTACCATGGCCAATCCACCTAACCTGCACATCTTTGGATCTGTGGGGAGGAAACCCACATGAGCACAGGGAGAATGTGCAAATGCGACACAAACAGTCATCCAAGGGTGGAATTGAACCTGGGTCCCTGGTACTGTGAGGCAGCAATGGTAGCCACTGAACCACTGTGTTCATGGAGTGAGTGGCATGGAAATTATAAGCCTGTTTTAATTGTAATGCTGGCGATGTTTTTGCCAGGTTTAACATGGCTGCATAAAAGTCTCTGCTTGAAAAATCAGCTTTTTTTCCTCCCAGAAATTGATTTTGGGATCAGGAATGACTGTAGATTTGCATTTGCTTTAGCGTATTAGACTGTCTCACATTCTGTACTATAGCTGATGCTTCACATCAGCAGTCTCTATAGTAACTATCTAGGCTCCCGCAAGGTCTCACAATTAATTTTCATTAGTTAATGGTGAAGTAATTTATTTTGTACAGCATTGCTAATCACATCTGTAATCATAATACAGTGTACAGTTCTGGTTGGCACACTACCAGAAGGATGTGGAAGCTTTGGAGAGGGTACAGAAATGGCTGACCAGGATGTTGCCTGATTTGGAGGGTATTAGTTGCGTGGCCAGATTGGACAAATGTGGTTTGTTTTCACTTGAATGTCAAAGGATGAGGGGCAACCCGATTGGAGTTAACAAAGTTATGAGATGCACGAATAGAGTGGATATTTCCTGTCAATTACTAGGGGATGTGGGTTTAAGGGAAAAGGGGGTGAGTTTAAAGGAGATGTAAGAGGTGAGTTTTGTTTTACACAGAAGGTAGTAAGTATCTGTAATGTACTATCAGAGGAGGCAGATACAGCATTTAAGAGGCATCTTGACAGATACATGAATTGGCAGGGAATAGAGAGGTAGAGACCACATACAGCAAAAGGTTTTTCGTTCAGAGGGGCATTATGTTTGGCACAGGCTTGGTGGGCTGAATGACCTGTTCCTGTGCTGTACAGATCTTTGTTCTTTGTTCATTCCAATACCTCCCTCAAATCAAGCTGTTGCTGTATGAAATCTGATTTTATTTTTTATCTTCTACCGCATGCATGTGTCATTAGGTGAGGTGATGGCCTAGTGGTATGATCTCTGGACTATTAATCCAGAGAGCCAGATAATGTTCTGGGGACCTGGGTTTGAATCTTGCCATAGCAGATGGTGGAATTTGAATTCAATAAATATCTGTAATTAAGAATCTAATGATGACCATGAATCCATTGTTGATTGTTGGGAAAAACCCATCGGGTTCACTAATGTCCTTTAGGGAAGGAAACTGCCATCCTTACCTGATCTGGCTGACATGTGATTCCAGACCCACAGAAATGTGGTTGACTCTCAACTACCCTCAGGGCAATTAGAGATGGGCAATAAATGCTGGCCTAGCCAGTGATGCCCTCATCCCGTGCATGAATTGAAAAAAAGGTTGGGAAATCTAAGATAAGAGAATGTAATATTAAGATCAAAGCAGGTCATCAAGGATAGAAATAAGGAAAAATTCTTTCTTGGAAAAGAGCGCTGGACATCTAGAACTCAATCTCTCCTGCCAAAAGAAGCAATGCAGTCAACTCAATAAATCATGTTGATTCAGAAATTGGCAGCCACTAGTTTAAAAAGAACACAAGGAGACAAAGCAGGTTGAAAATGTTGAGATTGAGATCAGTCACAATCACCATTGAAAGGTGGAACAGGTTCATGGGGCTGAATGGCCTACTCTTTTTCCTACATTCCTACAGCTTCTGAAAATCACCCAGTCAATCTGATTGCAAGTTAAAGGACAACCTTGATACCGAGGACTTTTAAAGAGGCCCAGCTCACTCAACACTCAAGCAATAACTCCCCTTTGGTAACATCAATGCTGGGATAATAATCTGTCATGCGGTTTTGTGCAACAGGCAGTAATAAAACTGACAAGCCTGTTGTAATGCTGGAGTTCTTATAGGACAGCTTTAAAACATCGATCTCTGCATTAAAGACTTTGCATCAAAAATCACCTGTGCAGACTTGCCAGAAAAGATCTTTATATCAGAAATTACAGTAGAATAACATTTTCTTTAGTGCGTGTACGGAATAAGTGGTGGAAGCAATTACAATTATAACATTTAACAGGCATCTGGATGGGTATCTGAATAGGAAGGGTTTAGAGGGATATGGGCCAAATGCTGGCAAATGGGGCCAGATTAATTTAGGATATCTGGTCGGCAAGGATGAGTTGGACTGAAGGGCCTGTTTCTGCGCTGTGTATCTCTATGACTCTATGACATTCTGTACTATAGCTGATGCTTCATGTCCACTGTCTCAATGGTAGCCATGTAGGCTTTAGCAAAGTGTTAAAATTAATATCCATAAGTTAAAGTTGGAATAATTTGTTTCGCAGAGTGTCTCTAAAGAGAGATATTCTTTCTTATGGCTCAAGTTGAAAGGGACTCTTCCTTCATCCTATCAAAGCTGAGTCTCAAGCTGAAGGAAGAATAATCATAGGAAGAGTCACAGCGTTTTTCAACAGTGTGGAAAGAGGCATTTTGTCCCGCTAATCAACTTACCAACTGTACCATTCATCTTTGCAATTTCCTTGAACTGAGGGTTCCAAGCACCAAATGTAACATCAGAATCCTAAACCCGCACCCAAAAAACAAAATCAGAAAAGAAACAGCAACTGGAAGCCATTGAGAGCAGTTTAAAATAGTAGCTGCTCTCAAACTGGCTTGCACTTTGAGTTGTATCTTTGAGTATAAGAGTTTGGAATGTCTGTTGAGGTTATACAGGACATTGCTGAGGCCTCTTCTGGAGTAGTGTGTCCAGTTCTGGTCACCCTGTTACTGGGGGCTCAGAAAAGGTTTACCAGGATGTTACTGGTAATGGAAGGTGTGAATTATAAGGAGTGGTTGGAAAGGCTGGAAATTTTTCCATTGGGAATAGAAGGTTGAGGGGTAACCTAACTGATGTTTATAAAATCATGAAGGGTTTAGATAAGGTGAACGGCAGGTGTCTCTTCCTAGGGTGGGTAATTTCAAGACTAGGGGGCAAAAGGCGAGAGGAGAAAGATTTAAAAAAAGACATGGGGGCAATTTTTTTACACAGAGAGTGGTTCGTGTGTGGAATGAATTTGCAGAGGAAGTGGTGAATGTGAGTACAGTTACAACATTTAATAGACATTTAGTTAAGTACATGAATAAGAAATGTTAGGAGGGAAATGGGCCAAGCGCAGGCAGGTAGGACTAGTTTAGTTTGGAATTATGGCTGGCATGGACTCGTCTGACCGAAGGGTCTGTTTCCGTGCTGTATGACTCTATGACTCTAAAAGCTTTGCAGGCCCATTGGTCATTCATCTAATCTAGCAATATCCTGTTGTAATTTTATGCTGTCATCAACAGTGTCTACAATGCTGCCCAATTTTGAGTCGTCAGCTTTGATATTGACTTTTTATGCCATTATCCAAGTCATGAACAAATAATGTGAATAATTAAGTACCCAGATCTCTGTGGGACACTATTAGTCATGTCCTGTCAATTTGTGTACTTACCCATCATTCCAACTTTGTGTTTCCTGTCACTCAAACAATTTCCTATCCACATCAGTAGTTTGCTCTCTATTTAATGGGCTAACAGTCTCTTGTCTGGGACTTTATCAAAAGCCTTCTGAAAGTCAATGTAAACAGCATCCATCAACTTACCTGGGTCCACAACCTTTGTCACCTCTTCAAAAAAACTCTATGACATTTGTCAGGCATGACTTACTCTTCGTGAATCAATGCTAAAACTGAAAATTTTCAAGGTGATCAGTTACTCTATCATTGATTATAGACTACAACAATGTCCCCACCCCTGATGTCAGGCTAAACTGGTCTATTATTCCTCTGTCACCCTTCTTGAAGAGTAGAGTGACATAAGCAAATTTCCAAACCAGAGGTACAACTCCCGAATCCAGGAAACTCTGAAAGGTTACAGTTAGGACATCAGCAATATGTTCTCTGCCTCCTTTAACAACCATGGATGGAAACTATCAGATCCTGGGGATTTGTCACTTTTTAGCTCTATTAATTTCTCCAATTGTGATGATTCACTTAAGCTAATTTTATTTAGACCCTGTCCCTGATCCCCTGTCATAGTGCCAGGGATCCGGGTTTGATCCCACCCTTGGGCAACTGTCTGCGTGGAGTTTGCACATTATCCCCGTGTCTGCGTGGGTCCCCTCCAGGTGCTCCGGTTTCCTCCCACAGTCCAAAGATGTGCCGGTTAGGGTGGATTGGCCATGCTAAATTGCCCATAGTGTCCAGGGATGTGCAGGCTAGGTGGGTCAACCATGGGAAATTGCAGGGTTACAGGGATAGGGTAAGGGGCTGAGTCTGGGTGGGATGGTCTTCAGAGGGTCCGTGTGGACCTAGTGGGCCAAATGGCCTGCTTCCACACTGCGGGAATTCTATAAAACTGTGGATGCATTGAAACAGTTAGCTATTCCTGCCAACAGAATAGGACATCCAATAGAAGGACGCTCATTAAAAATGAAGTTCGTGATTGGTATTTCCAGATGGGGGGATCTTGTGCACACTGGCCACATGACTGACTGTGCCAACCAATCGGATCAGATTGCAGACTGAGAGTGCCAAGTCATGGGCAAGTCTGCAGTTGGCTGTAAACTGTTCTGTCCCATGTCCTGAACAAATACACACCAAGGGGCTTTCGTCACACAGATGAACCTGGCGTTTTTTTACAAAATCATTCTTTAATATTTAAAGCTAGGATGTGCAATGGTGGAAAGTGAAGGCAGGGGGTTGTCGCTGATGTGGTCTGCACCACTGTGTGCGTCATCAAAAAGCTGCTGCTTCTTGTGATCGGAAAGTGCAAGAAGACACATTGTTTTGTGCACACTGATCTCTTAGGCGGGACTGATGATAAACTTCTGAAAGTCCAAAGTCTGAAACTCTGGGGAGGTGATGGCCTAGTGGCAGTATGGCTAGACTGTTCATCAAGAGACCCAGGTAATGTTTTGGGGACCCAGGTTTGAATGCCACCATGGTAGATGGTAGAATTAAAATTCAATAAAAATCTGGAATTAAGAGTCGAATAATGACTATTAATCCATTGTCAAATGTTGGAAACACCCATCTGGTTGACTAATGTCCTTTCGGGCCATCCTTACCTAGTCTGGTCTACATGTGACTCCCGACCTACAGCAATGTGGTTGACTCTTAACTCCCCTCTGAGCAATTAGGGATGAGCAATAAATGCTGGCCCAGCCAGTCATGGCCACATCCCACGAATGAAAAATTAAAATCTTTTAAAAGTTAAATAAGCCACATCCACTGGCTCACCATCATCAACTCTACATCCTCAAAGAATTCCAGTAGATTTGTCAAGCACGAATGCCAAGAGTTAATGATGTCTCTTCAGACGCAGAGCTACGTTGCGATCAGCAGACTCCCTCATTCTGTTCTGTATATCTATATATGTGCATGCGAATCAAATAGTCTCACAAAATAAAGTCAGCACTCAGTGGACCTAATTATGGACAAGGACAAGGTGCTCCAATAGCACAGCAATTTCAGTTGAGGTTAGCAGCTTTACAAAGTGCTGACCTCAAACTTGCCTCAATGACATATGTGCCTTTGCATTACATTGCAAAGTGTACTCTTCAGCTGAAACTCTTGCAAAATGCCTTCAAGCAAACAGCTGCCCATCAGCAAGGAGCTGGCATGTTTAATGTTGCTCTAAGAGAAGAGTTTGGTCACAATTTTCTTCACTGGCCTATGAAGAGCACAAGGGTTCTCAAACACAGCATAAAGGGGACAGGAGGCTTCTAAGCATCATTATTGCACAGCTTGGCAAGGGATTCAATAAAAATATGGCAAAGACGATTTCACCTTCAAAGAAAACAGGGCAAATGGCTTGTTAAGGCACAGTTCTGCTCAAACACCAGGTTTTCACTTTCTCTGGGACTTTAGATTGGAAAATACAAGATCAGAGGGATAACTTTTTCACGCAGAAGGTGGTGCATTTATGGAATGAGCTGCCAGAGGAAGTGATGGAGGCTGGTACAATCACAACATTTAAAAAACATTTGGATGGGCAAATGAATAGGAAGGGTTTAGAGGGACACAGGCAAATGCTGGCAAATGGTACTAGATTAATTAAAATTAAAATGTTTTAATTGGTCGGCATGGATGAGTCTGTTTCTGACTCAATTACTGTACCTACACTTTCCATGGAAAGCTGAGAATAGTGGTTAATGGAAGTTGTTTGGGCTGAAGGAAGGTTTGTACTGGAGTTCCCCAGTGGTTGGTGTTGGGACCTTACTTTTTCTGATGTATCTTAATGGAGTCATAGACTACAAGACCAAGGAGGTGATGCTGAATTTACACAAAGACAATTGTTAGACTTCAGCTGGAGTAATGTATACAGTTCTGGATGTCACATTATAAAAATGATATGAAGGGACTGGAAGGAAGAAGGCCAGGGTCAGAAATCAAGAACCTCATTCCTGCTCCTGGTACCACTGGGCAAGCACTGCAGGCCCCCTTGAGTCTTGGGCACTAGTTATTGGGCCCCAATGTAACCCTTATCACTGGCTCTGGGAGAGACTGCAGTTTAGATTCACAAGAATGGTTCCAGGGATGAGAAACTTCAGTTATGAAGATTGATTGGAGAGACTACGATGATTCTCCCTGGAGAAAAGAAGGCTAAGAGGAGGTCTGACAAATGCTTCCTATAATCACAAGGAGACTGGACATTGTAGATAGGGAGAAACTGTTCCCACTTGTAAAAAGGGACACAGATTTAAAGTAATTTGCAAATGTAGTAAATGCAATGTGAGAAAGAAACTTCTTCAAAGAGTGAGCAATTTGGGTTGGGAAGGCACTGCCTGGAAGTGGAGTGGAGGTAGGTTCAACTGAGGTTTATACAAATAGGAGCAAATTGTGGGGAAGAGGCAGGAGAATGGCACTAAGTCAGAATGGTCATTAGAGAGCCAATACAGACATGATGGGCTGAACGGCTATTTTCTGTGCCTTAACAATTCTGTGATTCTGTGAGAATTTTAGAAATGGATTCAGGAGGGCCGTGTGGTCACATTCTCAAGTTATACATTGGATGTCTTTGCTTGGAGAATTGGAGATGGTTCTTCACTGAGTGAGCAGTGTAGCTCTGCAGAAGACTGCTTTTTAAGAAGTGCTGACTAGCTCACTGAATTCCTTCGAGAGACAGCTGGATTTGGCTTTCCTTTGACGTACAGATCATCTCCTAAAAAGGTAGGTACTACATAGCAGCACCAAGGACAACAGTCATCCCCTCTGGTCAGCTTTGATCATTCAAACAATGATATTCCCATTCTAAAAAATAAATTCCTAAATTGGCCCTGGAGATTTTTTTTTGTCTTCCTTGGATCTCCAGTGGGGTGGCGAGTGGGGATAGATTTTACAAATTCTTCTTTGAGGGGGTGGGGGCTTTGTTGGCAAGGCCAGTATTTGTCACCCATGTCCTTGAATTGAATGGCTTGCTCAGCCATTCCAAAGAGCAGATAAAGAGTGAATCAAATTGCTGTGGGCTTGGAGTCACATGGAGGCCAGATCTAGTATGGATGGCAGATTTCCCAAGGTATGAGTGAATGACATGGCTTCTCATAACAAATGAGAGTTGTCATGGCTACCATTATTTCAGATTTATAAATTGAATTCCCAGATCCCTAGAGCATTTGGCTGAGGTCTCTGGATCATTAACTCATTATCTCCCCACAAGGCAACACTGGTTTGTGTGGGGCAGTTTTGATGGGCCCATCCATCATTGTTTACAAGTTTGTACACAAATCATTTTGTTGATATTTCCTGTTATGTCATGAGAGAGCAATGTTTTAGTTTACCATTTATTTATATGTTTATATCTTATTTTACTTGATCAATCTGTTCAGAGGTGTTACTACACATCTCTGGAGCAGGGGGTACAGGACTTGAACCCTGGCCTCCTAGCTCAGAAGCAGGGACACTACACCACAAGCACATTTATATTTTATTTATATGTCTATATTTCTGAGAATGGCTCCCGGGATGATTAGAAAAGATGGGTCTGTCTTTCTAGGAGAGCAAAAGATTCAGAGGAGATTTGATACAGAAATTGCTGGAAAAACTCAGCAGGTCTGGCAGTATCTGTGGAAAGAGAAAGGCAGTGGTAATGTTTTGTGTCCTTTCTTCTGAACAGTTCTGAATAAATCAATATAAAACTCGGGATCACAGATGCCAGTTCAGGTGCTGCTGATGCTGAGTCAGTCTGCCCAGAGGAGGGATAAAGACTCTTGTGGTGTAGTGATAATGTTCCTACCTCTGAACCAGGAGGCCCGGTTCAGTTCCACCAGCTCCAGAACTGTGCAATATCTCTGAACAGGCCGCTTTGGAAAATATCTCCGCAGGATGGATGGATGGATGGATGCATTGGGCTTTAGCGATTATAGGTCAGTTCTTTCAACTGATCATGAGAAAAATCTGATAAATTGGGTTTCTAGTGAACAGTTGTAGACAAACAAGATGCATTCTGTGAAATTTACTGAGGGATTTGCTCTGCCTCTGCACAGCAGGTGGGGAATACTGATTCATATGCGTTGAACTCAATAGGTCAGAAATCTTTGTCACTTCAGAACTTAAAAAAACGAAAGCTTTTTAATTGTTATCAATGGGCATAATAAAAAATAGAAAGTAGACCAGAGATATGGTTTGAGACTAATACCTGCTTAGAACACCGAATGAATATTTTTGGTGGCACAGTGGTTAGCACTGCTGCCCCACAGCGCCAGGGACCGGGGTTCGATCCTACCCTCAGGTGACCGTGTAGAGTTTGCACATTCTCCCCGTGTCAGTGTGAGTTTCCTCCGGGTGCTCCTGTTTCCTCCCACAGTCCAAAGATGTGCAGGCTGGGTGGATTGGCTATAGTGTTCAGGGATGTGTAGATTAGGTGGGTTATAGGGTGATGCGTCGGGGTGGGATGTTCTGATGGTTGGCGTAGACTTGTTGGGCCGAAGGGCCTGTTTCCACACTGTAGGGATTCTGTGATGATACTCTATGAATATAAATCATGGGAACAGGTATAGTCCTTTTGTTCGTTTAAGCCAGCTCAACCATTTGATGAAACCATGTTGCTTATCTACCATTTTCATTCTTCACTCTTCCATGGAATGTTAGCATGTTGTCCTCGAATGGAATGAGTCACAATGCCATTTCTGAGAGAAGTTAAGTGTCAACTATGTTACCAACCAGGGTGGCTCAGTGGTTAGCACTGCCACCTCACAGCGCCAGGGACCTGAGTTTCATTCCACCCTCGGACGATTGTCTGTGTGGAGTTTGCATGTTCTCCCCGTGACTGTATGGATTCCCTCTGGGTGCTCCGGTTTCCTCCCACAGTCCACAAAGATGTTCCGGTTAGGTGGATTGGCCATGCTAAATTGCCCATAGTGTCCAGGGATGTATTGCTTAGGTGGATTAGTCCTGGAAGAAGCAGGTTTACTGCGATTGGATGAGTCTGGATGAGATGCTCTTCAGAGGATCAGTGCAAAACTTGATGGGCCAAATGGACTGTAGGAGTTCTATGTTGCCGCGCGCCTGGAGGCCAGACAGGGTGAAGACAGCAAATTGCCTTTCCAACAATAAAATGGCATGGGAGAATTTTTAAACTATTAAACTGTTTTTAGCAACAATCAATGACAGTTCCAGGGTCACGATTACAGAGACTAGCTTTCAATTCAAGATTTTCCTAACTCATCTTGAATTCTATCAGTTGCAGTGGTGGGATTTGAACTCTTGTCCTTGATGTGTTAGCCTGGGTCTCTGAACGAATAGTCTAGTGACATTGCCTATCTGCTACTATTTCTCCTTTTGCAGAAAGATAGCAGGCCGGAGTTATTCTATCCAATCTACAGTACTCTTTGATCAAGATACAGTCAAGCGATGTTTCGGCCTGGATATTTTCCTCACTGGCATTTCACTCCTGTGACAATGTTTGTCTTCATCTCTAGCTTAATTACCCTTTTTCATGCTTTCCCACCTCCTGATCAGTTTCTCCATGACCATCCTTGATGTCTTCCATATCCTATAATTTTTAAATCCACCTCAAACTTGCCCACCCATGTACTATATTGCATTAGGCCCTGATCACCCTTCAAACACATGCTGCCAGTCCACTCTCCAAAGAATGGTCCCCAAATGCTTCATCCATAGAATGCCTATAGTGTGGAATCAGGCCATTGGGCCATTGAGTTTACACCAACCCACCTAAGAGCATCCCATCCAGTCCTATCCCTACACTTCCACCTAGCCTTTACATCTTTGGACTGTGGGAGGAAACCAGAGTATCCAGAGGAAACCCACACAGACACGAGGTGAACATGCAAACTCTATACAGACAGTCACCCGAGGCTGGGATCAAACCCAAGGTCCCTGGTGCTGTGAGGCGACAGTGCCAACCATTACATCACTGTGCTACTCCCTCCATCTCAGCCAAGAGTAACAACTTGTATTTGCAAAATATCTTTACCATAGTAAAATGCCTCAAGGCCATTCACAAGAGCATACTGAAAACAACATTTGATGCTGAAGATGGGTGCCCAAAGGTTTGGTCAAGAGGAATGGTTTTAAGTTGCATCTTAAAGGAAGACAGAGCAGCACAGAGTCTATGGAGTGAATCTCAGGGCATATGTTCCTACCCAGTCTTATTGACCACTCTGCAAAAATACTTAATTAGCTGCAAAGAGCTTTGGAGCATCCTGAAAAGTGCTATATAAACGCAAATGTTTTGTTTTCAATCTTCCCGAACTTTCTCCAGCCTTATGTCTCCATCTGTCTCATTTGGTTTCTGATTTGCTAGTTATTTGATTTCTTTTACTCTCTATTTTAATGCCCTGTCACACTAAAGCAGTTTGATAAGTGAAAATTATTGCAAATCAATCGTATAACAACTTACATGACTGAAGTTTTGAGATAATACTGAGCAGCAAGTCTGCATTCATTTGGTAAGAAAGTGCGATTTTCTCGATACAGGAGTGCCTCGTTTAACTCTGCAATCTTTGGTAATTTCCAAAGCAATTTTCTAATGGGAAATCCATCTAAAAGAAGCCTGTATAATGCAGTTTGTGTTAACACTTGTCAGGGTCTGACTCAGCAGAATGATGACACAAGTCAATTGTGCTATAAAAATAACAAATGGCAATGCACCACTTTCAAAGCCAGTGCACAAATCTGAAAAATGCTTATGTTGTACCCTGATTACTAATAATCTTTTCTGAACTCAACGCTGTAAAAAATACTACCTCATCACTTTCAGGTAGGTATTCATGACTGTTATTTGTGTGGCTTTAGTAATTGCTCATTAAACTTTAATATTCAGAAAAGATTCACTGATGGTACAACTGCATAGCTAGCATTTCTGAAGAAGGGTCCAGACCCAAAACGTCAGCCTTCCTGCTCCTCTGATGCTGCTTGGCCTGCTGTGTTCATCCAGCTCTACACCTTGTTATCTCAGACTCCAGCATCTGCGGTTCCTACGATCTCCTAGCTAGCAATCTGCTATTTTTTGGAAGGAAGGTCCATAGGAAAACTCCCTTCTGTACATCAGGACCAGGTCTGTAGTTATTCTAAGCAAACATTGCTACTTAGCAAACAATTGGGTTGAAAGATCGTCAGATGACGATGATGACACACTCAGTTACAGAGTTGGCCTTGATGAACATGCAGTTTTTGCTCCTTCCAATACTAAACTGAAATGCTGCAAGAACACGAATGCGAAGGTTTCAAAATTGCCACGTCTGTCCAATATTATAACATGTGGTTTTGCACAGATTGGGAGCTGTAATTTAGCCAGTGAAGACTGGATCAGGTGTGAGAGGCTATCTTGTAGGAGTCTGTACATAATCTGTCTTCAGCGCATGGATGGCCAAGTCAGCACTCCACATTCAGATGACTCTGCCTCTTTTCATACCAGCATACCCACAAATTGACCTGGGATTGATACCAAAGCAACAGTATAACTGCAGTCTGAATGACAGAATGGACAATTCCAACCCAATGTAGGCTAAATCCAGGATAGATAGGCTCAATTCCATCTTGTCAGAAACTCATCTCAATCCACATGGATAAGGAGAACTACCAATTCGACTGGGACAACACCAAAATCCTGGGACAAGCTAAACAGAGGCAGGCACGGGAATTCCTAGAAGCCTGGTACTCCATGAAGAAAGCCATCAATAAACACATAGAACTTGACGCCATATACACTCCACTACAAAGGAAAGCCGGAAGTGAGGCAATCCAGCTCAACATACTCCAGAGTTTAAAAACCAGGTGGGAAAGCACACTGATGCTTCATCGGAGGCTGCACTGATGCTGTTACCCAGCAGGGTAATAAAACGTCTGCAGAACAACAACGAAGCAGTTTGGCCAGCCAACCAACTTCAAGAAAAATGGGTGTTCCAAAGCTGGATCAGAAGGAATTAAAAAATCCCATTCGAATGTAAAGGTGCCATAGTCCCAATCTGTCATTAGAGAGAGATGACCAATCGCCACCACACCTCAGGTGAGAATTGAGAAGGCGAGTCTTTCATGATAACCTCAGTTAGTGAGGAATTGAATGCATGCAGTTGGTATCACTTGGCATTGCTAAACCAGCTGTCCAGCTAACTGATCCCTTGTAGAATGAGTGACTATTTGCAAAGCTGAATGTTGGAATATTTCCATTTGCAACTGGCTGACAATTTTATATATTTTTACCTATTTGTCCTTGTTACTGTAAGTAATTACAGTTCAGGAAACTACTAATCAAACTGAAGATCCTATGGAGTGACAGGATGAACCATTTGAGTTGTACATCCACATCGTCTTCAAGAAAATGTGAAAATTTTAATATTTTCCCTGCGGAAAACATATAAACAAGCTGTTCATCTTGAAATTTCCATTCAGTTTACATGCACACATAATTCTATCAATGATTCTCTGAATTCTTTTTGTTCCCACAAGATGTCTGGAGAAATGTCAGTGTTGAATCAGAGGACATTAAGAAACCTCAATTAATTGGCATTACCAATTAAGAATGACCTCCTCTCCCCCCTCAAGGGCTATCAAGTATTTGTAGAACCATGCACATCAGAAGCAATTAATTCAATGATGATTTTGTTTTAATGGACTGGACTAAGTTTGGCTGGAAATGTACATTTTCAGAGTCAATGGTGTTTTGGCATGAATGCAAATTGCACAGCTCAACAATTTTCACTCAGTGAGCAAATTTTCCAACGCAAAGGAACAAGGAACAAGAACACTTTTTTGTTTTTGCCCCCCACCCAATTGCCCAGTTGTTTCCACTAATGGCTTGTGTTTGGGGTAGTACACTGCCCCCCATCTTCCTGTACATTATTTCCAAATAACCAAAGAGTGAAAATAAACAAAACCAGCATCAACAGGCCCTAAGAGGTCTCTGTGGTGCAGTGGTTGTGTCCCTACCTTTGGACCAGGAGATCTGGGCTTATGTTCCATCTGTTCCAAAGATGTGTCATAACATCTCTGATGTTATTGGGAGTATCTTTTTTTTCCCCACTTCATCCATTAACAGGATGAGGGTGTCGCTGGCTTCCCCATCCCTAATTGCCCAGAGGGCAGTTTAGACTCAACACATTGCTGTGGGTCGAGAGTCACATGGAGGTAAGACCAGCAGTTTCCTTCCTTAAAGGACATTAGTGAACTAGATGGGTTTTTCCTGACAATTAGATTCTTAATTCCAGATATTTTATTGAATTCAAATTCCACCATCTGCCATGGTGGGATTCAAACCCAGGTCCCCAGAACATTACCTGGGTCTCTGGATTACCAGTCCAGAGATAATACCACTAGGCCATTGCCTCCCCCATTTAAAAGGGGCAGCTGCTCCTTTCACTATTGTTGATGATCCAAGACAGCAACTAAACAACCGTTGTCTCTCTTTAAAACCTTATATCTCAAGAACACCTGGAAGGCTCTTGACACCACATAACGGTGCAGTGGTGCACTGGTGCAGTATTAGTGGTCTAATCTGCCTCTGGCATGCGTTGTATGTGGGTAGGTTGATTACAGTATCTACACTGCCCCAGAAGTGGGTCAGATGTGGATATGTTGATTTAGAAGCACCTTCACAGTCCGAAAGAGCAAAGTAACAGAAGTAAAATTTCAAAGGAAATATTCAAATGAAAATATCATGAAGGCAGGTGATGACGATGAAGAATCCTAAATTCTTCCTTCTACTGTTTTAAATAAATAAAAGCTGCAACAGGTAAAGAAGCCAGGTAGGGAACTGTAACAAAAACAAAATCAAGTGGTCAATGGAAACTTATAAAACTGTAACTGAAACTTGTCAAAATACCATTAGATGGAAAATGATGATGTGACTCAGCCCCTGTGCCCATTGGTTCCTAAAGGCCAAATCTACTTTTCTATGCTAAGGCCTTCTCTAATTATCACTGTTAGTGGATAGCCTACTGTATAAGAGATAGTAGGAACTGCAGATGAAGGGTCTAGGCCCGAAACATCAGCCTTCATGCTCCTATGATGCTGCTTGGCCTGCTGTGTTCATCCAGCTCTACACCTTGTTATCAGCCTACTGTATAACATCTGTTAACATACTTATGTGAATTTTTGGAATGCTGTAATTCCAGCAAGAGACTTAACTTACAATATATCTTCTCCTTAAAGTTCTGGGTCTGCAGAATAAAAGGCAAAGATATGTTTAAATGGATACATAAAAACACAGAAAATGGGAACAGAAATAGGCCAGCCCTTTGAGCCTACTCCACCATTCAATATGATTGTGGTTTATCATCATAGTATCCTCTTCCTACTTTCTTCCGTACTCTTTGATCCCTTTATCCTTATCAATCATATCAAACTCCTTCTCAAAAACATCCAATGTTTTAGCTTTAACAGCTTTCTGTGGCAGAGAATTCCACAGGCAATTGCACGCAATGCAATACATTTGTTATTAGCAACCCTTAATTATAATTATTATAACCCTTTGATTTATTTGTCTACTTTTTTTAGGGATTGGGGAAGCTATTTTTTAATTCACTCATGGGACATGGGGGTCGTTGGCTGGGCTAATATTTATTGCCCATCCCTAGTTGCCCTTGAGACGGTGGTGGTTGGCAAAATTGTCAGTGTTGATAAAGCTTCCCAGTATCAAATCTGACAATGCAAGAACTGTACTATGGGAGCTTTCCCAGTCAGGAACGGTAATTCTTTTGAATAGAACAGAACAGGAGAGAAAAGAATCTTATATAACAGACAATTCAAATCATCTTAAAAATGTTCATCTGAAAGATCCTTCCAATTCCCCTCCATCCCTCACCTATCCCTTTCCCAACAAACCAGTAAATTAACCATCTTCAATATGCATCCAATCACCTTACTGAAAGTTGCAGCGAATCTAACTCCATTATTTTGGTCCAGATCTGTAGCAATTGGAACCAGGGCCAGGTGGATCTCATTGACTATGAAATCCCTGATTGGGGTCATTAACCTAGGCCAATCAGGGAGCCCTGGCTGACAGATATAAACAGGAGATTCAGAGTCTCCTAACTCCAGGGACTGGCTCTCAGCTGGCTGGCCAGAGTCCATGTGAAAGCCACATGTAAATAAAGGGTGACTTGGTGACAGGATACCAGCCTCTGTGCAGTTACTTCAAGATCTTAACAACTTTCTGCATAGAAAAAAAATATGATCATTTCCCCTCTAGTTCCTTGTCAAGTCACACACTATTCTGAGGTGGAATCATATTATCACTCTGTTACTGTCACTGGATCAAAATCCTGGAACTCCCTTTCTAACAGCACTCTGGATGTCCCTGCACTAAATGGACTGCAATTGTTTAAGAAGGCAGCTCACCAACACCTTCTCCGGGGCAATTAGAGATGGGACTCAAATGCAGGCCCAGCTAGCATCAGACGCATCCCACGAAATAATTCTAAAAAATGCATTTTAAATTATTAAAAAGCTAAAGTCACCATAGGTCTACTTACCAACCAACCCAGAATCCTAGTAGTCCCTTTTTATATGTGGTCAAGATACTTAATCAATCAATATCCTACATCTGTTTGATTTGATTTGATTTTTATTGTCACAGGTACTCAAATTCTAAAGTACAGGAGTACAATGAAAAGGGTACAATGTCACCACACAAGGTGCCATCTTCGAATCAAGTACTTAGGTACAGAGTCTTAAGAACAAGGAAGAATGAAAGAACATAATTAAAAGTTATACGTTACAGAAATTATGGTGTAGCATAAAACATACAAATAAGGTTAAACATTACACACTGCAGACCTTCATGGTTTTAAGTAGAAAATAAGGAAATGAAGCTGAAAGTTCAAATATTACCGTCATTCTTATGTGCTTAGCCACGGTGAGATGGCCCCGTCGACCAATCACCTTGTGACCAGAAGTCCACACTGAGGCCATGCTGGGCTAAGAGTCCGCCATGTACCACCGAAAGCCCACCATGCTTGCCCGGAAATCTGCCATGCTTGGCTGAAAGTCCACCTTGCCAGGCCAGAGGCTGCCATGCCAGACCAGGAGGCCACTACATTGGGTTTACACTGAGTCTGAGGCCAGGAGTCCATGGCCCAGAGAAGAAAGAAGAGAGAAGAAGGAAACCAAGAGTATCCTCAACTAAAACAATACAACGAATATCATATTATGAACCTGCACTCTGACCTTTGTTCCCAGCTCTGTATCTTCGCACCTTGAGATTGTTGCAAATTTTTTTTGTCTGTTATTTCTCATCAAGACTATATAAAAATGGATTCCATAGTTGGAAAACTAAAGGACTAAATGGAGCAGTTATCTTTAAGGAAGGTAGATTTGCTGTTAATCCCCCTTCAGTCTCAGTTCCCATTCTAACTTCTGAACAATTCTCCCATTTTGGGGAGGTAGCACTCACTCCTCCCTAGAAATAGTAGAGAAATGCCACATAAAGAGAGGCTGTTTAGTCCTTGTGCTTGTACCAGTTCACTAACAGTGTTACCTAACTAATCCCACTCCCATGTTCTTTCCCACTGTGATCCCTTTTCTCTCCAAGAATGCATTCAACTCTATTTTGAAAATGATTGTGTTGATGCTGTGGTTTGTTTTTGTCCTGGTTTCTTTTAGAGAGAGTTTGGGGGTCAGGTACTGAGCTGTCTATGTGAAGATAAACAGCAAGTGAAGACTTAGGTGTTTCTTTTTAAAAGCTCGAACAATAGAAGCAGCCTGAATGGGTGTAATCAAGCTCTCACCCACAAAACCAGGGATTTTTAAATTTCAGTAGCAGTTGCTGTTGGGGCCTTGAAGAAGTAGAAGTTATTTTTGCCTCTCTCTATCACAACCAAAAGCTGGGGATTCTTTTCCTGGGCTGCTGGATTGCATGTGAGACAGATCTGTTTTCTGAATTTGTCTTTTGCCAAGGGTGTGTTTATGGGATGTTACTATATTGGAACAGTTAATTAGTAATAGTTACTGCATCTATTATTCTATTAAGTTTTCCAATAAAGTTGTTATTCCAAGTCCTTCTTTCTTTTTTTTGTATTTTAACACTGATGTTTGAGTACGCTGTGTTTTGCTTAATGTCAAGTAGCTTGATCAATCGAATTGCAACTGGAACACAAGATTTGACATTTGTCTTTAAAGTAAGAAAAAGTTAGGGTCTAGGTTACCTTATTAAAATGTTTTGAGGGGATCTGATCTGGTCCGTAACAATGTACATACATTGCTATTTCAGACAAAGCGATCTCAACTATGATGTATCAGCTATTTTTGTGGAATTAAGATTTCTCTCCTGTCTTTAGGATTTTAACTCCATAAAGAATTTACAAGGGGATAAAGGTAGGTTGAGTGAGCAAAAACAGAAGTTTTTAAAGTAGGAAAGTGCAGGGTAGGAAAAATCAAAAAGCAGACTATTATTTAGATAGAGAGAGAGACTCCCAAAGAAGGCAATGCAGAGGGATCTGGGTGTTCTTGTGCAGGAACACAACAAGTTAGTATGCAGATGCAGTAAGTAATTATGAAGTAAAATGGAATTTTGGGTTTTTAGCTCAAGGGTTGAAGTTTAAAAACACAGAAGTCTTCTTACAACTGTACAAGGTGTTGGTGAGACCATACCTGGAGCACTGCGTCCAGTTTTTGTCCCCATGATTGCTAGGATGAAGGGAGTTGATTGATCAGGAACAGCCTTTATTCATTAGAATTTAGAAGAATGAGTGATCTTATCATACAAGATTCTGAGGGGTCTTAATCACTGAAAGTATTTAAAGAGAGAGTAGTGGATTTTTGAAGTTTCGGGAAGCTCAGGGATGTCCTTGGCTGGCACGTAAGAGGAGTTGAGGCCTGGGCTAGATCAGTGCTGGGGGACCAAATGGCCTACTCATAGAATCCCTACAGTGTGAAAGCAGGCTATTCAGTCCACACCAACCCTCCAAAGAGTATCCCACCCACACTCCATTCCTATAACCCTGCATTTCCCATGGCTAATCCTCCTCACTCACCCATTCTTGAACACTACAGGACAATTTAACATGGCCAATCCACCTAAACTGCACATCCTTGGACTGTAGGAGGAAACCAGAGCACCCAGAGGGGACCCACGCAGTCATTGGGAGAACATGCAGAATTCACACAGGCAGTCACCCAAAGGTGGGATTGAACCCAGATTCCTGGTGCTGTGAGGCAGCAGCGCTAACCACTGAGCCACCATACCATCCTGCACCGTACTCCTGCACCTATTTGTTATGTTCTACATAGAATCACATAGAACTCTCTGTCTGCCAGTGACAGACCACTTGGCCCAATTGGTATATGGTGGTTTTTACAATCCACACAATTTAAACACTCCCATTCTTTATAACCCAACGTTATCAATACATCCTTCAACTCTTTCCTCCCTTGCATCTCCTAGTTCGTCTAGCTTCCCTTTAAATGTATTCACCTTAACTACTCTTGTGATAGGATGGCCCACATTCTCATTACTCTCTGCATAAAGGGTTTTTTCCTGAATTTTCTATCAGATTTTAATAAATGACCACCTTATAATTCTGACCTCTCCTCACGTGATTCAATTTCTTTATGTCTGCGTTAGTGAACCCTCACAATTCGTCCATGTTTTATGATTATTGCCCAATTTTACAAAACAGCTTGATTCATCTTCTCTGCACCCTGTGGTTTAACTCCATTTCTGTTCTGCATATTCCATCTTTGTTATCTTGATGCATACCCTAACTCAGCAACCCAATCAAGGAAAGAGCATAGTATAGTCAAAAACTAAAGCTAACATGGTTCAAGGCAGTGAAACTCAACACTCTTGTACTCAACCCAAAATTCAACCACATGTCAAATGCTCTAATATCTTTGAATGTCTTCCCTTTGTACATTTTATTTTGTTTTTGAATTAAATTACTCCAATTCATGACTCTTGGTGTGATAGGTAATGGGATAGTCATAGTCATAGAGTCATACAGCATGGAAACAGGCCTTTCGGTCCAACCAGTCCAGGCCGAACATCATCCCAAGCTAAACTAGTCCCACCTACCTACACTTCACCTATATCCCTCCAAACCTTTCCTATTCATGTACTTACCTATAAGTGACTTTTAAGTGTTGTAACTGTGCATACGTCCACCATTTCCTCAAAAAGTTCTTTCCACACACGAACAACATTCTGGTAAAAAATTTGACCTTAAGACCTTTTTTAAATCTCTCTCCTCTCACCTTAAAAATGTGCCCCCTAGTCTTGCAATCCCCCATCCTAGGGAAAAGACAACTACCATTAACCCCTCATTATTTTATAAACTTCTATAAGGTCGCTTCTCAACCTCTTACGCTCCAATGAGAAAGGACCCAGCCTCTCCAGCCTTTCTTTATAATTCAAACCTTCGATACCCGGCAACATCCTGGTAAATCTCTATGAACTCTCTCCAGCTTAATAATATCCTCCCTTTTACTGGATGACCAGAACGGGATATAGTATTCCATTGTTTCTGTTGTTTATAGCATTTGATACCTTCATATACCTCGATGAGTATTCCATTTTTACTGTCTGGTCCTGCTAAGTTTTTTGAGCTCATTCCCAATACAAAGTACAAGTAAATGGGATTAGTGCATGAAATAACTCCACAGAGGAGAGTATCCCATCACCAAATCACCCTATATTTACACATGCACATACGTGGACACTGACCAGCCAGCTCAGAGCCAGTCCCTAGAATGAGGACAGTCTCTGAATCTCCTGCTTATATCTGTCAGACAGGGGTCCATTATTGGCCCAGGTTAACAGCCCCAGTCAAGGATCTCATATTCAATGAAATCCACCTGGTCCTCCTTCCAACCACTACAGTGTTGTTTGGTATGTTTGTTGGCCAGATTTGAGTTGATGGGCCAAAAGACTTGTTTCGATACTTTATGACTCTGACTCTATATGATCAACTATCGAATCGTAGGCCCCAGACGGACTCCATTCAGACACCACCTTGCTCATTATAAGTACTTGAACCCTATCCTGCCCTTCAATCTACCCCTTCTTTAATTACATCTCAACCTGGTGAAGTGCTAGACTAGTAAATCAGAGAGCCAGACAGGGACAGGGACAGAAATAATGGGTCCCAGTACACATCCTGGATTGTCTGTCCAGCACCCGACCCAAGCACATGACCCTATCCCCCTCAACCTGAGCACAGTAGGTCCCCTCCACCTCTAGTCTGCAGTTATTGGGCCTTGATATACACCCTTCCACCCACCGCCTCTCCTGGACCAGGCCAATGCTTTTTGGGTCAAAGGTTCAAATTCCATTGCAGCAGTTAATGAAATTCAAATTAAATTCATAAAATCTAGAATATAAATCTAATTGTGACCATCATCAATCGTCATATAAATCTTTCTGGTCCACTAATGTCCTTTAGGGAAAGCAATTGGCCATCCTTACATAGAATGACCCACTCGTGCCTCCAGACCTACAGTAATGGGGTCAACTCTTAAGTGCCCTCTGAACTAGCCCTAGCAAGAATCTCAGTACATGTATAATTAGAGATAACAAGGTGTAGAGCTGGATGAACACAGCAGGCCAAGCAGCATCAGGGGAGCAGGAAAGCTAGAAAGGAGCAGAAATTCTGAAGAAGAGTCTAGGCCCGAAACGTCAGCTTTCCTGCTCCTCTAATGTTGCTTGGCCTGCTGTGTTCATCCATTTCTGAAGAAGGGTCTAGACCCGAAACGTCAGCTTTCCTGCTCCTCTGATGCTGCTTGGCCTGCTGTGTTCATCCAGCTCTACACCTTGTTATCTCAGATTCTCCAGCATCTGCAGTTCTTACTATCTCTGAAACATGTGTAATTAGGATGGGCAACAAATACTGGCTTTGTTAGTAATGCCCACATCCCATGGAATAACCAATTTTCAAAACTCTCTTCTTTTCTCAGTACATGCCTTTACAATTCACGCTTTTTAAAGTTGCCAACTGGCAATTTATTTGGCATATTCTCAATTCAAGATGGAGTTAATTTTCACTGTGCTCCCTGAAATGTTTGCACATCTCATCCAATGATATGCTGCTGTTCACACTTCCTGAAACAGTATCATTATCTTATAGCACTTATTGACGGTGCCAAGGGGAGAACATAGGGGAGGCTGAAATTGTTCAAATGAAGCTGAGAAAATTTCTTAGAAGAAATAAGAAGTAGCTGAGAAAATGATGCTGCTGTATCCTTGGGAACTCCAGTGAACAAATAACTTATCAACCTGTTTAAGCTAATATTAAAGTTTCGGAAAATGGTTCATAGAATTAGAAACTTTTACAGTACAGGAGCAGGCCATTTGACCTGTCATTTCTGTACTGGCTCCCAAAAAAACTACCCAGCTAGTCCCATTTTCCAACCCTAACCGTGTGGCCCTCTAACTGCATCACTTTCAAGCATATATCCAGCTCTGTTTTGATACATCCTATGGAATTCACCTCCACCACTCTCCCAGACAACGCATTCTAAATCCTAACACCTCTCTGAGTAAGGAAGTTTCTCCTCATCTCAGTCCCGATAATCTTGAAATTCCAACCCCTAGTTATTGACATACCAACTAGTGGAAACAGAATATCCTTCTTTATTCTGTCAAAATTGTTCATAATTTTGAACACCTCAATAAGGTCACCACTTAATCTTCTCCGCTCCAAAGAGAATAAGCTCAATCTCTCTAATCTTAGTATCTAAAATCCCTCATTCCTGGTATTGTTCTAGTACATCTCCTTTGCACTGTGTCGAGGACTTTAATATCCTTCCTTAAATAAAGTACCCTGAACAACGGTTGACAAGTAACATGGGAGGAGAACAAATGAGTCTGCAAAGTTTTTCTTCATCCAACTGGTTTAACAAGACATCTAACAGCAATTCTGAAGATTTATCCACACCAATTGTGAAGCAGTCACTGCATATATTTTTCCTTCTGAAAGATAATGATGGTTCTTTATTTATTTGACCTATCAGATCCCACTCAGCCTACACAGGGATCTCATGCAGGCTGGAGGATGCAAGCTTGTTTCCCCTTATAGAAGAGATTAGAACTTGGGAACACAGTTTAAATATAAAAGATCTCCCATTTAGAACAGGGATGAGGAGACCCTCTCAGAGGGTCAATAGTCTGTGACGATCTCTTCCTTAGAGAGTGGTAGGTGCACGGTCATTGAATATTTTTTAAGGCTGAGTTAGATTCTTGTTTGTCAATGAATTTAAAGATTTTGGGTTTAGATTTGAATTGATTTAATTTTCGATTTTAGATTTAGATTTAGTTAATATTGTCAGTTGTACCAAAGTGCAATGTAAAGTGGATAACGTCACCACATTCCGGTGCCATTTTGGATTACAGAAAAAAAAGTACTGAATAAATTGAATAAGTGGTAGAATATTGATTAAATTAATATTAAATTGACATCACGAAAACTGAAACAGCTACAAAAGTTCATCTTTTCCTCTCCATCGTCTTCACTCTCTCTGCTTCTCCACTCACCACCTGGCAATGTGCTCCTTTCCTGTCATTACTGGCACCATCACTTCCATGTTCACTGCCTCTGAGCTGGAGAAAGAGATAGACAGGAAATTACAGGACACAATAAGATTCAATCCTAGTCCTGTTGAACATTACAAGGGGCAGAATAGCCTACTTCTACTCCTAATTTCTACATTTATATGCAGATTTGGAGGTGGTTTTCTTGCACTGCTGTAGATTCCTAAAGAGCTGCATCGGGGAAGTTCATGATTTATTATAATATTCCAGCTATAACTAAAATATACATGGAAATTGAGAAGAGGAACTGAAATGTAATTTTTGGAAATGGACACAAAGTAGCAACAAATGATTTTAATATTTGAAAAGTTGTTTTCATATATCCCACAGGATGAGGATATCACTGACTTCTCCGCATTTACTGCCCATATTTTGTTGGCCTTGAGGAGGCGTACCTTCCTGAACTGTTGCAGTCTTATTGTTGCAGGGACACCCACTATGCTGTTAATGAGGGGATTCTACAATTTTGACCCAGCAACACTAACGGAACAGTGATTATATTTCCAGGTCAGGATGGTGTGTGTCTTGGAGGGGAGCATGCAGATGTTCCTTTGTATCTCCTGCTCTTGTCTTTCTAGATGAATGTCTTCATGGGTTTGAAAGTGTCACTATGCCTGAATTGCTAAGTGACGGATGAGTGCAAGTATTTTATGGATATTTGTACAGTACGATGGAAAGGCTTGCATATGCAAAGAACTGTTGATAATTATTGTGTTATAAACAAAAGACTGAGACTGAAGCCAGGTCAGCATGTGCTGTGTATAAGAAAGGGGTGCGATTGCACTGTATTTGTTACTTCGAAGGGCCCTCCTTCTCAACCTGTCCCTTTTCATAAGGCATTGTGACCATCAGGTCAAACCACCATCAGTCATCTTTCTTGAATAGCTAGAGCAAGCCTGTAGTGATTAGAATGAGGGCCAGGTGGATCTCATTGAATATACGATCCTTGATTGGGCTTGTTAACTTGGGCCAATCAGGGAGCCCTGGCTGACAGATATAAACAGGAGATTCAGGGTGGGACTGGCTCTGAGCTGGTTGGTTAGTGCCTATGTACTATGTACATGTGAATAAAGGGTGACTTGGTGACAGGATACCGGCCAGTTGTTTCAAGCCCTATGATCTGACAGGAGTATAGTGACTGTATTTTGCTTTCCATGGAAATATAACAAATTGCAAAATTGTGAACAAGCTAAACAAAGGCATTTTGCAATTCATTAATGCTGAGTGCCCACCAGCTTTTATTTTCCTTAACTCACTCAGATGAATTTTGTACAGATAGGCAGAGCCTGTGGACGATTTGAAATGTTAGACTTCCTTAAATAGTAAGCTCTATCATTTTGAGGCAATTAGTGAGGAAACTGTAGTGCAACCCTTATTTAATACGTTCTTCTGAGGACTTACAAGTACACTTATGTGAGCATACCATTTGATGGAGAAGGGAATAGATGGTTTCGATTATTAGATTTAGATTGTAAAAGCACTTCTTATCCACATGAGGAGGCTGATATGGAATATAAATATAGACGTGGACTGATTGTGTTGCAATTTCTTCTGTGCAATATATCCTTTCCAATCGAATGAAGTTTTGTTTCAGATCTTATCTAAGAAAATATTAAACACTTTTGAGATTTAAATCAGTTGTGCTTTGATAAGCTGAAGGGCAGGGTTTTAAACTTTCATACTATTTCTCACCTACTGAGGTTTTCTGAAAGCATTGCAGCTTTCATGAACCCTGGAATCATTTTGTTGCTTCAGTGCTACACCCGCCTCAAAAGCCAATTTCCTTCCTAAAGTGTGGCTCTCTTCGCCATTTCATTGGAACTTATCATCCTTGAGACACCTTTCTCTTTTGCATTGGTTTCAACTTTATTTCCTCTTTTCATTTTGTTTCCCAAGTTTTTCATTAGCTCCCTTGATAGCCTGACCAATTCAAAGCCAAAACATTCTGGTTATGACCTGCACTGTGTGACTTTCGTTCACAATGCAGTCTGTGCAGTTGTTGACAGTGCTGAGGGAGTCAATTATCAGCTGCCACTATTTGGAGATGCTCTGAGACCTGAGCTACCTCATATCTTTAATGGTTCAGGTCTTTCGTGCAGACCCTACTGAAAGAGAACAGTAGAATTTCCTGGTGTTTTGGCTAACATTCCTCCCGCAACTAAATTAACCTTGAATTCATGTTTGAACCATAAGATGTAGAAGTAGGCCAATCAGCCCATTGAATGTTCCACCAATCAATGAGGCCATGGCTGATCTGATAATTCTCAATTCCACTCTCTTGCCTATGCCCATAACCCTTGATTCCCTTATTTAGCCTTCAATATACTTGACAAACCTGCTCCCAGAGTCTTCCAGGGTAAAGAATTCTACAGTTTCGCCACTCTCTGAGCTAAGAAATTCCTTCTTATCTCTGTCCTGAGTGGAACTCCTCTCTCTGAGGTTATGCCCTCTGGTCTTAAACTGTCCCACAAGGGAAACAACCTTTCTGCATGTATCCTGTCAAGTTTCCTAAATATCTTGTATGTTTCAATTATGTCACCTCTCATTCTTCTAAACTCCAATGAGCACAGGCCCAACCTATTCAACCCCTCATAAGAAGGACTTCCATCTCTCTGTGCTGAAGTTTTCCATGTTTCTCCAGTTAAACAATATTCAGCTCCCCTAATCTTCCTGCCCAGTCCATAAACTGGAATCTTGTGTAAAAAGTACTGTCCAGTGTCTGATAATATGACAAGTGCCCTTGAAAGATGCAAAATGATGTGGCATAAATACAAGTCTTATTCGTTATAATTTCAAAATGTTCAGTTATCTTCATAAAGCTAAACATACATCCTCATGAGAAACTAAATTCGATGTGATAATAAAAGAACTCATGGTGCATTGAATCATTCCAATATTGAAAGCCTGATTAGATGCAAACATTAGCTAAAACTAAGGGAAGTTATGAACTGTTCCATAACCTTGCTGTCATTGTGAGATGAGCAATTATTAGAGAACTACAAAGCAGTAACCATTGTCCTTTGATTTTTGTATAATGTCATTTTATGTTCAAAAGCAATTATTTTCAGATTGTAATTTTAAAATGTAGAACTTGCTATCACTGGAAGTTACTGAGGCAAATAAGACACAGATGCCTTTTAAATTGAAGTTGGGTCAGTAAAAATGAATGGAAGGATTTGTAATGTGGGTCACAAGAAATAGGACCAGTGGTAGACCATTTGGCCCATCAAGCCTGTTCCACTATTCAATACAATCAAAGCTGATCTTGGGTGTAAACCCCACTTTCCTGTCTGCTCCCCATATCCTTGATTTCCTAAAACAGCAACAATCTGCCTCTCGCTGTCTCAGACTATGGGTGGATATTGGCCATGTCACTAAACAAGTCTTTTGTTTTATCCATTCATGTATTTTGGGCATCCCTAATTGCCCAGAGGGCAGTTAAGAGTCAAGTACAGCAAGGAAAGACACCCTTTGGTCAAATACGTCCATACGGACAAAGTTTCCCAAACTAAACTAGTCCCACTTGCCTGCATTTGGCCCATATCCCTTTAAACCGTTCCTATTTATGTACCTATCCAAATGTCTTTTAAATGTTCTAACTGTACCCGCATATACCACTTCCTATGGCATGTCAATCCACATGCAAACCACACTCTGTGTGAAAAGGTTGCCCTCAGGTCCCTTTAAAATCTTTCTTCTGTCACCTTAAAAATATGGTCTCTAGTTTTGAACTCCCCTACCAAGGGAAAAGATATTTGCTATTCACCTAATCTATGTCCCTGCCGCCACCACGCTCCCCCGCCCCCCCCAATTTTATAAACCTCCGTAAAGTCACCCCTCAACCTCCTTCACTCCAACCTAGTCTTATAATTCAAACCCTCCAGCCCCGGCAACATCCTGAACTCTCTCCAATTTAATAATATCCTTCCTATAGCAGTCAACCACATTGCTGTGGGTCTGGAGTCACATGTAGGACACACCAGGTATGGATGGCAGTTCTCATCATCTCAAGGAAAATTAATTTTGATGATCACCATTAGACTCTTAATTCCAGATTTTTATTGAAATGGACAATGAAATACTGCAGGGATTTGAACTGAGGACGTGGGTCTCTGGATTAATAGTCTAGCAATGATACCACTAGGCTATATTCTCTCTTGAGTTCAGACCCTAGGCTAATGCATTGAGACTGTGGATACAAATCCCACTGTTGCAGACAGTGGAATTTAAAAGGGAAAGAAGCCACACATGATTTCCATAAAAGAGAAAGACCTTTGTCTAGCCCTGACCGAATGTATTCCAGTTAATGTCTGGATTAGACAAGTATGTATATGATGGTTTACATTAAATAATGCAGCTTTGAGTACACTACCTACATTGTACTGAACATGCAAATACACAGATTTAAATCTTGACCTTGTTAAAGACATTTCCTGCAGATGCATTGAATGCAAACATGAACTTGAAGGGAACATACTTCCAGCTTTGCACTGTGTAAGTCTTTTTAATGCAGCAACTTTTTGATATGAAACAAGGTTACATAAGATGATCAGAAATAAGACTGCATACGTACATATGGTTAACCATACTCAATAAACAAAATGCAATGTTAAAGGAAAGTCCTTGGCTGGGGACAGGGGAGATGGTAGTAATGTTATTGCACTAATCCAGAGCCTCTGGCGAATGCTCTGGTGTTTTGGGTTGGATGGTCAGATATACCAGCAGATCTGACTTACAAATGCTTGTACTTATGCATACCATCTCATACAGGGGTGTCATTTCAACGACCTGACATCTTAACATTTTCTGTACTAATGCACAGCTGCTTTATATTGCCCTGCATTGTGTTCTGACTTGCTTACAAATCGACTTGCAAATGGACTCAATAACAGAATCCATTCACAGTCCGGGGACTGCCTGTGTATTCATTTAATAAATATGAAATGAAAACCTAGGCTAATGATGGCCAGAAAGCCTTGTCAATTGCTATGAAAACCCATCAAGTTTAGGGAAGAAATCTGCTGTCCTTATCTGGGCTGGTCTGCATGACTCCATACGCAAAGCAATGATTGACTCTTAAATGTCCTCTGAAATGTTCTAGCAACTGTCTCCAATGTATCAAGTGGGTAGGAGATCTAAAATTAGTGAAAGCAATGGACCACTTGGTATTGACCTTTGCAACAGAAAACCTAACCCTGTTCACCCTGTAATGTCCCCAGTGCCAAAACTGGGAAAGCTGTCCCACAGACAAATCAAGCAACAGTCTGGCACCATCACACTCAGTGAATCATATCTTACAATGTCCCAGGCAGTGCCATCACTATCCCTAGGTATGATCTGTTCCACCTTCAGCGCAGACCTACCAGAGAGTTTGGTACACCACCATTCATCCAATGAATCAGCTCTCCCCCATGTCGAGCACTATCTGGAGGAGGCACTATTGGTGGCAGGGTCACAGAACATGTTCTCGGTAAAGAACTTCAATGTTCATTAGCAAGAGTGGCTTGACAGCAACAATACATACAGAGATGGCTGTGTCCTACAGGACAATGATGCTATACCAGACAAGTGGCAGGTGGTGAGGGAACCGACAAGAGGCAAAAATCTACTCAATCTCACTCTCACCAATCTATTTGTTGCATGGGCATCTGTCCATGTCAGAATTTGTAGGATTGACGACCACAAAGTCTTTGGGGAGATGAAGTCACATCTTCACAATGAGGGCACCCCACATTGTATTGTCTGGCACTATATTGTGTTAAATGGGATAGATTTTACATAGATCGAGAAACTCAAAACTGGGCTTCCATAAGGCACTGTAGATCATCATCAGCAGCAGGATTGCATTCAATCTCACCCTGTGTGTCTTCATAACTGACTTATGCCTCACTCTACCATTACCGTCAAGCCAGAAGATCAACCCTGGTTCAATGAAGAGTTCAGGGGAGCATTCCGGGGAAATACCCTCGGTATCCCTAAACGTATGGTATTGAAATGACTCCACAGAGGCTGGAATCTCATCACCAAGATGCCCTTTATTTACACATGAAGAGCCCTTGACACTGATCCAGCTTCCTCAGAGCGAACTCTCAGGGTGAGCAAGATGTCTGACACTCCTGTTTATATCTGTCAGCCAGGTTGGACCAGATTTTTTTTTCCTCTTTATTCATTCACGGGATGAGGATGTCGCTGGTTAGGCAGCATTTATTGCCCATCCCTAATTGCCCACAGGGCAGTTCAGAGTCAACCACATTGCTGTGGGTCGGGAATCACAGGTAGGCCAGATCAGGTAAGGATGACAGTTTCCTTTCCTAAACGACATTAGTGAACCAGATGGGTTTTTCCCAACAATCGACAATGGACATCATTAGATTCTTAATTCCAGAAGTTTATTGAATTCAAATTCCACCATCTGCCATGGAAGGATTTGAACTTGCATCCCCAGAACATTATCTGGGTCTCTGGATTAACAGTCCAGCAATAATAACACTAGGCCATTGCCTCCCTGAAATTAACAGCCCCAGTCAGGGAACTCATGCTCTATTAAGGTCAACCTGGCTGACTTTGTTACAATCACTACAGTATCAGCCTGGTGAAGCTACAACTCAGGGCTACATGTAGAAGGAAGCAAGTGACAGACAGAGCTGTGCATGTCAATAAACAACAGATTAGATCTAAGCTCTGCAGTCCTGCCATTTCAGTCTTGAAAGGTGGTGGTCAATTAACAGAAGGAGAAGGTACCATAAATATTCCCATCATCAATGATAGGAGAGCCCAACACAACAGTGCAGAAAATAAGGCTGAAGCATTTGCAACCATCTTCAGTCAGCAGTGCCAAGAAAGTAATGCATCTCGAGCTCTTCCAGAGGCCCCGAGCAGCACAGATACCACTCCACGTGATATCAAGAAGCAGCAGAAGGCATTGCACATTGCAAGGGTTCAATGAAGAGTGCAGGAGGGTGTACCAGGAGCAGCACTATGCAGAGGTGCTAAAATGAGGTGTCACAGAAATAGAAATTACTGGAGAAACTCAGCAGGCCTGGCAGCATCTGTCAGAAGAAAGCACTTCAATTCTGGTGACTCTTCATCAGAAAATGAAGTATCAGTCTGGTGATGCTACAGGACTATTTGTGTACCAAACAGTATAGGCAGCAAGTGATAAACAGAGTGAAGTGATTCAGTAACTAATAAATCAGATTTAAGATCCGCTGTCATGCCACACCCAGTTACAAATGGAGAGATGGGCAATTAAACAACTCACTGGAGGAGGAGGCTACACAATTATCCCCATTCTCCATAATGTGGGACAACACTTGCAACAAGCCAGAAGTGCCAATCCATCCCACCCATCTCCAGTGGTCCCAGCATCAATCAAATTTCCTTCACATGATATCGAGAAATGGCTGGAGGCTATGGCTACTGGAAAGGCTATGGATCCTGACAATATTCCAGCTTACGTTCTGAATGTGTTCCAGACCTTGCCAATCTCCTAGCCAACAGAGATAGTAAGAACTGCCGATGCTGGAGTCTGAGATAACACATTGTGGAGCTGGATGAACACAGCAGGCCAGGCAGCATCAGGGGAGCAGGGAAACTCATGTTTCGGGTCTGGACCCTTCTTCAGAAATGGGGGAGGGGAAGGGGGCTCTGAAATAAATAGAGAGGGGGGCAGTGATAGCAGGCGGATAGTGTGGGAGAGAAGACAGACAGGTCAAGGCGTCAGGGACGAGATGGGCTGTTCTTGGGATGAGGTCGGGGGTCGGGAGATTTTGAAGCTTGTAAAGCTTGTAAAATCTCCTCACCCCCGACCTCATCACAAGATCAGCCCGTCTCGTCCCCGATTCCTTGACCTGTCCGTCTTCTCTCCCACCTACCCGCCTCTCCCACCTCACCGACCAACCCCCATCCCAACTTCTTACCTAGACTCACCTTTACTGGCTTCATCCCCACCTCCTTGACCTGTCCGTCTTCTCTCCACCTATCTGCTCCTCTATCCACCTTCTATCATCGCCTCCCCCACTCTATATTTATTTCAGAACCCCCTTCCCCTCTCCCATTTCTGAAGAAGGGCCCAGACCCGAAACATCAGCTTCCCTGCTCCTCTGATGTTGCTTGGCCTGCTGTGTTCATCCAGCTCCACACCTTGTTATCTCAGACTCCAGCATCGGCAGTTCCTACTATCTCTGAGCATCTTTTCAGGTGATGTTTTTTGGGAATGTTTTGATATATCTGGGGACATCTTGAGCAAACAAAAAGAAATAACTTGCAGTTACATAGCACCTTTCACAGTCTCAGAATGTCCAAAGTCCTTTACAGTCAATTAAATGTTTTTAGAATTGTAGTAATCGTTATGTAGGGAAGCATCGGGCAGTCTACTTGCATGCAGCATGCACCCATGCAAAGCAATTAAATAATCATCAACTAATCCACACCTAAGATGTTTGTTGAAAGTTACATTTTGGCCTGGTCACAGCACAGTACTCTCTGGCTGTTCAAAAAGAGCCACGAGATGTTTACAATCCAGCTGAGAAGGCAGAAAAAGCCTTGGTTTCACATCTAATCTGAAAGATGACACCTTTGGTAATGTAGAACTCCTGCAGCTGGAGTTATGATCCTGACTCAGAGTCGAGAGTGCAATGAAATATGGCAAGGCTGCCCAGTACATTGAGAGCATTGGGGGTATTTATGAGGAGTTTCCTGTAAAATCATTGACATTTTCAGGATTTCTCAGGAGTCAATCGATATTTGCATGGTGAATCCCAAAGTGAAAAGCTTGTAATATGCCAATACAGAAAATGAAAGAAATCCTCATTCATCGACAATGGAGACTTCAAAAGAGGCAGTGCACCATCTCTGTTCCTCAAGCTTTCAAAACCAGCAAATGTGATTTGATTTTCATTGTTTTTTTCCTGCTTGGAAGATGCTTGGAGTAAAAGTTTGGCACGGGCTCATTTGAGCTTTGTTGTCCAAATGGTGGATGAACCCTAAATTTATTTTCTTTTTATTTATTCATGCAATGTAGGTGTTGCTGGGGACATTAACATTTGGTGCTCATCACTAATTGCCCTAAAAAGGTATTGGTGCATCACTTTCTGCAGGAGCTCTTGTGGTATAGTGGGTAATATTACTGCTCTTTGAGCTGAAAGCTCTCAGTTCAAGTCCCACTCCAGGGCCTGGGGGTCATAGTCAATGGTCAAACAGGTCAGGTATGAGCCTGTAAATGCTTCTATGGCTAGATGGAAACAATAGGGGAGTCCCTCTTTTGGTGAGAGCTGTGTAACAGCCCTCCTAGCTCGTTCTCTGTGGCAAGTGCCCTCTTTATTTCAACTGCTACTTCCTTGACCTACTACTGTCCATATTGTTTAGGCTTTTGACCCAGTGATAGTGAAGGAAAGCCCATGTAGTTCAGAACTGAGAAAGGGTCACTCAACCCGAAACGTTAACTCTGACTTCTCTCCACAGATGCTGCCAGACCTGCTGAGCCTTTCCAGCAATTTCTGTTTTCGTTTCTGATTTACTGCAGTTCTTTCAGGTTTTATTTTGGCCGTATTTCAATGTTGGCCATGTTGTGCATTTAACATTCTGCTTAATGGGTGGCCTTTTGTACCTCCATTGTATTTACTTATCATTACTGTTTTTGTTTTAGTTCTTTGTGGATGTGGCTGGTCCAGCATTATTGCCTATCCCTGGCTGGCTTCCAGAAGATGGTGGTGTGTTGCCTTCACACCACTATGCTGTTAGGAAGATTTTGACTCAGTAATAGTGAAGGAGCAGTGATATATTTCTAAGTCAGGATGAAGGAGGATGATCAACTATGTACATCACATAAGATATCCATCCAATATGTTGAAAACGCACATTATATAGTGTCCATGAATAATATCCACAGGTTAGAGTAATTGGAAGAAGGACTGGGAGAAGTTGATGACTACACAGTCATAGAGTCATACAGCACGGAAATGGACCCTTTGGTCCAACACGTCCATGCCGACCAGGTTTCCCAAAATAAACTAGTCCCATTGGCCCATAATCCCTCTATACCTTGCCTATTCATGTACCTGTCCAATTTTTATTTAAATGTTGTTATTGTACCCGCCTCTATCACTTCCTCTGGCAGATCATGCCATACATGCACTACCCTCTGTGTGAAAAAGTCACCCCTTGGGTCCCTTTTAAATCTTTCCCCTGTCTCCTTAAACCTATGCCCCTCTAGTTTTGAACTCCCCTACCCTGGGTTACCCTGAAAGACCTTGGCTATTCACCTTATCCATGCCCATCCTGATTTTATAAACCTCTATAAGGTCACCCCTCAGCATTCAACATTCCAGTACATTTTTCACCCAGAGAGTGGTAGGGATCTGGAACTCCCTGTCTGGAAGGGTGGTAGAGGCAGAAACCCTAATTTGAAAAAGAAAATTGGAATTCTGCTCGAAAGGATTTTTTTTACTCAGCTAGCACACAGTCAAGGGGCAGAACAGCCTCCTCCTGTCGGGTAAATACTTGTCTGTCACAGCTTGGGACTGCAAAGTGCTGCAATAGAGTAAGGCAAACGCCGGAGAGAGGAACTTGGTGCAGAAGGGGTTAAATAAATGACAATTTCATTCGCCGTGAATCAGGATCTCGTCACAGGGATTGTGAGGGAGAGAGATTGTTCCCTGTTCAGTACTGATGCTGCAAACAGCTTTGCCTTGGCATCAGGAGAGAAGCGTTTTCTTTTTCTCCCTCTCTCTCTCTTATCCTCTCCTTGCAATTGAAGGTGGTTAAAACACAAGACGCGTTGAAAACGGGGAGGCATTGCCCCATCCTGGATTACTCTCGGGCCGGCCGTAGAGGGAGGAGATTTTGCTGAGGAACGAGCAGCTAGCTGGGGGTCGCGGGGAGAAAGGGAAGTAAGTGATGGCCACTGCTTGGAGGATGGAGCTGATGCAAAGTACAAAACACAAACATTAAGGAGCTTGCAAGACTGTTTGGATCCGTTGCTGTCGCTTGCACCGGAATGAGAAAACAAGCCCCTGTCCTGGAGCATGATGGACTGAAACTAATATCGCCCAGATTGTTCGTTGCTTAAAAAACGTTGCCCAGTTTTTGCAAACCAACGGCAAAAAAAAAGCTGCCAGTTTTTTTTAAGAAAACGACCTTTGCTCAGTTTTGCAAAGGAACAGAAAAAGACAGCCCATCTTCCCGAAGAAATGAATTAACAACTTTACCTAGTTTTGCAAAACAACAAAACAATCTTGCAGTTTTGCAAAACATCAACGACGAAAAAAAGTCTTTCAGTTTTTGCAAATGAGGAAAACGAAGAAGAACCTTGCTTAGTTTTGCAAAACAGCGACAAAAAAAAATGTCAGCTTTTGCACAGGAGGAAAACAAAATGACTTTGCCCAGTTTTGCAAAAGAAAATCGACGAAAATAATTTTCTTGCAAAGGAAGAGCAAAGAAAAGATTTTGCCTATTTTTGCAAACGAGTGGGACAAAATAAAAGGAGCTGGATGGCTTTCCTGCAGCACTGATTTCAACCCAAAAGACGAAGCCAGAGCAGACACTTTGGGAATTTGGTGTGAGTGATAATGGCAGGGGGTTGGTGCACAGTCTGAGAGAAAAGAGAGATGCAGGGTTCCGCTGCAAGCGGCGAGATGGCAAACTATCGGAAGATCGGGCGGAGGGAGGTGGAGAGCCCCCTGCCTTTCGCTGACCTGCCGGCGGACACGGTGGAGATGCGGGTGAAGGAGGGCAGCAAGATCCGCAACCTGATGGGCTTCGCGCTGGCCCGCATGGAGCTGGAGGGGACGCGGAGGATAGTATTCAGCGGTTCGGGCCGGGCGGTCACCAAGACTATCACTTGCGCCGAGATAATGAAGCGGAGGCTGGGAGGGTTGCACCAGATCACCAAGCTCCGTCCGAGGAGCCTGCGGGAGACCTGGCAGAGCAGCACCGCCGGCAGTGCGGGTGCCCTCACCCTGCTCAAGACCGTTCCGTCCGTCTGCATCCTGCTATCCAAGGAGCCCCTGGACCCGGCCGAAGCCGGCTACCAGCCTCCGGTCTGCGGGCCGCCGCTGTGGCCGGAGCCGGCTGTTGGTTCCCGAACGGGGCCAGAGGAGCGAGGGCTCAGCCCGGTCAACCGGGGCATCAAGCGCCGCTCCCGGGGAAGCGACAGTAGCTGCGGGGGCGAGATGGTCCCGAAGCTCAGCAAAGGGGAACAGGCTAGTGAGAGCGCTCCTTTCCCCGGCTACACTTACCTCCCGAACCCCCAGCAGTAACACACAGACCGCTGGCACAAGTGGTAGTGCCCTTACCCCTGCACCGGGAGTGTGTGACATAGCATCTCTGATCAGGTTTATGTTTAAAAAAAAAGTCACTTTGCCATGAGGGGTCCTGTTGTGGTGCAGCGGTAGTGTTCCTGCTCCTAGACCGGTGCTCCCCCACCTCTCCCCCCATCCTTGTTGGAGTTCCACCAGCTCCACAGGGTGTGTCAGACCATCTCTGAACAGATTGAAAAAAGATCACTTTGCCATGAGGGGTACTGTTGTGGTGCAGCGGTAGTGTTCCTGCTCCTAGACCAGTACCTCCCCCTCATCCTCGTTCAGGTTCCACAACCTCTTGAGGGTGTGTCAGACCATCTGTAACTGGTTAAAAAATCACTTTGCCATGAGGAGCCCCCTGGTGTTGCAGTGGTAGTGTCCCTGCCCCTGGACCAGAGCACACCCCCCCATCCTTGTTGGAGTTCTACCAGCTCCAGAGGGTGTGTCAGACCATCTCTGAAAAGGTTAAAAAAAATCACTTTGCCACAAGGGGCCCTCTTATGGTGCAGTGATAGTGCCCCTACTCCTGGACCAGGACGGTGTTATATCATTTCTGAACAGGTTAAAAAAAATCATTTAGCCCTGAGGGCTCTCGTATTTGTGCAGTAGTAATGTCCATTTCATCTCTGAATGGGTTAAAAATATCACTTTGCCCTGATGGTCCTCTTCTGGCACAGTACTGGCCCAACCCTTGGACTGGGTGGCACTGCTCAAGTCCCACCTGCTCCAGAGATGTGTCATACCATGTCTGAACAGGTTAAAAAAATCACTTTGTTGTGAGGGCCCTCTTGTGCTACAGTGGTAGTGTTCCTATTGCTGGACCAGGTTATGTGTCATAACATCTCTGAACATGTTAAAAAAAATCACTGTCTAACAAGGGCCCTGTTGCGGTACAGTGGTAGTGTGCCTCCCCCTGGACTGGTTGGCTCGGATTCAATTCCAACTTGCTGCAGAGGTGTGTCATATCATCTCTGAACAGGTTGAAATAGAAAAGAAAATATGGCAGGGGCTCAGTGTGGCACAGTGGTAATGTCCCTACTGCTGGGCCAGGAGGCCCAGTCAAGTCCCACCTGTTCCGGAGTTGTGCTGTAACAGGAAGTTGATTTGAAATTTCTATCATATATACTAGACTGTATACCCAATCTATACAATTATAGGGCACTTTGTACACATTAGAATGCACAGAGAAAATTAATACTGTGTGTGGGTGTGTCATGATACAGTGGAGATGCATTGTTCAGTTCCTGAATGTTAGAAGGCCTTTAGAACAACAAACAAAAAGACATAAAAGAAGGGAAACTTTATTGCAACTTCAAAACCAACATGGAAACAAAGTTCCCAAAGATCGCAGACTGGGTGAGAGATATTGCAAAAAATGCGTTTGGTCCAGTTCTGAAGAGGGGTCACTCGACCCAAAACATTAACTCTGTTTCTGTCTCCACAGATGCTGCCAGACCTGCTGAGTTTTTCCGGCACTTTCTGTTTCCAGCATCTGCAGTTCTTGGGGTTTTCCTTTTCAGTTTAATTTGCCTCGTTAACCAGAAAGGTGGGTGTTTTAATTTTTGTGTTTGTCTCCCCTTATGTCTTCGGATGTGACTGGGATAAATAGGGAAACTCAGCTCTTGTTAATTAATAATTTACTTTGGAATGGAACTGGGCTCTGTTCTCCCTGGGCCCTCCTCAAATCTCGCCGTGTTTCCAGTGGATAAAAAGGATGAAACAAAGCAAAGAATTGCCCTTAATTTCCACCAAGAGCCTTTCCTCAGTGTTTGCGAGTTTTATCAATCCACCTCACTGCCTTTTTCAATTTTCCATGCTCCTAAATGTTGTACAAATTCAACTCATAAGTTCCTTTTTTTTAACGAGAGACCCCTGCGCTATCTTTTAGTTAATTTTATCCCTTTTCAGGAACTTGCCTGTTTTGTGTGTTCCCTGTCTCCCAGCGGATAGAGGCTGCTGTTTCAAATGAAGTCAATCTGTAGAGATTTATTTGCTCCACTATAACACAGAGGGATCTTGTGTTCAAATAAGAATGTGATAGAGCAAAGGTTTATTGAAAGCTCATGACTTCTATACATTGTTGTCGATGTTGACAGTGCAAAGCTTCGATTCTTTTAGACATTTCTGAGCTTAAATGGAATATAGTTTACGGGCAAAGTTCTACTAGTGACCATTCAAGCGTTGGTGCCAAGGGTTGTAACAGAAAAGGATTTTCCTGATTTAATCTTTAGAATTGTAATTATCTTAAGTCTTTCTCTTTACTAAGGAGCACCTTATCCCCCTGTTGATTAAACCATTTCTTAAAATAGAAATGAAGAATATTGGCTGATTGCACAATTTGAATTTCACTGAATTCTGCTTGTTTTATCAGGCGTTCATTCCTTCTGCGCTCTTATAGAGAGGGCGACCCTCCCTGGAGAGGGTCAGGAGGTGAATACAGCATGCATTCGAGCAAATTGACAAGGTTATAGGGAAGAAACTGAGGCCTGGGATTAAATTGGACAGTGCATGCAAAGAGTTTGCAGGAGTACGATGGGCTGATTGTCTCCCTTTCTGTGCAGTTTTATTCTAGGTTGCATTCAGCAAGCGTGAGTGCATATATGTCAGTACACTATATAAACTCAGATACCTGTAAGCCTGAGTGAGCCTTATCATGCAGTAATGATATCTACAATGGACACACAGATAAATCGTGTGCCCATGTGCATTATATATCATACAATTTGCTCTCACATCACAAACCCATGACATTTTCCATCTCCCTTAAGTTCCAAAGTAAGGACTTGAAATATTAATTCTGTTTCTTTCTTCGCATGCACTGCTAGACCTTCTGAGTTTCTCCAGCACTTAACAGCTTTTATTTCAGATCTTCAGCATTTGCAGTGCTTTGATTTAACAAGTGGGTTTGATAATGACGACTGTGATCTCCGCGGAACAAATCTCCCAAAACGCACCGAATGAACCATGTTGTGTTTGTCTGCAGCCAGTGACATGGAAACAAGACGCTTGCTATGAATTCAATTGCCCCGGGGATGCTATTTCTCAAGCTGTGCGGATAAATTTGCCCTTAGTCGCTTGTGACACAGCCAATTTTGAAACTTCAGTGACCATTTACAAACTACATGTGGGAGA
The DNA here is from genome assembly GCF_021869965.1 of Rhincodon typus. Lineage (NCBI taxonomy): Eukaryota > Metazoa > Chordata > Chondrichthyes > Orectolobiformes > Rhincodontidae > Rhincodon > Rhincodon typus. Next base: position 15,053,997 of record NC_063367.1, on the reverse strand, counting down.
GGGTCAGATGGCAGCTGCAAATTTGGTAGTGCTCATTTTTAACTTTCAAATCCAATATATTTAGCAAATAAATGAGTGAAACTAACCAATCCACTGACAGAGAGAAATTAGCATTATAACATGCTTAAATACATTTTCGTGTGTTCTTGGAAGTCATGTTACGCATAATTTTCTCAATGTAAGAATTGAATAACATTCTGAATACAAACAATATATATTAATATATAGCAGACATAATGTACAATAAATTGCATTTTTAGTGTTTTTCTCATTTATTCTTTTAATGTTGCATCAGTTCTCAATACGGCAGCTCATCACGTTTATATTAATTGTTCCATTTAGTAGAGTTTGTTTACAGAGCGAATTATTTTCCTTTCACTGCCATTGAATTTACACGTCTAAATGTTGTATGTATCATGCTGCAGTCCACAAGCTGACAAAGAGCTGAGCAGTATCTAGAATACAGACATTACTGGAGTGACGCATTACTTAACCACATACATTAACTTCTGCCAAATGCGAGAGTATTGTTGATGCTCAAAGTGGCCAGTCGATTTAGTCAGGTATATTCTTACCAATGTACGGGAGGTGGGAATACCATGTTCATCTGTATTGATAGGTGCCTGCATCTGTAAAGATAACAGGCTGGGTAAAGGAGTCGGAGATGCTTCCGCTGGTTTTGTGCCCTTTTCAAATGCTTATTTTCAGTAAAAACCTGATTTCCTGTTTTAATAAAACTGCACCTGGTTAACATTCTTAAATACGTCAAGGGAATACTATTTAATTTCAAAGAAAGCATAAAATAATTGTTCTTATTACACCGTCTGTATGTAATTATGATAAATCTAAATGCATTTTAGCATAAACCTGATATATAATCTAACAGTGCAATTTCAAGTCAGTTCAATTTTCTGTTGCATTCAAAGCAGAAACTCTCATGTTATACAGCAGTTATTTCAATTGTTTAGGCATCAGAGCTTGATATGATTGCACTGGTTTAGTAAACAATGCTCTGTGGGAATGATGGGGGTATTGACTGGGTTTTTGTGTACAGGAATGAGGGAAAGGATGAGTTTATATATGCATGTGTGCATTGCAGACATATATAGGTGTGAGATGTGTGTTGAGATATATATAAGCATGGAGTCTGTAAAGATGAGCATGTGCGTGTAAGTGTGTGTGTGGGCGTTCTTATCTGTGCAAATATAGGCGCAAGAGGAACAAGCATTAATTACGTCCATATAGGAATTATATAACATTTCGAGCACCCATTGTCAGATGGCCAAATTGAAACACAGTCTTATAATTTGATTGATAAATAGCCTTCGAGTTAGATGTTACATAACAATTCAAGATCTATATGATTTAAAACTGCATGGAAACACATCTCATTTATCTAACTGCAAGGCTCATTGAACAAATATGCTCCCGTTAACTAGTTTGAGTGGGATTGCCCACAAGTTGTAATACTTCAAGTGCAGTTGGGTCCTTCAAATATCAGTTCTTTAGGATTACTACTTAATGGTTTTAGTTTCTAGTCTAAAGATACAGAGATAACACAGTGTGGAGCTGGAGGAACACAGCAGGCCAGGCAGCATCAGAGGAGTAGGAAAGTTGACGTTTCGGATCAGGACCCTTCTTCAGAAAGTAGTTTATTTAAAGGCTGACATGAGGAGAAATATCTTCACCCTGAGGCCGGTGAGCCTGTCGAATTCTCTGCCACAGAATGTAGTTGAGGCTGAAAAATTGAATATTTTCAAGGTGGAGGTACATATTGTTGTAAAAGCTACATGGAGCAGAGTATGGGGGAGAAAGCTGCAACAAGGGACTGTGTTGAATGATCAGCTGTGATCGTGTTGAATGGCAGAACGGGCTGGAAGGACCAAATGGCCTACTCCTGCTCCTAATTCTATGCTTTTAGAATTATAATTATATCTCATGGTGTGGATACTAAAACCCAGTAATGATGATAATTTCTGTTCCGGTTTGCACACCATTTCATTTTCTTTTATATTACAAAGTTCAAAGCATCTCTTGCCGCACTCAGAGCTGTTGCGCCTCTACAAAGCTAAAATACTGCATAATGAAACTTGTAAAAGAAGAGGAGATGATGGCCTAGTGGTATTATTGCTGGACTGTTAATCCAGAGACCCACATAATGTTCTGGCAGATGGTGGAATTTGAATTTATTAAAATAAAATCTGGAATTTAAGAGTGCAGTGAATCCAATGTTGATTGTTGGGGAAATTTCCATCTGGTTCTGTAATCCCTTTTAGGGAAGGAAGCTACCATCCTTACCTGGTCTGGCCTCCATGTGACTCCAGACCCACAGCAATGTGGTTGACTCTTAACTGCCCTCTGGGCAATTAGGGATGAGCAATAAATGCTGGCTTACCCACTGATGCCCTCATCTCATGAATGAATTTTTTAAAAAAAGACAGAGCTTTGGGAACTGAGAGGTGCAAAGCTCCCCAAGTAGGAATGGGGTTTACAGTTCAGGAGACTGGCATGATCCCTGTGGGTAAACCAGGAGCACTGATAAACAACAGAAGACTACATATGGATACTGTAGGAAATAATTTTCCAATCTGGGCTGAATGTGTATTCTGTAACAAGTTTTCATGACAATTAATTAGAGCCACATATAACCCAGAAGAATTTTATTCAGTCTATATAAATTGAGCTTTCAAAAGTGGAGTGTAAGAATTGGCATAGCAATGTTGGGATGAATAACCTGTTTCTGGGACATATGAAATATTCTCCTTGTGCAGAATAGTAAGTTCCTTGCAGTACATATTTATGAAAAATGTTAACAGGGATTAAGGCCATTTGGCCTTTGAGCCTGCTCCACCAATACAGTACCCTGTTCCTGCTTCCTCCCCATATACATTGATTCCTTTTGTCGTAGTAACTATACCTACATCTTTCCTGAAAGTCTTCAACGTTTTGGCTTCCAGCAGTTAGCTGTGGCTGAGAATTCCACAGACTTACCACTCTCCGGGTAAAAGAAATTTAATTTCTGACCTATCCTTAGACTGTGACCTCTTCTTCTGGACTCCCCAGTCATTGGAAACACTCTTCCTGCGTCTACCTGTTAAAATTTTATAGGTTTATATGAAATCCCCATCAACTTCTTTTGAACTCCAACTTATAGAGTCCTAACCCATCTAGTGTCTCCCAGTGTTTCAGTCCCATCATCACATGGGCATGCGTATTAGAATGTTGAAACCTGTGTAAAATCTAAATAGTTTCCTATCAATGCATGAATATTTTTAACAATTTGCAGACTTTATTTTTCTCTGCTATGATACCCAGGAATGTGTCGATGATATGGGAACATGACATTGAGGTAGATGATCAGCATGATCCAAAATGAAGGGCTGAATGACCTACACCTGCTTTTATGTTTCTAACAGAGTAACAGATAATCATGACTTTGGCTTCCTGGTAGCATTCCTGTTTCCATGTCCGAAGATATTCAGTTTGCAGCTGTCATCCCAGCATAGAAATGATGGAGGGCTACACTGCCAGGGGTGACATGTTCTAGTTGATGTGATTAACCGAGGCAGACTCAGTGCATCGGGATCTGTTAAATCAACTGTTTCAAAGAAGATCAGGGAAGTTCTTCCTCATTGACTTGGGCAATATTTATCCCCCAAACAGCCTCACCAAATGACTGTTTTTACCGGATATTTAACTTATTGTGGAATTTTGCTGTGTGCAAACAGAGTTCTGTGTTTGCGTATGTTAAAACAGGGAGCATACTGTGTAGCAAATCATTGTCTGTAACGTGTCCCTGTGATTATGAAAGATACTATATAAATGCAGAGATAGTAGGAACTGCCGATGCTGGAGAATCTGAGATAACAAGGTGTAGAGCTGGATGAGCACAGCAGGCCAAGCAGCATCAGAGGAGCAGGAAAGCTGCCATTTCGGTCTGGACCCTTCTTCAATTTCTGAAGAAGGGTCCAGACCCAAAACATCAGCTTTCCTGCTCCTCTGATGCTGCTTCGCCTGCTATGTTCATCCAGCTCTACACCATGTTATCTCACTATATAAATGCAGGTTCCGTCAGATGGCTACAGATCATATTACAGTCCAAGCTTAAAATTTATTGTTTTGCACAGCACTCTGATGTTTATTGATACTTTGGATTAGTGCAGCACATCAGATTGGAGGAAATAACAAACAGAATGACAATTGACATTTTCTGTGTAACGCTTTCAGTGAAAGATAAGAGTTTGGGGCACTTCAAAAATGGTAGACAGATAGAAGCTGAACCCTGGAAGAAATGATGAGAACCATTGATGAAAAGCTATGTGAAACATTAGGTTTGAAGATGATTTTGAATGTGTCAAATGAATGTTGGCTTTCATTAATTAGCAATAAATAGGTTGTTAAATTTTGGCGACTTTACCTTCTTATAGATTGTATTAAACGATATGTAGTCTACAATCATAATGATTGTATAACTAGTTATGTCGAACTCCAGAGTATTTATAGTGCTGAAATTGGCCATTTATGCAACTGGTCAATGTTTGTGTTCAGCATGGACCCTCTCCCATTCTTGCCCATTTTAACCTGTCAGCTGTCTTATGATGTCTTTTCCACCTCATACATGTTTCTAGCTTCCGCTTAAATGCATCATCTTTGACTTAACAAATTAAAAGCTGATGTTACAGATGGGTAATAATTGCATTCAGACATAATACATTCTTATTTTTGTATGTTGTCTGTAAAAATGTCGATGTTCACACGTAGAATGCAAATGGACCATGTCAATTTGTTACGATGTAATGGCGTTCTCCGTTCATTGGTGACACTCTATAAGATGTATGAGCGGAAGTAGGCCATTCAGCCCATCGAGTCCGTTCCACTATTCGATGATCACTCCTCAGATTATCCTCAGTTCTCTATCTTCCTGTCTTTTCCCCATAACCTTTGATTCCCTTACTGATTAAAAGTTGATCTCAGCCTTGAATATACTTAATAACCCCACCTCTTGGTAGTAAAGAATTCCACAGAATCACTACCCTTTGAGAGAAGACTTTCCTCCTCAAATTCCAATGAGTATAGACCCAGCCTTTACACCTTCTCCTTATAAGACAGTCCCTCCATACCTGGTAATAGTCTCATGAACCTTCTCTGGACTACCTTCAATGCCAGTATATCTTTCCTTAGATAAAGGCAGCAAAACTGTTCACAGTATTCCAGATGTGGTCTGACTAGTGCCTTATATAGTTCTGCCAAAACCTCCTTACTTTTATACTTCATTCTCTTTGAAACAAAGGCCAACATTCCATTTGCCTTTCTTATGACCCGCTGAACGTGTATACCAGCTTTTTCTGTTTCATGCGTGAAGTCGCCGAAATCTCTCTGATATGTAGCTTTCTGTGATGTTTTCCTATTTGAGTAATGTTCAGTTCCTTTATTCCTGCCAAAATGCAAAACCTGATATTTTCCCACTTTGTATTCCATCTGCCAAGCTTTTGCCCGTTCATTTAATCTGTCTAAGTATCTGCAGTTTCTTTGTGCCATACTCACTACTTGCCTTCCCACCTATTTCTGTGTCACTTTATATGCAACTTATTATGATAAAATTGTGTGTGCTGATGCTGGTAATACAATACAATTTACATGTAAGATGTAAATTCATTAGCTGAAAATAATTGTTATTTATGAATTCAATGAAAACTTGCGTTATTGACGTGACCCCTCCAAGTATCACCTAATGATTCATTTCTTCCACCACTGATATACAGCGATAGCAGTATGCACTATCTAGAAGATGCACTGCTGCAATTTACCAAAGCATCTCTGAAAGCACCCTCCAAATCTGCCACCTCTGCCATGTAGAAGGACATAGAGACCCATCACCTGCAAATTCCTTCCAAGCCACACACCATCCTCACTTGAACCATATCAGCTCTATTTTCACAGTTGCAGGACCAAAATCCTGAAACCTTTCCCCTACGGTCCACATCAGGTGGACTGTAGCAGTTTAAGAAAACTGCTCACCACCACTTTCTTCAGGGCAATTAGGAATGGGCAACAAATACTGATCCAATTACTAACACACCCATCATGTGAAAGAATAAAAAGAAACTCAAGATACATTGATGTGTGGAATGCACTTTGATGGAGAACCACATAACGGGGAGGCGATGGCCTAGTAGTATTATCGCTGGACTGTTAATCTGGGGATCCGGGTTCGAATTCTGACATGACAAATGGTGGAATTTTAATTCAGTAAATATCTGAAATTAACAATCTAATGATGGCCATGAATCCATTGTCAGTTGTTGGCGAAAAACCCATTTGGTTCACTAATGTCCTTAAGGGAAGGAAACTGCCATGCTTACCTGGTCTGGCCTACATGTGACTCCAGACCCACAGCAACGTGGTTGACTCTGAACTGCTCTCTGGGCCATTAGGGATGGGTAATAAATGCTGCCTAGCCAGTGATCCCCTCATCCCATGAATGAATAAAAAATTGTTAGACAAAACTTTTGGTTACAGAGGTATACTTTTACGAAGAGTTTTCACAGGATGAAAGAAAGGTTCAGGGAGGGAATTCTGGAGTCACTGAAAGCAAAGCTGTGAATGGTGGAGAGATTAAAATCTCGCACAGTGAATGGTACAGAGTGGCAAAAACATAATGGGCAATAAATTCTATCCTGGCAGCGAGCTGAGGAGTGGTGTTGGCTTGGAGGAGCTCACTGAAAAAAATATAAGGTGAGGTCAAGGAGGAATTTGGAAATGTGGGATGAGAATTTTTAAAAAATCAGTGAATTACAGAAGTTGTCCTCAATCAAGAAACAACTGTGAGGTTTGGAAACAGTAAGGTTTTGTTTTATTCATTCATGAGACATGGATGTCACTGGTTAGGCAGCATTTATTGCCCATCTCTAATTGCCCAGAGGGCAGTTAAGAGTCAACCACATTGCTGTGGGTCTGGAGTCACATATAGGCCAGACCGGGTGAGGATGGCAGTTTCCTTTCCTAAAGGACATTAGTGAACAGATGGGGTTTTCCCCTGACAATCAGCAACAGTTTCATGGTCATCATTAGACTCTTATAATTCTAGATTTTTTTTATTATTAGATTCAAATTCCATCATCTGCCATGGCAGAATTTGAACCTGGGTCCCCTAAACACCACCTGGGTCTCTGTGTCAACAGTCTAGGCCATCACCTCCCCCACTTCCATGGTTTTGATTAGTTTCCTGTTTTAACGGAGGTTGTACCAAGCTTAAAAACCCTGGTTAATGAGAAAATAAATATTGCAGTAAATAGCCATCCTCAGCATTATAGATCATTTCTGAATTGTTTGAGCCTTAATCTATATGGAATCAGAAATTCTAACCATGTTTTAGCCTAAAAGCGGCTTTATGAGTCATCATTTCTTGATATGGAGGTGCGTCGTGCAGTCTCAGACTAATGTACAATTGATTTTATTTTGTGAGTTTCTACAGTGTTTATATCATGGGGTGACTTGCATAAAATTGAAGAGGGAATTGCAAAGTGATATTAGATGATGGAATGTTTAGATAAGCTTAGTCAAGAGGTTAACGTAGGTCTCTTAGCTTCTCCTGGAAGTCAGGAGATAAGGAAGGCAATAATGATTTGCTGGGGAATGATGGAAGTCATGACAATGCCCTTTCTCAAGCCACCACTATTAAAAACATTTCTAGGCAGCATGAAGGAAAATCCTTAAAAGAAAACTGCTTTAAAGCAACATAGGTCATTACACTGTTCCCAATCCGCATTATTAGATCAGCGATGGCTGCAAGCTTTCACAAGTCTCTGGGATTTTGATAAGACAGAATTATATTTTTTATGTTGGGAGGGTAGGATTGCTGGGGGTTGGGGGAAGGTTGAAATTAAAGAAATTTTGAACATTTCACACTTCTGAAGTGTTAGCCCTTCACAGAATGTCACTAGGGAGGTACAATTGTTTCTGGTATCTGAAAGCTGAATTAAGTCTGAATGAAGATGTAGTGAATACCCTATAGAGATTCACAGAGGGACAATGAAATCTGCCTCCCTGCCAATTTTGACAGAAGTAAGGGTAGCTCACAGAGGATCCACATAACTAGTGACATCCAAAGTCTATTTGGCCATGGGGCATGGAACAAATAGCAGTAACAGTGGTCCCTCCCCCTGAGCCAGGAGACCCAGGTTCAAGTCCCACCTACTCCAGTGGAATGTTATAACATTTTGAAACAAGGTTGATTAGAAAATATCAAAAGCACTTAGCATTACCTTGAGCCTACTGAATTCCACTTCAATAACAGTAGTAGATAATGATCATCGTTAACACACCAGCTTGCCCTGCCCTAATGTACCAGTCTGCTTATAGCTACTGGTGTAAAGGAGGTGTGCCAAATGTGTGCCAATTTGCTCTGGCCTCTTCATCAGTGACCACGGAAGCATTTTAAGGGCATAACACTTCACAAGAGTAGCCTTAAGAAGAATAAATCACTGCCTCACTGCCCTTATGTTGGTAAACTGCAGTTTAAAATTATATTGAGACTTTTGAGCTGTCATTCAGGCTATAATGGGAGGCTCACTGATCTGAATCTCACTCACTTTCAGATCTTTATTCCTCTCCTAGTGTCCAAAAGCTCAACCCCAAGAGGGAGGAAAACAGGGCACCGCTGCCACTAGAATCTGTACAGGGCATTTGGCCCATCAAATCTGCACTGACCCTCCAAAGAACATTCCATCCAAGCCCACCCCATTGCCATAACTCCACATGGGGTTTTTATCATGGCTAATCCACTTAAACTGCACATCCCTGGACACCACATGGAAATTGTTTTAGCATCCACCTAACCTGCACATCTTTGGACTGTGGGAGGAAACTGAAGCATCAAGAGGAAACCCATGCAGACATGGGGAGAATGTGCAAACTCCACACAGACAGTCACCCGAGGGGGGGGGCAATCGAACCCAGGTCCCTGGCACTGTAAGTAGCAGTGCTAACCACTGAGCCACCGTGCTGCCCCCATCTGGGGCACTCCGGATTACTGGCCTGGTCAAGCACATGCCCTCTTTTGGGTGTTGACCAGGAGCCCATTTGTGGAGCTGTGGTTGGTTGATCAAGCGATCCTGATGCTTGTCTGTACAGGCTTGAATGAGAGCTGGCTGTACTGAAAGACTGCAAAACATTCTTGTAACAGGAGCCGTTTGTAATCACAGCTCACTTTAATCAGCACTGGGAGATGACTGCACTGCAAGGTTACTTACCTCCTTCATTATCAGGATGAGGGTGACACGGCCAGGCCAGCATTTGCTGCTCATCCCTAATTGCCCAGAGTCAACCACATTGCTGTGGGTCAGGAGTCACTAGTAGGCCGGACCACTTTCCTTCCCTAAAGGACATTAATGAACCAGATGGATATTTTCCCCCCCAACAATTGGCAGTGGACTCATGGTCGTCATTAGATTCTTAATTCCAGATATTTTATTGAATCCAAATGCCTCTATCTGCCGTGGCAGGATTCGAACATGGGATGCTAGAACATCATCTGGGTCTCTGGATTAACAGTGCATCAATGATACCACAAGGCCATCGCCTCCCCATGAAATGTGAGAGAGAGGGAGCATTACACACAAGTACATCATAGAGGCTTGGAGGTGGACAGCACGGAAACAGATCCTTCTCATGTGAAACATGAGCTATAAAAAGCATCCCCTTCTCCAATTCATTTATAACCGCAATACCATTGTTGACAAGATTACTTTCCACTCAAGTTAGCAATGTTGTTAGAGGGCTCTTCTGATGCAGTGGTAGTGTCCCTGTCTCTGAGCCAGGCAGCAACATCTCACCAGTTTCTGAGCTATTGATAAGACAGAATTATATTTTTATTTGCGTTGGTGGTCTTAGTAGGATTGCTGGGGGCAGGGGGATGGAGGAAGGTTGGAATCAAGGAAATTTTGATCATTTCACACTTTTGAAATGTGCAGTTCTCTCTCCACAGAATGTCACCTGGGAGTGTTCAAGTCTGGGTTCAAGTCCTACTTGCTCCAGAGATGTGTAATAACATCTCTGAATGGGATGAGTCGGAGGGGAAGAATAGCCGAACGAACGCTGGAAATTGGTTTGACATTGACGAGGCTGCCGCTGATCTCCCTTGGAGCATCACTAATCTGGGGGTGGGGATGGGGGTGGGGAAGGACAGTGAGAAGAGGTCTTCAGTGTGTGCCTGGAGTTCTGCTTCTAAGGAGAGAATGCTGGGACACCAAGTCGGTAGGACTAAGAGCAGAGGTACGCAATGCTGCATTCTGTGAATAAACTTATTGTCAAGAAAAGTATTTAGTGCCTGATTTCCTACTTTACCAATTGGCGAGGGACTGAGGAGATTAAATATTCATGTGGACTCTAGGGAGAACTGCAACCATACAAAATAGGATCAGAAGTAGACCATTCTGCCCCTTGAGCCTGTTCTGTGATTCAATAAGATCACGGCTGGCCTGTTTATGTTTCAAATTCCACCTTCTCATCCACCCTCAAAAACCAGTGATTCCCTTGCCAAACAAAAGTCCGTCTATCTCTGTATTAAAAATATTTAATGGCCTATCATTCATCCTCTTCTGTGTCGATTTGAGGCCATAATCAAATCTTCCACACTTATATCAAATGACTTGAGGGCCCAAGATGGCCAACTCCTCCTCCCAGGCACTTATGTATTCCAAATTCTGAGGTCTAGCCAAAATAAGCCAGGGACCCATCACCTCTTGAGAGAAAATGGAGCAGTGCTTGTCTGTACATTGAGTTGGTTAGCTCAGTTGGCAGGATGGCTGGTTTATGATCTAGAGTTAATGCCACCAGCAGGGTTCAATCCCACTCTGGCTGAGATTACCATGACAGTGCCCAGGCTGAGATACAGTGATACAGGTTAAGCTTGCCAACAGGTTTCTACCCAGTGAGGGAGTGAACTTTGATGACAACTGCATTGATAGAGATAAGTTGTAATTTTGTTATGCTGCTGAGCCCATTCGAATAATGTAGAAAATACTTGTGCACTCTACTACTACACCACGTTAAGCACAGCAAAAATATTCTCCCTGTTTTTTTTACAATACCCTTTCTATGAGTATAATAAAAATAAATGGCGTGCTTTGTCAAGTGAAGATTATTTATGTGTTACACAAAATTGACATCTTGGCATGATTTTTCTTCATTTAACATAATTATTTAGCAAATGGATATTGATGAGTTACAAGAAGATTATCCAATCAAGGGTTCAGGATATTCTTATAAAACACAGAATGTTTCTGGCCATTTACACAAAATGAACAGTGCAATTAGAGCTTAGTTGGTTCTATTTGCATAATTGGATATTATCAAAAGCATGGAAGCAGGCTATTTAGTCCAACTGGTTTATGGTAGTGCTTGTGAGGTGTATGAACCTCCTTCCAACTCTCTCATCTGACCAGATTGGTGTAACCGTCTGGTCATTTCTCTCTGTGTGTTTATCCAGCTTTTCCTCAAATGTTCCTATTTTGTACATTTTTTTTCCATTTCCATACTTTGGGATTTATTCAATAGGAGACTTTTTTCCCCTGAAATGACCTTAGGCACTTTCCACTTCCTTCACCTGGCTTCCTGTTGTCTCTTTGAGTGAGGTTATCATTGAGTGTTGAATAAGGAGCAGTTTTCTATAATAATGACCTCTATTTCATTGGGAAGCTCAAGTAAGGCTTGCCATATTCACCCAACATATTTACAGGAACAAAAACAGAAACTGGAGAAACTCAGCAGGCATGGCAGTATCTATGGAGAGAAAGTTAACGTCCAGTGACCCTTCTTCAGAACAGATTTATAAACGTGTTTATGAGATCTGCCTTGAGTACATTTGCTTTCAAGTGTATTCTGTGGAGTGTCCCACCACAGTTGACTCATATTTACCTCATGTTAGTTCCAAATGTTAGAATGTAAGTTCTATCTATGTCCTGTGAGTTGCATAGCAGTTGTAACTTTGTATAAAAAATGCTGCTGTTTTTTGTTCGAAGCCTTGGAATCGTTGTAGATTCATTCTCTAAGTAAGGACCTAGAATCTCAAATTCTTTAAAAATAAACTGGACCCTAGCCAGATCATAACATAAATTTTGTTGTCTGGTTCAGGATCATAACACTGTTCAGAGCAAAGAGGGTGAAGGAGAGATGGAAAGCAGATACTCAAAATGAGGAGGGATACTGCTAGAGTGGATGTGAGAAACTGTTTCCACTGGCAGGAAGATTTGTAGCCAGGGGATCATAAACTTCAAATAATTAGCAAAGTAATCAAAGATTAGGCTAAAAAAAATCAAAACACTGCAGATGCTGGAAATCAGAAAAGAAAACAGAAATTGCTGGAAAAAGACACTCAGCTGCTCTGTAAAATGTAAGATAATTGGAAAGAGGGTAATACTTTTGATTACTTTTCTTCCTTTGGGTGGGCCCCATATTATGAGTCTTGGAGCCTGGCTTCCCTCCAGCTAAGGTTGAAGGGACTTAATGAAGGGATAGACCTGATCTTAGTAACTCAGAGCTATGATTGTAAAACACCACCTGTTATGAGCTCTCAAATAAAAATAAAATACTCCAGGTACTGGAAGTCTGAAATAAAAGCAAAAAGTGCAGGAAAAAGCTCAGCACGTCTAGTAGCATCTGTGGAGGAGAGAGAAACAGAGTTAACGTTTCAGGTCCAGTGACCAAGATTAGGATCCTTTGTCTACTCAACAAGTTGTGATCTGGAATGCATTATTGGAAAGGATGATGGAAGCAGATTCATGAACAACTTTTTTTGAAAGGAATTGAATCAATACTGAAGTAAAGGCTAATGGGACATCACAGGGCAGTGGGACAAGTTGGTTTGTTCTCCTACAGAGCCAGCATGCTTTTAATGGGCTGAAGGGCCTCCTTTCGTTTTCTGTGATTCTATTTGCATCATTGAGTCCAGAAGTCTAGGACTTATCATAGAATACCTACAGTGCAAAAGGAGGCCATTCAGCCCTTCAAGTTTGTACAGATCCTCCCAAGAGTATCCCACCCAGTCACAGCCCCTACCATACATTTACCATGGCTAATCTACATATCCCTGGACACTACATACAATTAAGTATGGCCAAACCACCCAACCTGCACATCTTTGGACTGTGGGAGGAAACCGGAGCACCCAGATAAAACCCACATTGACATGGAAAGAATGTACAAACTCCACAAAAACAGTCACCCAAGAGTGGAATTGAACCCATGTCCCTAGTGCTAACCACTGAGACACTGTGTCACCCAACTTGATGGCCAAGGAAGGCGCATTCATAATGCAGCTGGACAAATTGAGTGTCAACCTGCAAATCTTTCCAACATACCCCAATGGCTGGAGATAATAGCAGGAGCGACTCCAGGTCAGCCAATGCAGTGAAAAGAACATTAGAGCCTCTACCGTCACTATCCATAATCCCAGATGACAACATGCATGGAAAAGGGCATGTTGAACACACTGCTACCAGGATAATATTACAAAAACCAATCCTGTTTTAATTACAAAACCATATTTTATTCATTAAAAAAACCCTTTGCGTACATGACACAGATACTAAAGCAGTTTTGTACAGCCTTTGCATATAAAGGCAAAAACAGACATTGGAATTTGACATTCCCTGCCATTACAAAAACCAAAGCATTCCTTGCTGGTGCAGGATACTACATACATACATTTGACTCAACGAGAGGGTCTGATAACTCAACTGACCCCTAGATGGTGGTCCTTCCCCACAGCGACTTGGCAGCAGTTGCCCCAAGCTTTATTGCATCCCTCAGCATATAGCCCTGGACCTTGGAATGTGCCAGTCTGCAACATTCATTCCGGCTCAATTATTTGCACTGGAAGACGAAAATGTTTCGGGCAGACCAAAGACCATCTTTCACCGAGTTGATGGTCCTCCAGACGCAGTCGATGTCTGTCTCAGTGTGCGTCCCGGGGAACAGACCACTGAGCACAGAGACATGCATCACAGAGCTGCTTGGGACGAACCTTGCCAAAAAAAAACACCACATCTTCCTTCAGACCTTCTTTGCAAAGGCACATCCCAGAAGGAGATGTGTGACAGTCTCTTCCACCCCAGAGCCGCTTCAAGACCAGTGTGCAGAGGTGGACAGAAGTACATGAAGGACCTGATGGATAGTCCCCCTCTCACCACCAGCCAAGCTACATCTTGGAGAGAACAGTTTTTTTATTCAAAAAAATCTTTATGTACACATGCATTACAAGAACCATCCTATGTGACAACAGAGACTGGATTTCCAAAACACTTTGAGGTGACCTCGGATCATGAAAAACACTTTAGAAATGCAAGTCTTTCTACGGACCCTGAAAGTGACTATTTACTATTTGTAACACCATGATTATCTTCTCTACTGTTTCCCCATCTACACCACGTGTACTGTGTCCAGAATGGAGGAGGGGTATTCTACATCATTGAAGACCTGACAGTTTGTTCCACTTGCAGAACACCTCCAGTCCGTGTGTAAGCATGACCCCAACCTTCCCATAACTGGTCATTTTAACACAGCGTCCTGCTCGCATGGCCATGTGTCTGTCCTCGGCAGTGCTTCAGTGAATCACAGTGAAAACTGGAGGAGCAACATCACATCTTTAGACTTGGCACTTTACAACCCCTGGGCTCAATGTTGAGCTCAACACCTTCAGATTGTGAACCCATTCCTTCCCTTTCTCTTAGCTTTACTTGTTACATTCTCTATCACCATGTCCTCTCTCCTCTCCCCCCCACACCAGTGGGACTGTCTGTTCTTTCAAGTCTGACACTTAGACGCACCATTGTTCTGCCATTCTCACATTCTGATCACTTAATCTGAACTATCAACATCCTTTCTCCCCCAGCTCTCCATCCTCAATTGCATAAATGCTGCCTCCTCCACACTTCACGTCAGCTCTGATGAAGGGTCATCTAGACTCGGCCCATTAGCTTGCTGTATGTCCATTGATGCTGCCTGACCAGTTGTGATCTCCAGCATTTGTTATTTTCAGTTTTTTCCACTTGATTTGGCTCATATTGACTAGATCTAGACCACACTTTCAGTCATTGAATCAGGAATGAGGGGTTGAAGCTAAGACAACAAGGTGCAGGGCTGGATGAACACAGCAGGCCAAGCAGCATCATAGGAGCAGAGAGGCTTAAGCTAAGAATTGTTTTATTTTCAAGTTTAACTGCCCAAAGGCAATGTTTTCATTCCAGTGTAATGGCAATGCAAATGGAGTTAACAGACAAGGCACTCAGGTGTCTAATGTTTAACAATGAATTCAGCTGCCATTCTGACTTCTGAGGAAGGGTCACCGGACCCGAAACATTAACTCTGTTTTCTCTTTCACAAATGCTGCCAGACCTGCTGAGCTTTTCCAGCGACTTTGTTTTTGTGTCAGCTGCCATTAGCTTTGGTTGAGAGTTCAGCTTGTAAGAACCTCTACATGTTTGTAACGCACCTCATACTCCTCACTATATCTGGAGAATTGCAGGTACCTTTTGTGTGTGCACAAATTCAGTACAATTCTAAACCCTGCTTAAAGCATGTATTAGAATGCAGTCTGAAAAAGGGCATTCATTGCCTTGAACATGAATTCCCTTGTTTGACCGTCATGATTGAACCCTAAAATGCAAACTGTGAATGGACGAAATCACCTTGAAATTGCTGCAAACCCTGTGGTATACTGCAGTTCATATCAAATCTCTCCATTAGCAGAGAATGTGCTATAAATTCAGTGAGCATTTTCATCCCTGAAACTGGTTCTTAATCACACGTGCCTTGAATTGGGACTGAGAACGATCTTTCCAAGAACTTCTGAGGTCAAAACCAGAAGCTGGATATTAAAAAGAAACTTTTGTTATGTCTAAACACAGTCCAGCAGTCAATACTGAGGGCTGATGTTCTGCTTTACAGCTCTGAGATGAAGAAACAGTTTGGCTTTAACTCACAGATTCAAGGTTGTAGTTGAAAAATCAATCCCAAGCTTAACTGAATACTCAGCCTTCACAGAGCTCAGTTTTTGCTTAGATTTACCCACTCACTCAAGGCCAGTCACTGTCTTGATTTTAACCTTGCACTTAGTCCACCCCTGCCGATGTCTGGCCATTCTTTACCTTCTGTGCTTTGTTAGCTAGATGTGACGAGACCGTGTTACAGTCACAAGTGTCTTTGCCTCTTACCCTGTACAGCTATTGATAGCTCTGGGGAAGGCTCCTCGATGGTGTACAACAACAACTTACATTTATACAGCACTGTTAATTTAGCAAAATTGACAAGAACAATATTTGTATAAATTTAACAGAGCGCCACATTATTTGGACAGGCTTGATCAAAGCAATCGGTTTTAAGAAGCAGCTGCTATGGGGAGGCAATGGCCTAGTGGTATTATTGCTGCACTGTCAATCCACAGACCTAGGATAACGTTCTTTGGGACCTGGGTTCAAAACCCACTATGTCAGATGGTGGAATTTGAATTCAATAAATGTGTGGAATTAAGAATCTTCTGATGACTGTGAGCCCATTGCCAATTGTTGGGGGAAAAATCCTATCTGGCTCACTAATGTCCTTTAGGGAAGGAAATTGCCATCCTTACCTGGTCTGGCCTACACATGACTCCAGACCCACAGCAATGTGGTTGACTCTTAGAGATGGGCAATAAGTGCTGCCTAGCCTCATCCTGTGAAAGAATAAAGGGGAAAAACTGATATGATTGATCTATTATTGTCACAGGATATCTGATTGGCATGGACAAGTTGGACCAAAGAGCCTGTTTCTGTGTTGTGCATCTCCACGACTCTATGTATCTAGGGACAGTGAAAAGTTTTGTTTTGCGAGCAGTAGTGCAGATCATACCATACAAAGCACATCAGGGTAATAGAACAGAGCGAGGAATACAATGTTACGGCTGCAGAGAACGTACACAAAGAGCAAGATCAACATTAAATTTAAAATTTGAGAGGTCCAGTCAGAAGTCTAATAACAGCGGGGAAGAAGCTGTTCTCGAATCTGTTGGCACGTGTGTTTAAACTTTTGTATCTTCTGCCAATGGAAGAAGTTGGAAGAGATTATAACTGGTGTGAGAGGGGTCTTTGCTTGTGTTGGCTGCCTTCCCGAGGCAACGAGAAGTACACACAGAGTCAATGGATGGAAGGTTGTGTTGTGTAATGTAGTTTTTAACAGTCCTAGGCAGATGCTGTGATGCATCGGTTAGAGTGCATCTGTAAAAATTGGTCAGAGTCTTTATGAACATACTGAATTTCCTTAGCCTCCTGAGGAAGTAGAGGCGTTGTTAATGGAAGAAAGGGAGACAGAATGGTAGAGTGGTTTAGGGAGAGAATTTGTAAGGTTAGAGCAAAAGAAGCTGAGAGCATAACCAACAATGCTGGAGTGAAGGAAATCAGAGATGGATAAAAGGTCAGGATTGGAAAAGTGTAGATGTCTCAGAGACTTTCAGGGCTAAAAGAAATTACAAAGATAAAGGTGTAAGGCATGGAGGATTTGAAACTAAAGATGGAAATTTTTAATTCAAGCCTTTGTACCCCATGTACCAAGTAAGTCATCAAGTCTTAGAGTCATCAATTCACCAAGTCATACAACATGGAAACAGAACCGTCGGTCCAACTCATCCACACCAACCAGTCATCCCAATCTGACCTCGTCCCATTTGCCAGCATTTGGCCCATATCCCTCTAATCCCTTCCTATTCATGTACTCATCCAGATGCCTTTTAAATGTTGTAATTGTACCAGCCTCCACCACTACCCCTGGCAGCTCATTCCGTACGTGTACCACCCTCTGCATGAAAAAGTTGTCCCTTAGGTCCTTTTCAAATTTTTTCCCTCTCACTTTAAACCTGTGCCCTGTAGTTTTGGATTCCCCCAACCTAGGAAAAAGGCCTTGGCTATTAATCCTATTCATGCCCTTCAGGATTTTATAAACCTCTACACGGTCACCCCTCAGCCTCTGACAATCCAGTGAATAAATGTCCTAGCCTATCCAGCCTCTCCTTTTAACTCAAACCTTCCAGTCTTGGCAACATACTTGTAAATCTTTTCAGTATCCTCTCAAGTTTAACAACATATTTCCTACACTAGTCAGTACAAGGATAATAGACACATGTAGTCCTGGGTTAAGAATGAGTTTTGTTCCTGAGTACACTTGTAAGTCGATTTTTATGCAAGTTGGAACACTACAATACTAATTTAAATATGGGCAAGCATTCACATGTTGGATCTTTGAAGTTACAATAAATATAGGATCTCGATCATAAATACAGCCGTTCATAAGTCACTTGTAGTAAATCAGGGACCACGTGTAAACAAAAATTGATGCAACTTTAGATATGGGCAACAGAACTTAGGAAAGACTCACATTTACAAAGGGTGTAAGGTGGCCAGGAGAGCATTAGAATAGTCAAGCCTAGAGGTAATAAAGACAAGTGTGAGGAACTGAGCAGCAATTTGATAATAATACGGTTAGGGTTAAATATTCACACCCTTCTCCACTGACACATTGTAGTAATAGTGCGTACCATCTACAAGATGCATTGCAGCAAATCACTAACACTCCATTTACAGCAACTTTCAAACCCATGATCTTGATCACCTAGATGGACAAGGCCAACAGATGCATGGGAACACCACCACCTACAGGCTTCCCTCCAAGCGACATGCCATCCTGACCTGGAATTATATCGCCATTCCTTCACTCTGTCTACTGAAGCGGTCCAAGAAGGCAGCTCATTCCTGCATCAATGAGGGGCAGGCAATAAATACCGAGCTTGCCAAAAACATCCATATCCTACCAACAGATGAAAGAGCTATATGCATTTGGGTGATACCTGCAGAAAAAGAATCATGGATAAACAGAAATATAGCATTATGATGGCATTTAAAAAAAAATAAGTGGGCTTTCCATGACTTTGCTCAAAGTAAGTTGGAACAGAGATTGTTTTTAAGGATAGGAGCCTTCCACTACAAATCAGTTCTTATTAGCTACATTCAGGGGACTTGCACTAAACCACAAGCACCAAAAGTGCTGCCTGTCTGAGGTTTGTGTGATACAGAGGCAGATTTTCTTTGCATTTAACCATATTTTGTGGGAGAGGTTAATTCCGACACTAGGTGCTTGAAATGGAAGGTGTTCCAGCACTAAGGATTAGCATCACTCGCGGATGATCAGAATATTCAGAAAAAATACCGCAAAGTGGAACTATTACAGTGGAGTCACTGATTTGTAAATATTCCTTTCATTCCTTTGCAGTATTTTAGCTGAGTCCATTTTGTTTTTCAGGAGTCGGAGTGCATGGAGGGGGTGAGATAATGTCTCTTCAGGCTCAAGGAGAAAATTCCATTAAATTTAGGAGTTATTCACTTGGAAAATCTGTGCAGGCTGATACAAAGAATGTTGGAAGGCTGCAAATTGCTGACAATCATGTATAGCAGCTCCCGCTGTTATCACCAGTGTGGTTACAATCAGGTTTATTATAGAACAACCTTCCAACTTGATGGCAACGCACTAATTTGCTTCAATTCACCACGTCTCCAACCGTTTGCAAATGAGTGTTTTTTTCCAGACTGCTCTTAGAGAAGTACACTGAAAGATTAATAATTATGTTCTTTGCATTAAAGAACTGCACAGTACATTATTCATCTTGTTGCAGATTTGAAACTCTGGAATCAAGTTTTACAGCAGGTAATAAATACTTTTACAAATTAAATGGCATCACCTTGGTTACCTGTAAATACTGAAAGAGCAATTTATCAATATGCATCACCAAAGGAAAAGACCGCGACAGGTTAAGGAGCATTCAGAATAACTCGCTACACTGGAAAATTACAGTCATTTCATTTATGAAAATTTTGAACACCGTCAGAATGAATTCAAGTACCACTTTCCTTATTAGTGTAAATACTTCTACATTATCAGGGATTCCCAAACTGTGAGTTACAACTGCAACTAACCATAAGACCATTAGGCACAGGAGCAGAAGTAGGTTATTTGGCCCAACAGGTCTGCTCCACCTTGTTTTGAAATCATAATCCTCAGCTCCACTTTCCTGCCTTTTCCCCATAATCCTTGATTGCCTTACTGATTAAAAATCCATGAGTATAACCTTGAATACACTTAATACCCAGCCTCGACAGCCCTTTGCAGAAAAGAATTCCACAGACTCCACTAAATTTGGACAGAAAATGTCGCCCCCGCCTTTGTATTAATTGGATGACCCCTGACTCTGGGATTATGAACTCTGTACTAGCAATGACTATCTCGGATTTCCAGATGAATGTTAATTATTTCACGTTCCTGTGGTAATTCGAACTAGGTCAGCAAGGTGGACCTCATAAAAGATGACAGATCTGGAATCCCTACAGTATGGAAATAGGCCATTTGGCCCAACAAGCCCAGATCAATATTCCAAACAGCATCCCACCCAGACCCATTCCCCTGTCCTATTCCTGCATTACCCATAGCTAACACACCTAACCTATGCAGCCTTGGACACTATGGGTAATTTAGCATAAATTCACCTAACTTGCATGCCTTTGGACGGTGGGAGGAAACCAGAGGGAACCCACAGAGACATGGGGAGAACATGCAAACTCCACACCGGCAGTTGTCCAGGTGTAGAATTGAACCTGGTTCCCTGGCACTGTGAGGCAATAGTGCTAACTACTGAGCCATCATGCCGCCCAATAGAAACACGAGTGTCAGGGGTACTGCTCACTCTAGGAGCTGGCTCTGAGCTAGCTGGGTCAGTGTCACATACTATGCATGTGTAAATAAAGGGTGACTTGGTAACGGGATGGATACTGGCCTTCATGGAGTTATTTCAGTTCCTATCCTCTATCATGAAATCCTTAAGACGACAAGACACGGGCCAGTCTGAACAAGGTGACTAGAGTCCGAAAACCCCTGGAATCCACGGCTTACCATTTGTGTTGTATTAATCTCTGCTTCTCCCCACCGCCATCTTGGTCACCCAGCGCCAACATCTCAGGGTATGTTCAGTGGGCAGCGACTGCATTAACCCCTGTCCATGAAATTGGCATCTGACACCTACCAGCATCCCTGCGTCAGCATGGCACATCTGCAATCGTCTTACGGCATAATCTGCCCTTCAATGCTGCACCTTGAGGTGCACTGGCAACATTTCACTGCAAGTACACTGTATACACTGAGGGATGGGTTCTCCTCACTTGCTCTCTTTACACTGAATCATTTTGCGCTTTCTTCATTGCCCACAGTCTCTTGGCCTTTCTTTGACCTTTTGCGCTTTGCCCCTCGCCCTCAGTGATAGGAGAAAAACAACGGTAGAAACAGCAATGAACCAGCAACTTGGAAACAAATACTATGGAAGGTTACAATTCAATATCGTTAAATGCAGAAGGCTGGAGTGTACCCAGTTGAAGGACGAGATGTTCTTCCTCAAGCTGAAACCATTCTCAATAAAGAATCTTTAGTTTTGTTGCATTATTGCTGTGTATTTGTTTGTGCATTCTGCCACCTTTTCAGTTTTGACCTGTTCCAGTTTTATTTTGAGCCTACTGTTGTGGTGAAAGGATGATAATGGGACAACGGAAACTAAGTGTGATAAAAAAAGAAGTAGGCAAGGCAACAACAGATTATGGAAATCAATGGCATTGGCTGTTGTAAATCTGAGTTCAAATCATTTAAGCTAAAATTGGTTTTTGTCTTTTGTTTTATTCCTTTAGTTCTTGCATCAGGAATGTTAGATTCCAATATTGTGATAGCAATCTTTAAGATTGTGGATGGATTTGATAAGATAGACATATAAAAGATGTTGACACATTTAAAATGAGGGGCCATAAATACGAGACAGTCCTTCATGAACCCAGTTGGGAATTCAGGAAAAGCTTTGTTATCCAGAATGCCTTTTGGATGGCAGTTTCCCAGATCCAGCCATTCACACTACCTCTAGACACCAGTTTCGGATGTTTATATGTCCTAGTCCCACTCTCTTTAGCCTCTCACTGCAAACACTTCTGTCATTTAATCTCTCCTAGTGCCACCCATCCTACCCTATCTCAGAATCCCCTTGTCATCCAATTCCCAAGCTTCCATCTTTCACTTGTTCAATCACTGTAACGTGGCCAATTTCTCCCAGTTCTGATGAAACCTGCTTTCTCTCCACGGTTGCTGGCTGACCCACTGAGCATTTCCTAATTGTTACTACAGGTTTACCACATTCTCATTATTTTGCTTTTAAACCCTTTATGGGGTATAAGAATAACACCTGAACACCAGGGGTTAAGTTATGAGGAGACATTGTTTAAATAAAGAATGTTTTCTCTAGAATTTAGAAGGTTAAGGGTTAGAATCATCGAATAGAATCCCTACAGTGTACAAGCAGACCATTCAGGACATCAAATCCACACCAACCCTCTGAAAAGCATCCCACCCAGACCCAGCCCCTTCACCCTTTAACCCTGCATTTACCATGGCTAACCCACCTAACCTGCACATCCCTGGATATTATGGGCAATTTAGCATGGTCACTCCAGCCCAAACTTCACATCTTTGGACTGTGGGAGGAAACCGGAGCACCCGGAGAAAACCCACGCAGACACGGGGAGAACGTGCAAACTCCACACAGACAGTCACCTAAGGGTGGAGTCGAACCCAGGTCCCTGCTGCTGTTAGCAGTGCTAACCACTGAGCCACCGTGCTACCCTGGTCAGCTGGTCGAAATCTTCAAAATATGAACAGGAAAATACAGGGTAGATAAAGGGGAGCCCCTTGAGCCTGTTCTGTCATTCGTTGAGATCATGGCTAATCTGTGGCCTAACTCCATACACCTGCCCTTGGCCAATATTCCTTGGTTTAACAAAAAAAAATATATCTCAGATTTAACATTACAAACTGATCCAGTATCTACTGCCATTTGTGGAAGAGAGTTCTGAACATCTACCACTCTTCCTAACATCTCTCCTGAACAGGCTGGCCCTAATGCCCAGACTGTGCCCCTAGCTCTAGAATCCCAATGAATGGAAATAGTTTCTTTATCTTCTGAAGAAGGGTCTAGGCCCGAAACATCAGCTTTCCTGCTCCTCTGATGCTGCTTGGCCTGCTGTGTTCATCCAGCTCTACACCTTGTTATCTGGGACTAGATTTATTCAGGATACCAGGATGGCATGGATGACTTTGACTGAAGTGTTTGTTTCCGTGCTGTACTGTTCTATGACACTATAACTGTAATTAATTGACAATAGATAAATAAATTTAAAAAGAACAGAAGACGTAAGAAAGAACAGAACAGCAAGCTGAAACGTTATGGTCATCGTGGTGGGTTGTCAAGCAGTCGTTAGCGCTTCTGCTTCCAAGCTAGAAAGTATGAGGTTCAAGTCAAACTCTAAGGGTTAAGCACAAAAATCAAGTTTGACATTCTTGCTTTAGAATCTGACAGCTGAAACAATGCCACCAAAACAGGTCAATGTTGAACAATTGGCTAAAAATGTTTATCAAAAGAAAATTTCAATGAAGAGATACACAGAGGAATATAAATTAGTTAGGTTGCTCAAGACTGATGTTGGGGAGCACAAAAGTCAGTCAAAAACTGAAACTCTGTCCTCCCCTCAAAAGAATTGTTGAGGATGGGATGGGGTTCTGTCAGCAATCTATTTGAAAACTGAGATTTTTATACAGCATAAGTCTGAAGAGATAGAGGTCAGCCCTAATCTCAATGAATGGTGGAACAGGTTCATGGGGAAGAATGGCCTCATGTTCATGAGTTAAATACTGAAATAAGTGAAGAGCTATTTCAGCTGTTATGAGAATCTGTCCTCTAAACAAATGTATTTTAAATGGTTATAATTCTACGCTTTGAGCTTCTATGGATTTTAAATTACCCTAATTACAAAGCAGCCAAACAAATGCTGTCACTTTAATAAATTATCTCTATTTATACCAATGTGTTGGCATTAGTGGGCTTCTGTTTGAACTGTATAAGATGAAACTGAAATGAGCAGTTTGCATCTATCCACTTCTACAACTTTGGACTCTTGTTTGGAATTAGATATTTACATATGTAGAGGTTGAAATTGAACTTTGTGATATTATTAAGAAACACATAAATATCCTTCTCGAAATTCCTTTAGTCATTAACTGCGCAAATAAGCTGTACCTCAAAACAAACCTGAAAGTCCTTTTTGCATTTTCAGAGGTGGGAATTGTTATAGCAGTATCTAACTCTCTCTCTCAACTTCCATGCCCTTCCTCCGCAACGCTATGATAATTTGTACCCTCAATATATTTATCCAATTCTCTGCTGAAAGCTACTGGAAACTGCATCTTCTGTCCTTTGTGTAGTGCATTTCCAGTTGTGTAACACATTAGGTAAAATACAAATTACCTCAGGCCCTCTATTATTCCTTTAGCCAATGTACCATTGGTCCCTGCCCTCCACTCTGTTTGCCCTTCGGCCACTGGAAACCATTTCCACTTAATGACATTCTCACATCACTTCACAACGAGGGGCACATCTACCTATCTCCCCTCTTAACTTGCTTTGCAGACAGGAGAACAACCTCAAATGTTCCAGGTATAATAACTGCAAGGTGATATTTTGCTCCATGTTCAAATCATTGAGTCATAGAAATCCACAGCACCTAAAGAGGTCTTGCAGCCCATTGAGTCTGCATCAGTCAAAAACAAGCCTCTAACTATTCTAATCCATTTTCCAGCACTTGGTTCATCATTGTATGCCTTGGCATCATATATACACATCTAAATACTCCTTAAATATTATGAGAGTTTCTGCCTCTACCACCCATATTTTTGATTTGATTTATTATTGTCACTTGTACCTAGATACAGTGAAAAGTTTTGTTTTGCGTGCAGTACAGGCAGATCATATCGTACAAAGTGCATCAGGGTAATAGAACTGAACGAGGAATACAATGTTACAGCTGCAGAGAAGATGCACAAAGAGCAAGATCAACATTAACTTCAAACGTTGAGAGATCCATTCAGAAATTTAATAACGTGGGGAAGACACTGTCTTGAATCGGTTGGAATGTGTGTTTAAGCTTTTGCATCAATGGAAGAGGTTGGGAAGAGATTATATCCAGGGTGGGACAGGTCTTTGACTATGTTGGCTGCTTTCCTAAGGCAGTGAGAGGTGTAGATGGAGTCACTGGATGGGAGGTTGGATTGTGTGATGGACTGGGCTGTGTTCACAACTCTCTGTAGCTTCTTACAGTCCTGGGCAGAGCAGTTGCCATACCAAGGCGTGACGTATCCAGACAGGATGTATCAAATGAAAGAGTCTTCATGGACATGTCGAATTTCCTTAGCCAGTGAGTTCCAGATTCCCACCACCCTCTGGGTGGAAAAAGAAATCCTCACATCCTCTCTGAACCTTCTGCCCCTTTCCTTAAATCTACACCCACTAGTCATTGATCCCTCCATCAAGGGGAAAAGTTTCTTCCTTTCTCCCCTATGTATACCTCTGATAAGTGTATACATTTCAATCATGTTCCCCCACAGACTCCTCTGCTTCAAGGAAAATATTCCCAGTCTGGCCAATCTCTTTTTCATAGCTAAAACGCTCCAGCCCAGTCAACATCTCAGTGATGAAAACATGGATAAATATACCTTTTAATGCGCAATGATTAACAACATGGTTATTGTATCTGGGGACAAAAATAAAAGCATCCTCCAGCCATTCATTAAAAGACGATTCACTGTTGGTCATTAACGGCATCAGTTTACAGCCGACTGCTAATAACCTAAAACTCTTTTGTGTCCAGAAACAGCTGAATTATTCAATCCTTTAACAGGCAAATAACACTCCAAAATGGGAATTTAATGCCATTTTTAAACAAGAAGTCAACATGTAATTTAAACTGTGACTTTATAAGAGAAATAGGCTATAATTGTTCATGCACTAGGCAAAGTTAACGTTTATAGATGCTCACATACAAACTAGAAGAATGTGTTGATCAATCAGCCACTCAAGCCTGCTACACCATTCATCACAATCATGGCTGATCTGATTGCGACTTGAACCCCACTTTCCTGCCTATCTCTAATAACTATTGACACTCTTGTTAAGAATCCATTTTTTAAAAATTCCTCTGGGTGTCGCTGGTTGCGCAGTATTTCTCGCTCAACCCTAGATGCCCTTGAGAAGGTGGTGGTGAGCTGCCTTCTTGAACCGCTGCAGACCACCTGCTGTGGGTTTACCCACAATGCCATTAGGGAGGGAATTCTGGGATTTTGACCCAGCGATAGTGAGGGAACAGCGATATAGCTCCAAGTCAGGATGGTGAGTGGCTTCGAGGGAAACATGTAGGTGGTGGTGTTCCCATGTATCCACTGCCCTTGTCCGTTCAAAATTGGGTTTGGAAGATGCTGTCTAAAGATTTTTGGTGAATTTCTGCAGTGCATCTTGTAGATAGTACACACTGCTGTTACTGAGCGTCAGTGGTGGAGTGAGTGGATATAGTGCCAATCAAACGGGCTGCTTTGTCCTGGATGGTGTTAAGCTTTTTGAGTGTTGTTGGAGCTGCACTCATCCAGGCAAGTGGGGAGTATTCCATCACACTCCTGACTTGCACCTTATAGATGATGGACAGGCTTTGGGGAATTAAGAGGTGATTACTCACTGCAGTATTCCCAGCGTCTGACCTGCTCTTGTAGTCACTGTGTTTATGTAGTGAGTCCCACTGAATTTCTGGGTTAAAAAAAAACCCTAAGATGTTGATAGTGGGGGATTCAGTGAAGGTAACACCTTTGAATATCAAGGTCTCTTATTGGTGATGATCATAGCTTGGCATTTGTCTGGTGCGAATGTTACTTGCCACTTGTCAGCCCAGATCTTTATCCCTACTTTGAAAATATTGAATGAATTTGTGTCCACCCTCTCTAGTGAAGAGAGTTCCAAAGACTCAGGATATCCTGAGACAAAAACATTCTTGTCATCCACATCTTAAACGAAATGCCTCATTTTTAAACCATCGCTTCTAATCCTAGACTCTCAATGGGGAGGTGAAGGCCTAGTGGTATTAGCGCTAGACCGTTAATCCAGACATCTGGATAACATTCTGGGGATGTGGGTTCCGTTCCCACCACAGCAGATGGTGGAATTTGAATTCAATAAATGTCCGGAATTAAGAATCTAATGATGACCGTGAATCCATTGTCAGGAAACATCCTTCTAGCATCCAATCTGTCCAGTCCTCTCAGAATGTTGTACGACTCAATAAGATCATCACTGCTTCTTCTAAACATTAATGAACTCAGGCCAACCTCTCCTCATCCTAGGAATGAGTCAAGTGAACATTTACTGAATCACCTCCAATTAGTTACGTTGTTCCTTAAATAAGGAGACCAAAACTGAAAAGTATTTCAGATGTGGCCTCGCCAATGTCTGTACAACTGCCACAAAATGTCTCAACTTTTATGTTCTATTCCTCATGTAATAAACATTAACTTTTTAATCCCCTTCCTAATCACTTGCTGCAACCTCAAGCTAACTTCATGTGACTCATGTACAAGGACACTCAGATCCCTTTGAACCTCATAATTCTGCCATGATATGGAGATGCCAGTGTTGGAATGGGGTGGACAAAGTCACAAGTCACACGACACCAGCTTATAATCCAACAGGTTCATTTAAAGTCAGAAGTTTTTGGAGCTCATCTCCTTCATCAGGGAAACCACTTTGCCTGACGAAGTAGCAGGACTCCGAAAGTTTGTGATTTTAAATAAACCTGTTGGACTATAACTTGGTGTCATGTGGCTTCTGACTTCATAATTCTGCAAGCTTTCTCAATTTAAATAACATACTGTTTTCTATTCTTCCTGCTAAAGTGGACAAATTCATATTTTCCCACATTATATATACTTTGCCAAGAGTTTGCCCATTCCCTTAACCTATCTATATCCCTTTGTAGATTCCTAATGAACTCTTGGCAAATTACTTACCTGTCTAGCTTTGTGTTACCAGCAAAACGTGCCACTTCACACTCAGTTCAGGCATCCCAGCTGTGAGTTTAAATTGTAAAAATTTGAGACCCAGTATTGATTCCTGTAATACTGTGCTTGTCATGCCTTGCGAATCCAACTGTGACCCATTTACCGACCTTCTGTTTCCTGTTTGCTAACCAGTCCTCTGTCCATGATATTGTGCTATTCCCTACAATGACCTTTTATTTTGCACAGTTGAATTGATGTGAAACGTAGTCATACTTCAAGATCAAACTGTGTATAAACATTGTGGCCACTTGAATTTCTTTAAATTGATTTGAGGGACAGGGAACAATGCTGTGCAAATTAGAGTACAGCACGTTGCAATTGTATCACCCTTCTGTTTGGTGTTTGAATGGAGGTGCAAATCTGCTTGTTGTAGGCTGTAGCTGTGTTGTTGTCAAGGATGATAGGAAAGACTGTCAAGCCAAGGATGTCATTGACAATTATTTCCAAGGAAAGCGATATATTTCATAAATAAAAAGGAAAATTTTGAATCATCCATTAAAATAACACAGGGACTTTGCCTGTCAGATAGTTATCACACTGACTACTCAGACATCGCAGTAGATTTTGGTATTTGAGGAGAAACTGAATCAACTGTTGATATTCCATTTCCCCTTCGATTGAACAACGAGTATATTTACATTGACGTAAATAAATTTTAAAAATACTATAATAATTGA
Organism: Rhincodon typus; assembly: GCF_021869965.1. Classification (NCBI taxonomy): domain Eukaryota; kingdom Metazoa; phylum Chordata; class Chondrichthyes; order Orectolobiformes; family Rhincodontidae; genus Rhincodon; species Rhincodon typus. The sequence continues at coordinate 15,025,288 of NC_063367.1, read as the reverse complement.
ACAGTAAAGATTTCATGAGACTCCAATTTTTTTCCATGGCTTTGTAAAATATTTTTCTGTTGAAAGGTGCAGCTTTTAAAGTTCACTGTCAGATAAGATTGTGTATTCGGAAATTATCTTCAGGAGAAATATTCGTAATCATCAAATATTGAAAGAAAAGTCAAAGCATATTAGATTTGGAAAAGGAACTAGAAAAGGGGCAGAAATACAACTGAAGAGGCAGTCAAACTCTGCACTGATTTGGCGCGTTATGTTGCATCTGTACAAAATGGCTCACTTGCACCCCCTGTAGGATGTGAACTGAATAACTTCCCCCAAAAAATGTCTACAAGTTCGGACATCTTGGTGTGGAGGTGCTGGTGTTGGACTGGGGTGGACAAGGTCAGAAGTCACACAACACCAGGTTATAGTCCAACAGGTTTATTTAAAATGACAAACTTTTGGAGCGCTGCCGTTTCGTAAGGTGAGGTTGCGCAATTGCGGACAATTTGTATCTACTGACGGAACGTCGAACCTTAAGTTATCAATGATTGATTTTTAAAAAATGAAGAAGACTCCAACATTTCCAGGATTTAGGAAATTTACTTCTTTACTACTGATGCAGCTTTTAAGATTCGCAGTCGGGTAAGATTGTGCATTAACCATTGATGAGATGTGCCCGCGGCAAGAGACAAGACTCTGACATTGTGGGCCCGGTGCAGGTGGTGCCCAGGCAGTTTTTGAGGAGTATTGGCCCAGCAGCAGAGATAGCGCCTGAGGATCAGCGACTTCGATGTTGGTTGAGTCCAGTGTAGACGGTGGCAAAGTGGTGACAGAGGGATGTGGTGCAGGCATCGTTGATGGTGATGAGTTGGCTCAGGATTGATAGACTGTCTTCAGGTTTTATTTTTCTTTAATTTTTCCTCACTCATAAATCACCTAAAGTGGTGCCATTTCCTAGCGACAAATGAAAGCTTTTCACTGTATTTTGTTGTATTCCTTGCCGTAAAATACACGTGACAATAAATTCAGAATCAAATCAGAAATCATCAGCTGGATTATGGCGTACATTTCTGGGTGGTACAGGAAGGATGTGAATGCAGTGGAGAGAGCACAGAGGAACATTATGAGAATGGTTCCGGTGGGAGACACTTTGGTTATGAGGATAGATTGGAGAAGTTTGGACTGCCAGCAAACTTTATTTTAACCAGCAGCTGATGAACTGGCACTCTTGATAAACCAGCAAAAATTACATACATCAAATACTGTGAAGTTTACTGTATTGTTCTGTCCAATTGCCAATATTTTTTTAAAATGTATGTACCTCAATGTAAATATACTTGTTGTTTAATCGAATTGCCACATAAAATATCAGCGGTTGATTCTGTTTCAAGTCAATCCCTCCTCAAATCATGATCTACCATGATGTCCGAGTAGTCGTTTGAGGATGTGGGTGAGAAAGCTTTCTGCCAGTAAGTTTTATTTAAGGCAAAGTTGCATTATTATTGAAGTGATTTATGCTGTAAATAAAGTATAACAGTGATGTGTATACCCCCTGCATTATATTTCTATTACTTAGTGTGTGGTTTTACATTGATTACGTGGACCTCTTGATCATCTGGAATATTCGTTCAATAGGCACATTCCTGGTCCCATAGGTGTCGGATAACAAAATGTATACTGTATTTTTCCTGAAGAGGAGAAGGCTAAGAGGAGATTTTATAAACGTTTCACCATCATGAGGGTGAAACTGTCCTCACTCATAAAAGGATTGAGAACCAGCTAGCATGGTTTTACGGTGTTTTGCAAAAGAAGCAATCATGAGGTGTGCTTTTTCAAACAACTGGTTCAGATTTGGAATGCACTGCCTGAAAATGTGGTGGAGGCAGGTTCAATACAGGTATTGAATGATTATTTAAATATCAACAAAATGCGGGGGTTACATGGAAAAGGAACGAAGTTAAAATGCTCAGACAGCACGTGGACACATGATGGGCCAAATGGTCTGCTTCTGCACTGGAACAATTCTGAGGCTCTGTGAAAACTTTCACTCCTGGAGAAGATTGTTGAAAAATTCCACTTGCTTACCCCAACAATGAGTGAGAATGATGGGAGGGAAAAGGAAATGTGGGAAGTCACTAACACCATCCTTGTGACTGACCCCAATTGTTGAATCGTGGGGGCTTTGAGCTACCACAGTGTGAGTGGTCCTTGCTAAACAGGCTCAGGACAAGCCAGGGCCTTTGAGCAGCCAATCTTCATTGCTGGGCCTGTGCACTTGGGGAAGGATGTAGCCAATGCTGTTCATTATCAAGAAGTGTTTCCTCTGAAAGGTAAGTGGCAGACTAACCACCTTGAGCTCAGAAAATGAGGAGGCTATCAAAAAGCTCAATAGATTTGCATTCATTAAATAAATAAATCGATACATAAATAAATAATTTATAGAAAAACTGGGCCTCGTGCTTTGCAAACAGAAAAAAAATGTAGTTGGCCCATTTCTTGGGGCAACACTCTGAGAAATCAGTTTAAAATTTAAACAATGTCTGGACGTTAACTGTCAATCATTATAGTGAGTGCATTCTCCAAAGCAATACCTCGACCAATCGGGGTCCTCTTACCAACCAATCAGCACTATCCTCTCATGCAATATTCCCTCTAAACTGAATAGCCAAGCAGCCAATCGGACACATTGACTTCCGATTCTGGAGGTTGGTTGCCATGTGTGGACCTCAGAGATGTGTGCAGCAGCAGGAAACTTTAGAGGGGACACAAATGAGATGCAGGAAAATGTTAAGATTTCCCTGGAAATGGTATTCTCGTGGATTGTCCTGATGAGTGCAAGATGAAAAATGTTGACAAAATGTGCCCTTTTTTCAACAATGCTCAAATAAGTAAGTGGTGGGGAATCACGCTCTGTGGGGAATGGGGTACAGAACCCTCTGATATGGATCCTTGCCAAATTCCAGGAGTTTTAAAGTGGAAAACCTGTAGTGGATTTCAATGAGTAATTCAAATTCTGGAATTCTCAGCATGCCGATCTAACAGTCCCTGTGCTCCTGACCAGTTTGACTAAAGTGGTCACTACTTTAATGCCAAATGCTATCAAAGAAACAGGAGCAGGAATGGTCTGCATAAACTAGCAAGCCTGTTTGGTCATTCTTTGTGCTATCTAGCAAATTTGCTCCCACAGAAATTTGGTTCCTTCATTCCAGGTATTCAAATATAATCATGGATGATTTATATATCCCATGAGCCCCTAGAGACTTGATTCTCTTATCCATGCTGATGCGGCTAATCTGTGGAAAGGAATTTCAGGCCTGCAGTAAATGGGGTTAATAGTTAGGTGCCATTGATCCCCAAACCTCTTCCCAACGTGAACTCACTTTGAGGCTTGAAAATTACTGCAACCCCTTGGGAATTTGACAATACTATGGCCTTATTTTGTCCTTTCTGTTTGAAGGGAGTTTTTAAGACAGAGGTGCAGAGCTGTCTATGGAAAACCCTAAAAGTAAACAGAATGTGAGGCCTTGAACTTTTTTTAAAGTTGGAACAGCAGAAGCAGCCTGAATGGGTGGGACAAGCTCCCACAGAACCAAAATTTTTAGATTTAATTTTCAGTATCAGTTGCTGGAGTCTTAAAGCTGGGTTTGGAAGTTGCAGTACATCTCTCCCTGCCACTCTCTCTCTATCTCTCCACCCACCCTAACCCCCACCCCACCCCCAGCCGACCTCTCTCTCAGAGCTTTCTCTTGATGTTTTTCTTCCTGGACTGGAGAATTGCATGTGAGACAAACTATTTTACTGAACTTGCCTTTGCCAAGGGTGTGTTTATTGTTTGTTACTATATTGGAACAGTTAATTATTAATTGTTAATATATCTGTTATTTCATTGAGCATTTCGATAGAGCTACAGTTAAGCTGATTCTTTTATTTTTATTTTGTCTGTATTTTAACCGTAGTGTAAAAATAAAGTGTATTTTGCTAAAGTAGAGTAGTTCAACCAATCGAATTGCATCTGGAACGCAACACCTTGCACTTACCTTTAAAATAAAAAAAAATTTCAAGTCTAGACTATCTTCCGAGTACATTTTGAGGGGATTTGGTCTGGTCCAGAGCAGTAATATGAGAGTGATTGTAGCTGGGATGGGTTGGGGTGGGATGGTGAAGACTGTAAAAGTGAGGGATCTATGAGAGGAGGAGTCCAGCTGTTATAACTCAGGCAGAGCCTCACAGTTGCCATTGCTCTGACCTTGCAGCCTCAAACTCTCAGCTCATAACCCCAAATGGATTCACTGCATCCTCTCCTTCTTTGGAAAGCCGTGCTTCACACTAAAAGCAAGATTGCTTTCTTGATGATACCAGACAATGTCAGTTGGGACTGTGGACCTGACGGAAGATGGCTGTAATGAAGTCCAGCTCTAACACATGTCATTCTGTACATAATGCACATAAGTAATAAATGTTTTTTTCTGAAGAAGGGTCCAGACCTGAAACGTCAGCTTTCCTGCTCCTCTGATGCTGCTTAGCCTGCTGTGTTCATCCAGCTCTACACCTTTTTATCTCAGCAATAAATGTTATTCTGTTTTCCCCAGTTTGGGATGGTATGGTAGCTCAATGGTTAGCACTGCTACCTCACAGTGCCAGGGACCTGCGTTCAATTCCACGCTCGGGTGACTGTTTGTGTGGAGTTTGCACATTCTCCCCGTGTCTGTGTGGATTTCCTTCTACAGTCCAAAGATGTGCAGATTAGGTGACTTGGCCATGGGAAACGCAGGGTTACAGGAATAGGGTATGGGAGTGGGTCTGGGTGAGATGTTCTTCAGTGGGTTGGTGTGGAAATAATGGGCCAAATGGCCTGCTTCCACACTGTAGGGGTTCTATGATTCTAAAGTGTCCAGTCCTCAACTGTGTAAGGTTACCAGTATATGTTAGTGACATTTATACAGATGTGGTTCTCAATACACTGTTAGAATTGCATTGAAATAGTTTTGTTCCCTTCAAGATATTTAGACAACTATTTTTTCTGAAATCAGTGGAAGGTTTTAGGTGCATACGCATGATATCCTTTCTACTTCAGGGATGTTCTCAGGTACAGCTGAATGATATCCATCTCAACACCATAACTTTGGCATGGGTGCAAGAATAACCAGTGTAAGAACGTTGGGCTATGTTCTGGCAAAGGAGTATCATAGAATCTTAGAATCCCAACAGTGCATATGGAGGCCATTCAGCCCATCAAGTCTGCACTGAAGCTCTAAAGACCATCCCACCCAGACCCAAGCTATCCCCATAACCCTGCATTTACCGTGGCTAACCCACCTAACCTGCACATTTTTGGATTGTGAGAGGAAACTGGAGCACCCAGAGGAAGCCCACACAGACACGGGGAGAATGTGCAAACTCCACACAGACAGTCGCCCCGAGGGTGGAATCAAACCCGGGTCCCTGGCTCTGCAAAGCATAGCTGAGAAGCTCAAAGGAAATTCATCCCTGCAGTCAAAGGGAAGTTCTTCTGATCTGTGCTTTTGTTGGAAGCAGTTTTCTTCTTGGACCAAGGAAGCTCCAGGTAGGTAGTCTTCATTTTTTTTCTGTCAGGGGTTTATGCAACTTTGGAACTCTTTGCTTCAGAAGGCCATGGAGATAGCTCATTGAATATCTGCAAGGTCAAGTTAGAGGGATTTGTTCCAACTCTGCCCACTCCACTGTCCTCTTCAAATTCACCTTATTCATGCAGCTGTTGTTGAAAATCTTCAGAGTGAACGTTTCTACCTTCTGTCTGCATGGTTTCAGTGACATTTTCTTCGATATAAATGACACACTACAGATACTGGGAATCTGAAATATGGACAGAAGATGCTGGGAATAGTGAAGAGAGACAGACAGGGTGAACATTTCAGGTTTTGTCTGAACCAACCAGAGCCATCAATTCTGTTTCTGTCCTCATGGCTGCTGAGCATTTCCCAATTTATTTTTTTGTTTGCTACTTCAGATTTCCAGAATCCACAACATTTCGGTTTTTGCGGGATGGTGAGATAAAAACAGAAGATGCTGAAGACACTCAAACCATCAGGCAAGTTCTGTGGAGAGAGAAAGAACAGAGTGAGTGTTTTACAAACATATGAATTAGGAGGGGAGTAGATTACTCAGCTGGTTGAGCCTACTCCACCATTCAATAACATCCTGTCTGATCATTCCCACATATCCCTGATCATCGTTCACCCCTGTGCTTATCAAAAATCTATTAACTGCTGCATTAAAAACATTTGTGGAATCTGTTTTTGCTGCTTTGTTGAGAAGAGTTCCAAAGTCTCACAACTGTCTGTAAGAAAAATAAACTCTGTCTTGAATGGGTTGGTTATTAAGCAATGACCCCCTAGGTGGTACAGTGGCTCAGTGGTTAACATTGCTGCTTCACAGCACCAGGGACCTGGGTTTGATTCCAGCCTCAGACGACTCTCTGTGTGGAGTTTGCATGTTCTCCCCAGGTTTCTGCTGAATATTCCCTTTTCCTACCACTGTCCAAACATGTGCAGGTTAGGTGAATTGGCCATGGGAAATGCAGGGTTACAGGGATACGGTAGGGGGCTGGGTTGCATGAGATGCTCTTGGGCAGGTTGGTGCAGACTCAATGGGCTGAATGGCCTCTTTCTGCAGTGTAGTGATTCTATGATTCTCTATCTAGATTCTCCCACAGGAGGAGACTCCCTTTCTCCATGTAACATTTTGAAACCACTTAGGGTCTTATATAGAGTCATGGAGAAGTAAAATATGGAAACAGATCAAATATCGTAAATTCATCCAGTCCCATTTGCCAGCATTTGGTCCGTATCCCTCTAAGCCTTTTGTATTCATGTACCCATAGAGATGCCTCTTAAATGTTGTAATTGTACCCACCTCCACCACATCCTCTGGCAACCCATTCCATCCACACACCACCCTCTGCATGAAAAAGTTGCCCCTTAGGTCTCTTTCATATCTTTCCCTTCTCACCTTAAACCTATACCCTCCAATATATGTTTCAATCAAGTCACCCCCTTCATATTCAAAACTCCAGCAGACACAATCCTAGCCTCTCCAATCTCTCCTTATAAAACAATCTAACCATTCCAGACATTAATCTGGTAAACCTTCTTTGAACTGCTTCAAAAGCATTTATATCCTTCCTTAAATAAGGTAGCCCAAACTGCATAAGATACTCTAGATTTTGTTTCACCTTACAATTGAAACATAATCTCCTCAACCTCATAGAGAATTCTGCTTGCAATAAACAATAACATTCTATTAGCTTTCCTATAATATTTCCCAAGACTTTGCATCTGTGATATTATTTCTCTCTCCACAGGTGCTTTTAGAACTGCTGAGAATTTCCGGCACTTTCTGGCTGTTGTTTTTATTTCAGAGTTCCAGCATCCCCAACTTTGATTTGATTTATTAATGTTGCATGTACCTAGGTACAGTGAAAAGTTTTGTTTTGCATGCAGCACGGGCAGATCATACCATACAAAGATCATAAGGTGATTGACTTCTGCACAATGGTTGGTAGCTTAATTGAGAGCAGTACAAGAAGAGTTGACAGAGTGGATAGGGAGAAACTGGGTCAGCCAAAGGAAATTCACCATTTTTCCTTTTAGCTGTGCCCTATGTTTTCCCTGAGGTATGAAAGATGTCAATGTGGCTTCATGCAAAAACTCCCACTGATTTCCAAAAGCAATTGTCTAATTATCTTGAACAAAGCAAAACTATTTCAATACAACTTTGAAGAAGGTTTGAGATCAAGAGGATGCCCGTAGAAGGTGATTGGTAAAAAAAAGAAGCAAAGGAGACAGAGGATGGCCAGTATTTCGAATGCACTGTCTGAGAGTGAAGTGAAGGTCGATTAAATGATGTTTCTCCAGGAAGAAAATAAGCTGAAAAACAGCATGGAAATTGGAAATTAATGCACTGTTCCAATTATTTTTGAATGATTTTATTGTCATGTGTATTTTACAGTGAGAAACTGAAATAACTGCACAGAGACTGGTATACCGTCACCAAGTGACCCTTTATTTACATGTGCACAGTATGTGGGCTCTGACCAGTCAGCTCCCTAGGATCAGGAGACTCTCTCAAATTCCTGTTTATATCTATTAGCCAGGGCTCCCTGATTAGCCCAGGTTAACAGCCCCAATCAAGGATTTAATGATCAACAAGATTATTCAGGCCCTCTTTCCAATCACTACAGAAATACAATAAAATACAGTGAAAAGATTTCATTCAAAGCCACAATTTGATAGTTTGAGAAGAGGAGAAAAATGGAAAGACTGTAGCTTAAAGAGAAGTCCATCTGCATTTGAGTTCTGAGCCGTTCTGAACCGCCACCAGCTTGTCGCCATCTGTGCCAGACCCAACTATTATCGATATTGCTGATCATCAGGCACCATCATTCGCCATTGGGCCGAGATTCACCTCCACCACCATTTGTGCTGGATGCACCAGCATCGGAGTCTCTCATCATGGCCCACCTGGTCAATGTTACCGCGATTCCCTTCTACCACCACCAATGCCAGGCCTAGCCAATGCCAAAGTCGCCAATCCTCAGGCACTATCTTTCCTGGTCCTCCGCTTTGAGGTACACAAGAGAAATAGAACCAATTTGTCTCATATTTCACTTTCAGTGGGTTTCCTTTCTTCCCTTTTGAACAAGAATTGGATCATTATTTGATGAGGATACATTTACAGGGCAAGGGGAAAGAGTTGGGTGCAGTGGGTTAATTGCTCTAGCAGAGAGCCAGCACAGATATGATAGGCCAAATGGCTTCTTTCTGTGGTGCAACCATTGTCCGATGGGATGGTGGATTCAACTCAGGAATCCAAAAGGCAACCGAATCATTATATAATAGAAACTCAGAGACAACAAGGTGCAGAGCTGGATGAACACAGCAGGCCAAGCAGCATCGTAGGAGCAGGAAGGCTGACGTTTTGGGCCTAGACCCTTCATCAGAAACCCAGTTGTGTGGAGCAGGCTATTTGGCCCTTCGGGTGCACACCAGCCCTCCAAAGAGCATCCCACCCAGACCCACACCCCTACTATACCCCTGTAACCTGCATTTCCCATGGCTAATCCACATAGACTGCACATCCATGGATGCTATGGTCAAGTTAGCATGGCCAGTCCACCTAACCTGAAATGGAAAACTTGCAGAACATCAGAGAAAAGGCAAGGGCAGTGGGACTAGGTGAATTAGTCAGCTTGAACATGGGGAGATGAGTGTCCTCTGGCTGTGCTGTCTCTTTCTTCGGCAATCTCTCAGGACTGAGGGTGAGTTGCTTCCACTCCTGCTCAATGGGATCTGAGATGGCTGATAAGTCCAACGCATGAACTGCTGCATTTTGGGGTAGGTTGTGTTTTACAGGTTGGGGTCAATGGATTGTTTGGAGGTTTGAATATTCTTCCAGAGCTGCAACCTCACCTCTGAATGTTCTGATGAAATGTTTTGATGTATTTTGTGCCTTCCAGAATGATCCTTCTGCATCTTGGTTGACCCCAAACGAGGGTTGCCCATGAGGAGGTGGATATGTTGCACCATTGCAGAGATGCTTTGAGGACAATTGTATCAGGTTGTGGGCTTGCTTGCCGAGCCAGTGGGTTTGGTTGCAAACGTTTTGTCACCCTGATAGGTAACAGCATCAGTGCGCCTCCGGTGAAGTGTTGGTGTTCTGTCCCGCTTGTTATTTATATGCCTCGGTTTGTTGGGATGTTTGGTATTACTTCTGGTTCTGTTTCTCAGTGGTTTGTACACAGTGTCTAATTCAATGTGTTTGTGGATGGAGTTCTGGTTGGAATACCAGATCTCCAGGAATTCCCTGGCATGTCTCCGTTTGGCTTGTGTGATTATTGATGTATTGTCCCAGTCGAATTCGTGTCCCTTGTTGTCTATGTGTAGTGAGACAAGTGGGAATTGGTCGTGTCTCTTGGTGGCTGGTTGGTGTTTATGTATCCATATGGTCAGTTGTGGTATGGCGCACTGACCTTTACATCGCCGAGGCCAGGCGCCAACTCTCTGACACCTCCTCTAATCACCCCCTCGATCCTGACCCCACCCCTGACCACCAAAACATCATCTCCCAGACCATCCATAACCTCATCACCTCAGGTGACCTCCCATCTACAGCCTCCAACCTCATCGTTCCCCAACACCGCACCGCCTGTTTCTATCTCCTTCCCTAAAATCCACAAACCCGACCGCCCTGGCCGGCATTTTCTCTGCCTGCTCCTGCCCCACTGAACTTATCTTTGCTTACCTCAACTCTATTTTCCCCCCCATCCCGGTCCAGGAACTCCCCACCTACGTTTGAGACACCATCCACGCCCTCCACCTCCTCCAAGACTTCCAATTCCCTGGCCCCCAACACCTCATCTTTACCATGGACATCCAGTCCCTGTACACTTGCACTCCCCATGCAGATGGCCTAAAAGCCCACAGCTTCTTCCTCTCCTGCAGGTCCAACCAGTCCCCCTCCATTGATGCCATTATCCGCTTAACCAAACTCGTCCTTACCCCTAACAACTTCTCCTTCAACTCCTCCCACTTCCCACAGACTAAGGGGGTGGCCATAGGAACCCACACGGGTCCAAGCTATGCCTGCCTCTTTGTAGGATATGTGGAACAGTCCCTCTTGCGCTGCTACATTGGCACTATCCCCCACCTCTTCATCTGCTACATCGATGACTGTATCAGCACCGCCTTGTGCTCCCACAAGGAATTTGAACAGTTTATCAACTTTACTAACACCTTCCACTCCAACCTCAAATTCACTTGGACCATCTCTGATACCTCTCTCTCCTTCCTGGACCTCTCTGTCTCCATCTCTGATGACCACCTCGAAATATATCTATTTCAAATATTTGATATCTATTTCAAGCCCACTGACTCCCACAGCTACCTAGACTATACCTCCTCTCATCCACCTTCCTGCAAGAATGCGATCCCCTACTCCCAATTCCTCTGCCTCCGCCGCATCTGCTCCCAAGATGGGGCGTTCCACTCCCAAACATCCCAGATGTCCTCTTATTTCAAGGACTGCAACATTCCTCCTTGAGTCCTTTGTCTACATGTATCACCCCACTAACCTCCGTATTCAACTTATCATTCTCCGCTACTTTCGCCACCTGCAATCTGACCCCCCCCAACCAAGGATATATTTCCTTCCCCACCCCTATCTGCCTTCTGTAGGGACCCGCTCTCTCCGCGACACCCTCGTCCGCTCCACACTCCCCACTAGCCCACCACTCCTTCTCTCTATTTATTTCAGAGCTCCCTTCCCCCTCCCTCATTTCTGAAGAAGGGTCCCGACCCGAAATGTTGGCTTTCCTGCTCCTCTGATGCTGCCTGGCCTGCTGTGTTCCTCCAGCTCCACACTGTGTTATCTCTGACTCCAGCATTGGCAGTTCTTACTATCCCTCCAACATTCAACTGTGTTCCCATTACTGAATCCCCCACTATCAACATCCTGGGGGTTATCAGAAACTCAACTGGACTCACAACATAAACACAGCGGCTCTAAAAGCAGGCCAGAAGCTAGGAGTACTGCAGCAAGTAACTCTCCTTCGGACTCCCCAAAGCCTGTCCACCATCTAAAAGGCACAAGTAAGGAGTATGATGAAATGCTCCCCACTTGCCTGGATGGGTGCAGCTCCAACAATACTCAAAAAGCTTAACACCTTCCAGGTCAAAGCAGCCCGCTTGATTGGCACCACATCCACCACTGACGTTCGGTAGCAGCAGTGTGTACTATCTACAAGATACACTGCAGAAATTCATCAAAGGTCCTCAGAAGGCACCTTCCAAACCCACGAATGCTTCCATCTAGAAGGACAAGGGCAGCAGATATATGGGAATACCACCACCTTTAAGTTCCCCTCCAAGCCACTCGTTATCTTAACTTGGAAATATATTACCATTCCTTCAATGTCACTGGGTCAAAATCTTGGAATTCCCTCCCTAATGGCATTCTTGGTCAAACAATAGTAGGTGGCCTGCAGCGGTTCAAGAAGGCAGCTCACCACCACTTTCTCAAGGGCAACTAGGGATGGGCAATAAATGCTGGCCCAGCCGGTGACACCCGCATCCCACAGAATGAATAGAAATTGAACCTGCTGAGTTTCT
>NC_063367.1:14990707-15012663 GCF_021869965.1 Rhincodon typus | reverse complement strand
CTGAAACGTCAGCTTTCCTGCTCTTCTGATGCTGCCTGGCCTGCTGTGTTCCTCCAGCTCCACACTGTTTTATAAATGATTTTCTCAGGTCTTCAATAACCAAAACCTACTATACTGATGTGTGAGAATACTATGGCTTTAAGAGGTGTATTTTATCCTGTTTTCTTCTGAAGACAGGTTTTTAAGACAGATGTGTCTATTCAAATCCCATCAGGTAAAACAGCTTGAGAGGCATTGGTTTTTTTTTAAGTTAGAACAATAGGAGCAGCTCTAATGGGTAGGGCAAGGTCCCACAGAACCAGGATTTTTAGATTTAGTTTTTCCCATAGTAGTTGCTGGGGTCTCGCAGATATGGAAGACATTTTCCTTCTCTTTAGTTACAGCTAAAAGCTGGGGTTCTCTTCTTGCTGCTGGAATTGCATGTCAGACAATCTGTTTTGCTGAATTTGCCTTTGTCAAGGGCATGTTTATGGGTTGTTACTATGTTGGAACAGATTATTTCACTACCTAAAGTTTTGGCAAAGATCTGTAGCTCAGGTTGTGGGTGAGCCAAATATAGATACTTATGAGAATTCCTAGAGGCATGGTTCTCCACCCGTAATACAATTGACAAACATATAGAATTGGACGCCATATACAAACCCATACAGATCAAAAGTGGAAATGACGCTACTCACCGTAACGGACCAAACAGTATAAATCCCAAATGGAGTAGAATAACATTGCTTCATTGGTGGCTCCACAGATGATGTCACCTAGCATGATGACAAAATGTCTGAATGAAAACAAGCCAGCTCGGCGAGCAAGTCAACAATCTATTTCACTACCTTACAGTAACTATTATTCTGTTAAGTTTTCCCATAGAGTTAAGTTAGTCCAATTTCTTCTTTCTTTTGTTTTATTTTAACTAAATCGTATGCATAAAGTGTGTTCTGTTTAAGGTTCAGCAGTTTGACTAATCAAATTGCATCTGGAATGCAATACCTTACAATTACCTTGAAAATAAGAAAAAGTTAAGGTCTAAGTTACGGTCGGACTACCTTCTGAATACATTTTTGAGCGGCTTTGGTCTGGTCAATAACACATGGTCTGGTCTATATACAACTACAGGGTCAGATCAACAACTCAGATACTTTCAATTAACCTGTTCTGATACATTATGACATATATCTAGGGAAAGGCGGAACTTGAACCTAGACCTTCTGGCCCAGAATCACAAGGTAAGCTCACTTTCATGAACATGAGAATCTCTCAGTTGTATCAAGCTACGACAAAGTTTCACGTAACAATTAATAGATGGGCACTAAACTGTCAGCTTTGCCCCATTTGTGAACTTCCTGGATGTAATGGTCAGTTTTAAATCTAAAGTAGTCTTCAGCTACAGGCATACAGCAGCTGGTACTGACTGAAGCCACTGAAACTCATTTTATATTAGGGCCCTTAAGCAGCAAGACAACATTTTTATGAATTTATAAAATAATCCAGCACAGAAGGCAGCTTTTTGAGCCATCAGGGATATGCTGCAGCTAAGTAATGAGCCCCTTCCTATTTCCCCACAGCCATGTCTACTTTCCTTGCTCTAGTACCTATCCAATCTCCTTTTCAAAGTTATGATTGGATGTGCTTTCTCTAGCCTTCCCCGCAGCACATTCCTGAACGGCAAATTAACTGCTGATATTTCCCTCTCGTGTTGTCTTTGGCTCTTCTGCAAATTACCTCAAATCTGTGTCCTCTGGTTACCAAATCTCCTGCATGGAAAACTGCTTCTCATGACTCTCATTAAAACCCTTCACGATTCTGAACACCTCTCCTATCTTCTGAAACTAAAATTAAGGGGGAATATTTGCAGCGAGACCCAGAAATCTTTGGCATTTGATTGCCAAGCCAGTGCTTAGTGTGGGCACATGCCAAAAAATAAAGTGACACAATCACTCGCAAGCAGGCAATGTCAGCTTGTTAAGCAATTAGCTCACTTATAACTGAACCATTAGAGTCAAGATCATCACGTGCTCAATGCTAACTTGGATTGACAAATCATCCTTTGTGAAAGGTTTCAAATCTGGATCGGAAAAGGAATTGTTTTATTGTCTTGCCTGTGGTGGCAGAGTTTCAGCTAGAAGATTCGAATAGAGTGGCCTCAAAACAGCTGGAGAAAGCCAGACTTCTCCTGAGAATAGATGTGGACAACAGGCATCAAATACTGCTCCCAAGCTTGCCCATTAAGGTGCCAGCTGTAACCTTTCTACAGTCTATCAGCTTACACAGTGAGAGCAGAAAACAGGGCTCATTTCCAACTCTCTCTGTTGCCTGCCTTTCTGACAGAAACTTTCCGTTAAAGTGCTCTTTTGCCTCTTCACTTCTGACTGCCCAATGCCCCAAAACGGGCCTGTTAAGATGCACTTACTTGTTCACCTTTCCTTTTATTGTACAACATTCACTGCTCACACTGTGGCTTCCTCTACAGTGGGGAGAGCAAACAGACTGGGTGACTGCTTTGGGGAACATCTCTGTTCAGTCTGCAAGGAGTGACCCTGAACTTCCAGTCCTGGTCATGTCAATCCTCTATTTTGTTTCCACTTTGACTTCTCTACCCTTGGCCTACAGCTGTATACCAATGCTAAGGGTTTTGTTTTTAAATGGAGGATTTTTCACTACAAGACCTTACGAGATTCCACACTGTAACTGTCCAAACTCATCTCATTAACTACCTACCCCACCCCTACAGTTTCCCTCGTCATCCAATTCTAGACCCATCTTAGCACATGCCAATCAGTAGATATCCGCCGATAGACCAACATCCCTGGTGCTCACCCCATATTGAAAAGGTCGCTGTGCACCTGCACCAATACTGGTAGTCCGAAGCTGCGCTGTTTTGGTGATGGGCATGGTGTGATAATGGAAGAGTGGGAGAAGATGGTGTTGTGATTCTCCAAAAGAGACCGGGTGGTCCTGGAGGAGAGGTGTCGTGCAGAGGAGGGGTGCTGTCTCCCAGGCGGATTGGCAGCGAAGGCCATGACACCAGGTCATGTCAACCTGGTCCATGGTCACCATTCAGGATCAGTGCCACCTCCACAATGCAGCAGAACAGCCAGAGGTTCCAGACGGTTAGTGACCTTCCCCACTGTGCCAAGATAAGTGCCACACTGTTCTCTCCACTACCTCGCCCTCACATCAATCTCTCCTACTGAAACTAACGCCCACCTGATGTTCACGCTCAGCCACTCACTTGGGCCCGCAACATCTTCTCTCGCCCCACTCTCAGCTCCCGGACCCTGCCATACCATGAACCCTCCATGCCATGTGCACTGCCTACTCACTATCTCGGAATACCTCAGCCACTTTTCTACCACCTGCACCAGCAGCAACAGCAGTGCACCCACTTTCAGCTCCCTGTGTCCCTCACATCCTCTATTGCCGGGAAAACAGACCACAACGGGGCAGAAAGGGCTGACATCAGGCTCCTCTACTCCTACGGGATGAGAGAATCCCAGTACCCGCAGAAAAAGACTTGGATGTCTTCTGTGGAGATACTGAGGCACATCCGCATCCTGACAACTGAGAAAGCACCACTCTTTGTTCCAATGCAACTGCCACAGTAATTCTGCTGTCAGTCTCATTCATTCCACACCATTTGTAATCACTGGCTGCACATCCATCGCTCTCTTTGTATCTTGCAGGTGCTAGCGAGATGGCCATGACTTAGAATGCAGCATGGAAACAGACCCTTCAGTCCAACTCATACATGCCAACCAAATATTGTAAATTAATCAAGTGCCATTTGCCAGCTTTTAGCCCATATCTCTCTAAACCTTTCCTATTCGCATAACCATCCAGATGCCTTTGAAATGTTGTAACTGTACCAGCCTCCACCATTTCTTCTGGCAGCTCATTCCATACATGCACCACCCTCTGTGTGATTAGAGGGAGGCGATGGCCTAGTGGTATTATCGTTGGACTGTTAATCCAGAGACACAGCTAATGTTCTGGGTACTCAGGTTTGAATCCTGCCACGGCAGATGGTGGAGTTTGAATTCAATAAATATCTGAAATTAAGAACCGAATGATGACCATGAATCCATTGCCGATTGTCAGGAAAAACCCATCTGGTTCATTAATGTCCTTTCGGGAAGGAAACTGCCATGCTTATCTGGTCTGGCCTACATGTGACTCCAGACCCACAGCAATGTGGTTGACACCCAAATGCCCTCTGGGCAATTAGGGATGGGCAATAAATGCTGCCTAGCCATCTACACCCTCATCCCGTGAATGAATAAAAAGAAAAAAAAATGCCCCTTAGGTCACATATAAATTTTTCCCTTCTCACCTTAACCCTATGCTCTCTAGTTTTGGACTCCCCAACCCTAGGAAAAAGACCTTGACTATTCACCCTATCCATGCCCCTCATGATTTTAACAACCTCAATAAGGTCACCCCGCAGTCTCCAACATTCCAGGGAAAAAAAAAGTCCAAGCCTATTCAGCCTCTCCCTAAAGCTCAAACCCTCTAACTGTGGAAACTTGTGCATTGAAATGCTCCTTGACCTCAGGAGCCTGAGTGTACTGAGGCTCCAAAGGAAGATTCAGTGAGACTGCTTCCTGCCTGATATTACAGCCTTCTGAACTCAGTACTGAGTACAGCAATCTTAGATTGGAACGTCCGCTCTCATACGGTGTCACTTTTCATCAATGGTTTGTACATTTTCCCTCCTGTCCCCATCTCATTTCCTTAGTTTGCAGATAGCAGCAATTCCAGATACTGCCATTCACACCTCCGTTGTTTATTTTCTTGTGCTCTTTGGTCTTTCAACATGTTACTTTAATTTTTTGTGCCTCCCAATTTTGTCATGCCAGTAATAGGGATCTAATGATCATCAATTGATAAACTGAGCTTTACAGTTCATTTAAAACAGTGAAACACATTACAAGTTGTGAAGCAGACATTACAACAAACCAACTGTATGTGCAGCTCAATACAATGTGGAGCTGGAGGAATACAACAGGCCAGGCAGCATCAGAGGAGCAGGAATGTCAACGTTTTGGGTCTTCATCAAGACTGGCCTCTGCATTGACTCCAGCATGTGCGCTATATTGACTCTGACTCCAGCATCTGCGGTTCTTGTTATCTCTGTACATGCTGCTTGCATACACAAAGTAGACTATCAGGCAGAGTCACAACATTGTATATACACAACACGTGGAGCCCTTAAACAGGTGCACTTTCTTAAAAAGAGAAAGTACACACCATTCACAGACGATCTTGTTCTTCCCTTGTCACCTGTTGAAAATCTATAACATCTCTTTTCTCAATTCAGATGAAAGGTCACAAAGCTAATACATTAGCAGACAGTGGTTAGCAGTGCTGCCTCACAGTGCCAGGGACCTGGGTTTGATTCCAGCCTTGGGTGACTGTCTGTGTGGGAGTTTGCACATTCTCCCCGTGTCTGCGTGAGTTTCCTCTGGGTGGTCCAGCTTCCTCCCACAGTCCAAAGATATGCAGTTCAGGGGGATTAGCTATGCTAAATTGCCCAAAATGTGCAGGCTATATGGATTGGCCATGGGAAATGCAGGGTTATAGAGATAGGGAAGGGGATTGGAATGCTCTTTGAAGGGTCGGTGTGGACTTGCTGCGTGAATGGTCTGCTTCCACACTGTAGGGATTCCATGACATCAACTCTGTTTTTCTCTCAACAGCTGTTGCTAGACCAGCTTTTTCAGTTTTTATTTCAGGTTTCCAACATTGTCAGTATTTTGCTTCCTTTGTTGTGTGATTTCCAATTTGTCATAACCCAAACAGATGAAGTCCAGAAGAATTAATTTCTCATAAAATTATTAACAATTCCGAAGTGATATTTCTTCACCAATTTTTATCCAATTCATAAAAGATCTCAGCTCCTGCTGGGCCATTGTCCAAAAGCTTTAACTGTTGTACAAAGCAGTTAGTGCATGAAAGAGTTAACTAAGACCACAAGATAACCCCAAATCATTAGGATATAGAGGACTATTCCTTGGAGGGAGCTAACCCAGTTTGGAATTGGTTACTGAAGCTATGTGTGAATGTTTCCATGGCAGTGATGTAAATCACTCTTATCTTGAGACGGATATCTCACAAGGCAACATCATGGGGGATTTCAAGACTAGGGAGCACATTTTTAAGGTAAGAGGAGAGAGATTCTAAAAAAAAAAATGAGGGGCAAATATTTTACACAGAGGCTGGTTTGTGTGTAGAATGAACTTCCTAAGGAAGTGGTAGATGTGGGCACAATTACAAAGTTTAAAAGACACTTGGGTGAGTACGTGAATAGGAAAAGGTTTGGAGCGATAAGGGCCAGGAACAGGCAGATGGGACTAGTTTAGTTTGGGATATGTTTGGCATGGACTTTTTGGACCAAAGGGTCTGTTTCCGTACTGTATGACTTAAATACTCTCTGTATTGTAGATGCAAAGTGAGTACCTATTAAACAATATGTAATAAATCCTTTCCCTATCCATCAAGCCTGAGCCTACCCTTTGATGATGAATATATATTTCTCCACATGGTATCAGCCGCTTACACTCGTACCTGCAAAAAGAATGTTTTAGTGAAACTACCCAAAGCTTCTAAGACCCTCAATATAACAGTCACTGTACAGGCACTGACACAAACTATTTGAGACTTTTGGAGTTTGATTTTGGAATAGATTCAGACAATCCAACAGGACATATCCTATTCCCAAATTCAGGAAGTTTAGTATAAACTGAACCTGTTAAAATCTGAAATAACCACAGAATGCTGGAGAAAGTTAGCAGTTCTGGCTAAACAGCTGAGGAAGGAGAGAGAGAGTGCATGACAGCAAGAGAGAAAAACACAATTAATCAGCGTTCTAAAGCAAAGAATCATAGTGGATTCAAAATGTTAATTGTGTTTCTCTCTCTTTACGCCTGACCTGCTCAGTTTCTCCAGCGTTCCCTGTGTTTGTTTCAGATTTCCAACATTCATAGTATTTTGCTTTTTTTGCCATTAAAATCTAAGACGCTGAAACCCTTTGAACTACTCCCCAATACTGTTTCTGGTTCATGTTTGAGATGCACACATCATGACATATTTAGTCAGTGAAGCACTAAGGCAGTCTCAGTTGCTTTAATACAAATAAAATGCAACATTAGTGTGATGTCAGTACATTCAAACTGACTGCTGTAAGAAGATGGGGATAACAAAGCACAATGTACAGCAAGATCCCACAGTTCAAGTTTTAATCTTAAGATGTAAACAATTAACATTGCCATTGGACATCAGTGGAAATCACCAATCAAATGGAGAAGATTATCAATAGGGTCCTCAACCTACTAATAGGAACATAGTCCCTCAAGCTTGCTCCACCACTCTGGATCATCTAGTTCAACATTATTTTGCTGCACTATTCCCATATCCCTTGATGCCTTCTATACTGTATCTAGAAATTCAATTTTGAATACATTTCGTGCCTTAGAACAAAGAACAAAGAAAATTACAATACAGGAACAGGCCCTTTGGCCCTCCAAGCCTGCACTGGCCTGCTCCCTGTCACAACTAAAACCCTCTACCCTTCCGGGGACTGTATCCCTCTATTCCCATCCTATGCATGTATTTGTCAAGACACCCTTTAAAAGTCACTATGGTATCTGCTTCCACTACCACCCCCAGCAGCGAGTTCCAGGCACCCAACACACTCTGTGTAAAAAACTTGCCTCGTACATCACCTTTAAACCTTGCCCCTTGCACCTTAAACCCATGGCCCCTGGTAACTGATTCTTTCACGCTCAGTTTCCACAACCCTTTGGAGCAGACAATTCCAAAGATTCCAAAAGGAGGAGGACAGGCCCCTATCTACAACAATGGTGCTGAGATGGAGAGGGTCAAGAGCATCAGGTTCCTCAGAGTGACGGTCACCAACAATTTGTCCTGGTCCATCCACGTTGATGTCAAGAAGGCACAACAACACCTCCACTTCCTCAGGAGGCTAAGGAAATTCAACATGTCCATAAGGACCCTCACTTTGACAGATGCACCACAGAAAGCATTCTATATAGATGCATCACGGCTTGGAATGGCAACTGCGCTGCCCAGGACCATAAGAAACTACAGAAAGTTGTGAACACAACCTAGTCTTGTCACACAAGCCAACCTTCCATCCACAGACTCCACGTACACTTCCTGATGCCGGGGAAAGGCAGCCAACATCATTAAAGACCCCTCCCACCCCGGTGATACTCTCTTCCAACTTCTTCCATCAGGCAGAAAACACAAAAGGTTAAACACACATCCCAGCTGGTTCAAGAACATCATCTTCCCTGCTGTTCTTTGACTGCTGGATGGATGTCTCTTATTTTAAATCTAATGTCGATCTTGCTTCATGCACCTCCTGTGCAGCATAACCTTGTATGCCTTGCACCTTTTAAACATCCTTTGACCTGTAGGTCCTTGTATGTTATAATCTGCCTGTACTGAGCGTAGAACAAAACTTTTCACTGTGCTTAGGTACATGTGAGAACAATAAATCAAATCAAAGAAGAAATTCCTCCTCATTTCAGTCCTGAGTGGCTTCCTCTTCTTCTGATACTGAATCTCCTGATTGTAGACGACCAACCACCACCACAACCCACCCCAAGGCTAGGGAAAACATTCTTCCCATATTTATCCTGTCGTGTCATTTAACAATTTTGTCATAAATAGATGCACGCTCAGAAATAAAATTGTCAGCATCAAAAACTCCCAAGTCTATTTCTTAATGACGAGCCGGTCTAGCATTTTGATGGTTAAATACTTGATTGTGAAGTGATTGAACCAAACGTAACATGCGAGGAGATTGCAAAGTTCATGATCGTAGCTGTGCCTGGAGCAACTATCAATTAGATAGTAGTTCATTTCTCAAGATAAATTGCATGCTAAGTCACTAATGGACTTTATTTTTGTTTAGACAAATATTAATAAATAAAATAGGCATAGTTTGTCAAAATTGCAACTTTTATTCCCTCCATTGTTTTGCATTGAATGCAAAACATTTTGAATTCATTCTCATTCGCAAAATCAAATGGATATTTCAGCCAGGCAAGAGGCAGCAATCCATAAAGTACAAAAAAAAATGTGCTGCAATATATTATGAATTGCTATGAATCCTGGAGAGCTTTAGGTGGGATTCTCAGCAATAGTGTGACAGGATTGGATATGGGGAAGAGGAAGGAGCCCAAAATATAGGGGAAAAAAAATAGCTTTAAAACAAGACAAAATAGATATGAATCAAATGGCAGCCAGCCAAAAGAGAATTGAACTTTATAAATGTAAAAATAAGTATAAAATAAAATGGAAAGTAAGTACAATCGGCAATTCCTTGTAACAGTTCATTCACAGAATGTAAAATAATCCAATCGTAGAAGGTGGGAGTTCTTTCAAGCGCATATATGAATCAATTTAAATTTGTTATGCATTATTTATTACTTATTCTATAATGATTTATTAAAAGTTAATAATTAGGCAGTATGCACTTGGGCGCTTTCTTTTGAGATTGTTTTTACTCAGTATCATGGAACTCGTGAATTACATGAGGCAGCTTCAAGGGAGATCTTTCAAAAGGGAACTGGTCACCTCCTACTAACAACATAAATGTTTAACAGGAATTGAAAAGGATTTCATTCCCATATTCCCAGCTTGAAGCAAGGTATAGGACCATAAAGAGGAAACGAGGAGATAATTGGGTAAAGATGTGAATAAAAGAACAAATTCCGAATGCATACGTGGGTAACTTCATTGCAGTATTTTTTGTTACATACCCAACAGACTGAGTAAACCTATCATGTACAATGTAACTAACGCCACACACATAGATGTAATTAAACGTATGTAGATACCAATATCCAAGA
Source organism: Rhincodon typus (assembly GCF_021869965.1). Taxonomy (NCBI): domain Eukaryota; kingdom Metazoa; phylum Chordata; class Chondrichthyes; order Orectolobiformes; family Rhincodontidae; genus Rhincodon; species Rhincodon typus. The sequence continues at coordinate 15,002,791 of NC_063367.1, read as the reverse complement.
GATGACCCGATGGATAGTACAATCGTTACTAGATGCAAGTGAGATACCAGAGGATTGGAGTTGTGTGAACGCTGTCATATTGCTTTTAAGCAGCATCTCAGATTGGCCAAGTAACTAAAGATTGATCAGTCTAGATTCAATGCTACCCAAATTATTTGAGTCAATTCTGTTAAACATGATTATCTTTTTTTTCTTATTTATTTGTTCAGGGGATTTGTTCAACCAGCATTTATTACCCATCCCAAATTATCCTGGAGAAGGTGGTGGTGAGCTGCCTTCTTGAACTGCTGCAGTCCAATTGCTATAGGTACACCCACAGGGCCATTACAGGAGGAAGTTCCAGGTGAAGAAATGATAATAGGGTTACAAATTGGGATAGGGAGAGGCTGGGAGGGGAAATTGCAGTTGGTCGTTTTCCCATGTACCTTTGTCACTGAGAAAGGCAGGGATCGTAGAATCCCTACAGTGTGGTAACAAGCCCTTCGGCCCAACAAGTCCACACCGACCCTCACAGCATCCCACCCAGACCCATCCCCCTATAACCCACCTAATCTACACATTCCTGAACACTGTGGGCAATTTAGCATGGCCAATCCACCTAGCCTGCACATCTTTGGATTGTGGGAGGAAACCGGAGCACCTGGAGGAAACCCACTCAGACAGGGGGAGAATGTGCAAACTCCATACAGACAGTTGCCCAAGCATGGAATCGAACCCAGGTAACTGGCGCTGTGAGGCAGCAGTGCTAACCACTGAGCCACCGTGCCACTCCATCTGTGGAGATGCCAGGGAATGAACCTGGGACCTCACACAGATTCCTCAGAGGTAGTCTGTATGGTTTTTTTGCAGTAAGGTTGTGTATTTTGTGGAAGTCACAAAAACAATAGAAGAGGGTGGTGCAGTACATGTTGCCCAAATGAATTAAAGAATCCCTATTGTGTGGAAGCAAGCCATTCGGCCCATCATGTCCACACTGACCTTCTGAAAAGCATCCCACCCAGACCCAGACCCAAACCCCTATAACCCTGCATTTCCCATGGCTAACCCACCTCACCTGCACATCCCCAGACACTATGGACAATTTTGCATTGCCAGTGCACCTAACCTGCACATCTTTGAAATGTGGGAGAAAACTGGAGCACCCAGAGGAAACCTACGCAGACATGGGGAGAATGTCACCCAAGAATGGAATTGAACCCAAGTCCCTAGCACTGTGAGACAGCAGTGCTAACCACTGAGCCACCATGTTACCCCAAATCTTAGTGAGAATTTGACAAGGTTACACAGACTGGACTGGTCAGGAAGGTAAACATCCACAGGATACAGATATATGTGATAAGCTGGATCCATAATTGATTCAATGAAAGGAAACAAAGAGTAATATTTGATGATAGCACAGTGTGGAGCTGGACCCTTCAGAAAAGAAGGGTCCCGACCCGAAACGTCAGCTTCCCTGTTCCTCTGATGCTGCCTGGCCGGCTGTGTTCCTCCAACTCCATACTGTGTTATCTCAGACTCCAGCATCTGCAGCTCATACTAACTCTCAGTAATATTCGATGAATGCTTTTGAGCTATAAAGTGGTTTTCAGTGACATTACACAAGGGTCAGTGTGGAGTCCTTTGCTGTTGTGTATATAAATGAGTTGGACTTAAATGTGAGAGGCATGATTGCAAAATTTTTAGTTGACACAAAAATATGCCACAGAGCTAATAGTGAAGACAATAGTTGCTAACTCCAGAAACTATATGAATGGTTTGGTTGAGTGGGCAGAACAGTGGCAAATAGAGTTCAGTCCAGAGAAGTGGGAGACCATGGCTTTGAGGAGGGCAAACAAAGGAAGGAAACTCACAATAAAGCAGGAGGATATTGAGAGAAGTAGAGAAAGAGAGGGATTTTGGAGTGCATACCCACAGCTCAGTGAAAGAGGTAGATATGGCACAGTTGGTAGCACTCTCATTTCTGAATCACAATGATTCAAGTTCAAGTCCAACTCCAAGACTAGAACACAACAAAAAAGCAAAACTAACACTTAATGCAGCACTGAGGGAGCACCACCCCTGTTGGAGCATTGCCTCGCAGATGAGATGTTAAAATCATAAGTCACAGGTCAGCTTGAGTGGATGGAAAATAATCCATGATTGTATTTCAAATAAGTAGAGGAGACCTCTTGGCCAATATTTATTAAAAATCATTACTGAAAATTACAGATTATCCAGTCATTGTCACTTTGCTGTGTTTATATAGGCAGCCAGTAACTATTTCCTATTACAAAGCTGTAAAACTTTGAGACGTTTTGTGAAAGTTTTTCTCACAAAAAAATACTTTTAATTAGCCTGTTCAGATATGCTATGACATATTTGGGACTTGAACCTGACTTTCTTGCCCAGAGGTAGGGACAGAAACACTATGCGAAAAGACCCAATGAAATGTGTCAAATACATTCAAGCTTTTCTTTTTCTGGTGTACAGCAATTTTATCATCTCATCCTACCATGAGCCAGTCGGCAAAGCCAAGGCAGAGCTATAGATTGAACGCAGATGAGAAACGGTTATGTTGAAAGTGGGCATTTTCCATTTGCAACGTCTTTCACATCTCCAGTTAGCATCGCTATAATCAAAGCCATACCACCATAAACAAGGCCACAAACTAATCTTTCATTTATTGTCCAGGGGTACATCCAGGCACAACCTTTATCATGGCATCTTATTGAGACCATCGTATATTCCATGTGGATGGGCAAGATGGGTGACCAGCTCAGCTATAGATGCACATTTTGAAAGTGTTGGCAAGGTGGACTTCTTCCCAGGAAACGCAGAACAAAAACAATCCTGATGATATGAAAACTTCAACACACTGTTTGGCCCATTTGCCTAATTTTACTCTTGATAATGTACTTAATTGTGTTCAATAAGAGGAAATTCAAATTCAGTCTTGAAATAACTCCAGGGAGGCAGGTGTCCCATCACCAAGTCACCTTTTATTTACACGTGCACAATACATAGATTCTGACGAGCCAGCTCAGAGCCAGTCCCTGGAATGAGGAGACCCAATCTCCTGCTTATCTTATTGACTTCTTTTTAATTGATATCTTTTTACTAAAAAGTAAGGATTGTGCAAGATCTTTATTCTGTATTTCCACCACCATGAAAAAGACCCATGTGGCCAGTGAACTGTTAACAAGCAAAGCTTGATAGGGCAATGCGCACGTGGAGGAAAAAGAAGTGAAGGGGAGACTAAATCAAAATTGAGTTGGACAAAACCTATCAGTCAGGGCTCCTGACTGGGGTTAACCGGGGAAATCAATGATCTCATAGTCAATGGGATCCATCTGGCCCTCGTTCCAATCACTATAGGTCTTCTTTTCAGAAATCACACTGAGTAATTGATACACTCTTTGACATGTGTCACAGAATCAAGACATAGATGGAATTAAAATTCAGATCGAGCATGGTCTAATTAAACTGGACTGAAGGACTGAATGGTCACCTTATTTTCTTTTAAAATATACACAGTTTCCTTCCTGCATTGTAGACTTTCTACATGAATGGAAAGAGGACAAATCAAGCCAAGGCATTTTGAGAACAGTTAACAGGGATCAAGATTCACAGGCCATGCACCAAATTCTAAAATGACAAAAGGAAATTGGTGACGTGAATATGGAGATTCATTCCAAACTCAAAACATTAACTTTGTTTCTTTGTCCAGAGATGTTGCCAGAACTTGCTGAGTTTCTTTAGCGCTTTCTGTTTTTAAGATTAGCAGCATCAGAGGTATTTTGCTTTTATTTAAGCGTTGGTAATGTTGTGATGTTGATCGAGGGGTTTCAAATTGGAGAGTGTGTTATCATAGCATCCCTACAGTGTGGAAGCAGGCCATTCAGCCCATTGAGTCCACACCACCCATCCGAAGAGCATCCCACCCAGACCCACCCCCTGTAACACTGCATTTTCCATGGCTAATCCACCCAGTCTGCACATCCTTGGGCACCAGGGGCAATTTAGCATGGTCAATCCACCTAAACAGCACATCTTTTGGACTGTGGGAGGAAACCAGAGCACCCGAGAAAACCCATGTTGACACGAGGAGAATGCGCAAACTCGACACAGACAGTCGCCTGAGGCTGGAATCGATCCTTTGTCCCTGGCGCTGTGAAGCAGCAGTGCAAATACTGAGCTGCCCAATTAAGATCATAGAAATTCATGGCACAGAAATGGATCAGCAGAAGCAGTTTAAAACACATCCCACTACCTCGTACTCAATTTTCCATTGTTTCAAATGTTTGTTCACTCTCCCCTTAAACAGTTGTAAACTACTTGATTAAAGTAAACTTAATTTAACTATATAAATATGAATGTTGACCAAGAAGCTTCAGGATTAACTGACAGAAGTTGCTGGTCTTTGCTGTATGATATGGAGACTCAACAGCACAAATTTGGGAAGTAATCAACTCAATCTAATGATGCATTAAGTTTTCGTTACTCTACAATTATGCCCATTCACTGAATTTCTGTGTATGTACGTGACCAAGTGACACCAGTGGAAGGTAAATCACGTATTTTCCTTTGTCTAATCCTGTAGGAGATGAGCAACTGGAATCACTACTGAGACAACAAGGTGCAGGGCTGGATGAACACAGCAGGCCAAGCAGCATCATAGGAGCAGAGAGGCTGACGTTTCGGGCCTAGACCCTTCATCAGAAAAGGGGGAGGGGAAGGGGGTTCTGAAATAAATAGGGAGAGACTGGGAGGCGGATAGAAGATGGATAGAGGAGAGGATAGGTGGAGAGGAAACAAACAGGTCGAGGAGGCGGGGATGGAGCCAGTAAAGGTGAGTGTAGGTGGGGAGTTAGGGAGGGGATAGGTCAGTCCAGGGAGGACGGACAGGTCAAGGGGGCGGGATGAGGTTGGTCGGTAGGAGATGGAGGTGCGGCTTGAGGTGGGAGGAGGGGATAGGTGGGAGGAAGAACAGGTTAGGCAGGCAGGGACGAGCTGGACTGGTTTTGGGATGCGGTAGGGGGAGGGGAGATTTTGAGACTTGTGAAATCCACATTGATACCATTGGGCTGCAGGGTTCCCAAGCGGAATATGAGTTGCTGTTCCCTTGTCCGCTCCACACTCCCCTCCAGCTCCACCACACCCGGCACTTTTCCCTGCAACCGCAGAAAGTGCTACACCTGCCCCCATACCTCCTCCCTCACCCCCATCCCAGGCCCCAAGAAGACTTTCCACATCAAGCAGATGTTCACCTGCACATCTGCCAATGTGGTATACTGCATCCGCTGTACCCGGTGTGGCTTCCTCTACATCGGGGAAACCAAGCGGAGGCTCGGGGACTGCTTTGCAGAGCACCTACGCTCGGTTCGCAATAAACAACTGCACCTCCCAGTCGCGAACCATTTCAACTCCCCCTCCCATTCCTCAGACGACATGTCCATCCTGGGCCTCCTGCAGTGCCACAACGATGCCACCCGAAGGTTGCGGAACAGCGACTCATATTTGCTTGGGAACCCTGCAGCCCAATGGTATCAATGTGGATTTCACAAGTTTCAAAATCTCCCCTCCCCCTACCGCATCCCAAAACCAGTCCAGCTCGTCCCTGCCTCCCTAACCTGTTCTTCCTCCCACCTATCCCCTCCTCCCACCTCAAGCCGCATCTCCATCTCCTACCCACTAACCTCATCCCGCCCCCTTGACCTGTCCGTCCTCCCTGGACTGACCTATCCCCTTCCTAACTCCCTACCTACACTCACCTTTACTGGCTCCATCCTCGCCTCTTCGACCTGTTTGTTTCCTCTCCACCTATCCTCTCCTCTATCCCTCTTCTATCCGCCTCCCACTCTCTCCCTATTTATTTCAAAACCCCCTTCCCCTCCCCCTTTTCTGATGAAGGGTCTAGGCCCGAAACGTCAGCCTCTCTGCTCCTATGATGCTGCTTGGCCTGCTGTGTTCCTCCAGCCCTGCACCTTGTTGTCTCTTACATAGGAACAAGAGTAGGTCATTCAGCCCCTCGAGCCTGCTCTGCCTTTCAGTGAGATTAAGGCTCATGTTTGGCCTAACTTCATGCACTTGTCTTTGGCCCATACCCCTTAATACCTTTGCTTATCAAACACGTATCTATCTCCGATTTAAAATTAACAACTGATCAGCATCTACTGCTGTTTGTGGAAGATAGTTCCAAACCTCTACCACCCTTTGTGTGTAGAAATGCTTCTTAACATCTCTCCTGAATGGTTTGGCCCTAACTCTCAGGCTGTACTACCTAGTTCTGGTATTCATTTGGCCCACTGAGTCTGCACTGACCCTCCAAAGAGCATCCTACCTCAGTAACCACCAAACTCACCCCTTTTCCTATAACTCCACATTTTACCAGGGCCAATCCACCTTTGTGATTCAGGAGGAAACTGGAGCACCTGGCGGAAACACATGTAGAGACAGGGTGAATGTGCAAACTCCACACAGTTGCCCGAGGCTGGAATTGAACCCAGGTCACTAGCGTTGTGAGGCAGTAGTGCTAACCACTGAGCCACTGTGCTGCCCTCCTATATCTTCTGAAGCAATTCAATATTGCAGCTCTCAGCACAGTGGGGGCTGATGGGTGGCTCTTTCTTCATTCCTCCTACAGCTCCCTAAGAATCAGCTTCATCTATTACCGACCTGCGTACGGGTTTCAAATCTCATCATGAAAAGATGGTTCCAAAAAAATGCAGTGGAAACTGTGCAGCTGTGTAAACTGGGAATGTATTAAATTTGTCATGCATTCCTTGATTGAGCACCAACATCTTGTTCAAACGTACAGGTGAGGTTAGCCCATTGTTAGGCCACCTTTCTCTCAGTCAGCTCCTTCAGATACTCACTGCAGCCACTAGATGGGGCATGATAAGCCTTTACCTACATCGTCAGCATTACTGTCAGTCTCTGAGCGAATTGAAATTGTCCTCGATCACTGAGGGCTGTGCCACAGAAGAGCTGCTAATACTTTCACAAAGATGTGATAACCTCCTATTCCTTTGCCGAGCCGGATTAAATAATCGATCTGCTTATCTGACATCAGGTCCTGGATAAGTGGAAATATTTCCAATTAAATGTTGGTCAAACAGTTTTTTGGTCCCCTCACCATATTTCGGTTAAAGAGTGGGTTCTTGGGATCTTAAGAGGTTCAGGCCAGATTTCATTGGAAGAGTTAAACAATGTTTCATATTAGTGTACTGGATGGTAAGGCTACAGAGCAACATGCTCCGAGCAGGGCAGGATCAATCTTGTTACGGACGTGATGACTGAAGTCACAATGAAATCACAGCTTATTTTATGGGGATTGTACACATTTTTGTTTCAATACAGTGTTGGGCATAGTTCTTGGGGCTAAAGAGATCAAAGAATATGGGGAAAAAGTGGGAGCAGGAGATTGAGTTGGATGTTGAACCATGCTCCTATTGAATGGTGGAGCTAGCTCGAAGGGCTGAATGGCCTACTCTTGCTCATATTGATGTTTTGCGATACTCTATAACTGTACTCTGCATCCTCGCTACTGATTCCATTGCTACCTTGCCACGTCCTGTGATCATGGTCATTTCCTGTCCTCCAAAGCTCTTGTCAATTAGTGAATGCTTTTTGAAGAGCAGTTACTGTGTAAAAACTGAACAGGAGTAACCGTATAAAAAACTGTAGCTGCAGGAGCTGGGAATCCTGCAGCAAGTAACTCCCCTCCTGACTTCGGAAAAAAAAATTGTCTACAAGGCACAAATCAGGAGCGTGATGGTATATTCTCCACTTGCCTGGATGGGTACAGCACACACAACACTCAAGAAGCTCAATGTTATGCAGGGCAGTGCAGTTACATGATTGGCATCACATCCACAAGCATCCACTCCCTCCACCACCAACACTCAGTAACTGCAGATCTTCCTTATTGCTCATTTGCATAGCTCCTCATAAACCCATAACTGCTACCACCTAGCAGCAGATGCATGGAAATAGCTCCAGCGCCTAATGAAGTGTGAGACCAGCAAGTACTTGAGACCGCCAGCTTCGACTTCCCTGCCCAGCTGAAAACCGTCCTGACATTGCTGTTTGTTCATCATCATTGGAACACTACACTCAGCAACATTCTCAGAACCGTATGGAATGGGTGGCATGGTGGCTCAGTGCTTTTTCTCGCCGCTGTGTTTTTCCAACTGGTCTTTGGCTTTTCCCTTCATCCTGGCAGTCCTATCTCCATCACTGGCAATGCCATATTTGTCCCTCTCTCGCTTTCTCCAAACAACAACCATATCATTTTCAGTCTCTCCTCAGCTACCTCCTTCGATACCCTCCCACCATAATTTTCATTGACACCCCCTCCACGACGTACCGACGTCAATCCAATCCCAATGGATTTAACAATCCACCATTTTACTATGATTGATAGTGGTAATAGCTGCAGGAGATTTTCTTGCCCCGCCTGCTATTGAGAATCGAATGCTTATCTTCCCTTCTCGTCTTAAAGGCTTGAGGCAGGCAGCACAGTGGCTCAGTGGTTAGCACTGCTGCCTCACAGCACCAGGGACCTGGGTTCAATTCCACCCTCAGGTGACTGTCTGTGTGGAGCTTGTATGTTCTTCCCATGTCTGCGTGGGTTTCCTCCCACAGTCCAAAGACATGCAGGTTAGGTGGATTGGCCATGCCAAATCGCCCATAGTGTCCAGGGATATGCACACTGGGCCAGTTACCATTGGTAAACTTGGGGTTATGGGGATAGAGTAGGGGGCTGCAATGGGTGGGATGCTCTTCTGAGGGTTGTTGCAGACTTGATGGGCTGAATGATCTCTTTCTGCACTGCAGGGATTCTATGAACTTTCACCACATAGACTGTATCAGTTGAAGAGGATCTTTCATCTGCACCTTTCTTGGGGAGAGTTACTAGGGATGGACATTAAATTCTGACATTTCAGGAAATAGCAACATCCCAGAATGAACATATTTGTTTAAATTCTTGCAGTGTAAAACGTTGTTGTAACTTAATTTCTCACTGCATGGGTTTTCTAATTCCCTTTCAGATCACTGGGGAAACAACATAGATGAAAGTTTTCACTTTTCTGCATGCTTTTAACTCTCTATTGCAATCTGAGACTGAAGAGTGTCACTGGCTTTAATCTTTGCTCAAAGCACAGGAATAAAAATGTCAGGATGAAATTCGGATTTCAATTGCATCAATTTGGGTTAATCCGCTACCTTCCAAATTCAGCCAAAAAGCACTCCTATGTACTTCTTCCTCTTACAGAAACCAGCAAAAGGCAAAAAGTGACATTATTATTGTCATTGAGAATTAGTAAAAATTACAGGTGTCTAGAGGCAGCTGCAATAGCATAAAAGTCAGCTAAAAGCTATAGGAAAGCAAAGTCTAAATCCCACCCTAAGCTGCTCCCAACAAACCTGTATGATTAAAGGAGATAGCTCAGTAACTTCATTGATCTCCACGGCAATGAGGACCCACATCAACACAGGAACCTGATGTGTAATATCTCACGCAAATGAAAACAGACACACGGGGTGGTCATGGCTACCCCAATCATCACACTGTGCTGCTTTTAATTTCCTTCTGAAATCTATATATTCCGATCAAGCCTCCTGATCACTTAAAAAAAACGAATATATTGATTTTCTGAGGTACAATCAAACCCCGAAGCAGGTTTATAAAAAAATCATTCATGGAATGTGTGCATCATTGGCCAGGCCAGCATTTATTGTCCATCCCAAATTGCCCAGAGAGCAGTTAAGAATCAAACACATTGCTCTGGATTTGGAGTCACATGTAGACCAGTCCAGGTAAAGACTGCAGATTTCATTCCCTCAAAGGATATTAGTAAATCAGATGGGTTTTCCCTGACAATCGAATCATTGTCATCATTAGACTCTTAATTCCAGATTCTTATTGGACTCAAATTCCACCATTTGCCATGGCAGGATTTGAACCCAGGTTCCCAGAACATTACCTGGGTCTCTGGATTAATAGTATTGCTTACCCTTAAGTTTCCAGCTCTGGTTCAAAGTGGTCCTGGAGGTTATATCACATAAACAACCAACGCCCCCTCCCAAAAACTGGTTAAGAACCTCTAGTTCAGCGTCCATCTCTGATATTTTCTTCATTATTAAAGGAAAACATTTTTCTGAACATCATGGTGATTTTGTTCTTGAGTTATTTGTCCTGGTAGCCAGAAAATATTTTCTTTGGTTCCAGACTCCAGGGTGAACGGAGGGGTTTGGAAAATGTATCTTGGTGGCTAATGTATAATCTTTTGTAACTCGGGTCCCTAAGTGGGAGTTGGGACACCAAGTAGAGTCACAAGCTGAAATATTGGTGAACACAAACTCAGAGATGGGCTAGCCACTGTTTAGCTCCATGATCCCTGGAAATCTGAAATAAAGACAGAGAATGCACAAGAGTTCTGGCAAAAAGTTGAAATGTTAATTTTGTTTTTATCTCTACATATGATGTCAGACCTGTTCAGTTTTTAAAGCCTTCTATGTGTTTGTTCCTGCTCTCATAGCTCTCCCCATCCATTCCTCCAGTCCTGTGCTCTCATAGAGAAGGGTCATGACAATTTTTAAGCCTCAAAAATGGAATTGTGGTGGGAAAAAAGATTGGAAATCTTCCAAGAGTGTAAAACTAGTCTGTTGATAACAGGACTGACCTTCTATTCATTAATGTATGAGGTTTAAGGGCTTGAAGCCCCAACGCCCAGAATTTCAACCCAAACTCGCATGATAAAGTAAGATTAAATTCAAGGATCATTTTCTGAGATGGTCAAAGATCTTGTGATAAATGGATCCCATGCCAAATGGTGAAGCATGAAACTAAACAAGTTACTTGCTTTAAAGAATGCAGCAGAGTAGTAGAAGAAGGGTCCCGACCCAAAATGTCAGCTTTCCTGCTCTTCTGATGCTCCCTGGCCTGCTGTGTTCCTCTAGCTCCACACTGTGTTATTTCAGCGTTATATACATCTGCTTCCCACTCAACAACCCAGCGTCCCAGCTGTCACTCAATTTTTTTTCATGTCTTGCAAAAAACTGAGTTTTTTTTGTTCCATGTCTGAATGAAGAAAGAAGGTTTCACCAAGATTTGAACTCAGATTGTTGGATTCAAAGTTCTCACCATTAGACCATGCAAACCCACCAGTATCTCTGTCTCTATTATTTTGGAAACCCGTGAAATCCATTGAACTAATCAATTCAAGTAACTAGCCCTTAAAGTCTATTGATATGATGGTCAAATCATCATGAGAAACCTAAGAGTTTAAACTGTCATTTCCAGAGCTGATAATGTTCTACAGCTTTCAGAACACTGCCTGTGTTTTCAATAAACCTTTTGGACTATAACCTGGTGTTGCACAACTTCTGACCTTGTCCACCTGCATCCAACTCTGGCACCTCCACATCATAATTAACAAATAGAGGTAGATCAATTCTTGATTATGGGTCTAGAAGTTGGGGATTAAGGATTATTTTAGTTGGCTGCACAGCTTGTTTGCAATGTAGAGTGATGCCAACATCATTGGGTCAATTCCTGCCCCAGTTGAGGACTGTCCTTCTCAAGCTTGTCCTTTGCCTGAGGTATGGTGACCCTCAGGCTAAACCAACGTGAATCCTCTCTCTCTTGCTGCCTGTTGAGAGGGCAGTCCTATGGTCTGGTAGGACTATGATGACTATTTTAAGCTACACATTTTTTTATTACCAATTTTTATTAAATTCAAATTTGACCATCTGCCAGAAAAGGATCTGAATTAATGTCCCCAGAAAATTAACCTAGGGTTCTGGATTACCAGACCAGTGACATTTCTTACATCACTGCCTCCTCTACTACAACAACAACTTATAATTTATAGGGTGCCTTTAACATCATGACAACTCCCAAGGTGCTCCACAAGACCATTATCAAGAATTACAGCAAATCACATTAGAAAGACATTAGGTCAGAATAAAAGGACTGCAGATATCTGGGGGTTTTGGGGGCTGATGGAGGAGATTATGGAGATAGTACAGAGTGAGGGACCTGAAACCAGGAAAGAGAATTTTAACATCAAGACGTTACTTGAACTTGGAGCCAAAGTA
>NC_063367.1:14983479-14990207 GCF_021869965.1 Rhincodon typus | reverse complement strand
TCACCCCTCCCATTGTCTGTTTAAACCACCACAAGCCTCAAATGGGAGAGTGGCATTATGGTGACTTTGTTTTTCACCAAGTGAAAGGCAGAGTGCGGGTCAGTTAGGCTTGCTGCTTTTTTCCCTTACTCAAGGGCAATTGCTTAGTTTTAAAATCATGTTATCACTGAGAATTCTGCTCCCTGTTCTTTACAGGTAAACAAATGTGTCTGAATTACACTATAACATCACTAGTACCAAATGCTTGTGACTAAGTTGATATCCTGCAGCAGATATAACAACAATATAACAATAATTCAGAGGTTCAGATTATGGAAGGACATCGTGTTAAATCCCACCACAATATCAGGTAGAATTTCAATTCAATCAACCTGGAATTTAAAGCCATCTCCAGTAATATTTTTTTATTCATTTGCAGGATGAGAGCATTGCTGGCTAGCTCATACTTAATGCCTATCCCTAATTGCTGAAAGGGCAGTTAAGAGTCAACCACATTGTGTGGGTCTGGAGTCACATGTAGGTCAGACCAGGTAAGGGTGGCAGTTTTCTTCCTTCAAGGACATTAGTAAACCAAATGGGCTTTTCCAAAATTCAATAATGGTTTCATGGTCATCATGAGACTTCTAATTGCAGGTATTTATTGAATTCAAATTCCACCATCTGCTGTGGCAGCAGTGAAACTTGGGTCCCCAGAACATTACCTGGGTCTCTCGATTAACACTCAAGTGATAATACCGCTAGGCCATCGCATCCCCAGTGGTGACCGTGAAGCTGTCATAGAACATAGAACATAGAACATTACAGCGCAGTACAGGCCCTTCGGCCCTCGATGTTGCGCCGACCTGTGAAACCAATCTGAAGCCCATCTAACCTAAACTATTCCATTATCATCCATATGTTTATCCAATGACCATTTAAATGCCCTTAAAGTTGGCGAGTCTACGACTGTTGCAGGCAGGGCATTCCACGCCCTTACTACTCTGAGTAAAGAACCTACCTCTGACATCTGTCCTATATCTATCACCCCTCAATTTAAAGCTATGTCCCCTCGTGCTAGCCATCACCATCCGAGGAAAAAGGCTCCCACTGTCCACCCTATCTAATCCTCTGATCATCTTGTATGTCTCTATCAAGTCACCTCTTAACCTTCTTCTCTCTAACGAAAACAGCCTCAAGACCCTCAGCCTTTCCTCATAAGACCTTCCCTCCATACCAGGCAACATCCTGGTAAATCTCCTCTGCACCCTTTCCAATGCTTCCACATCCTTCCTATAATGCGGTGACCAGAACTGTACGCAATACTCCAAGTGCGGCCGCACCAGAGTTTTGTACAGCTGCAACATGACCTCATGGCTCCGAAACTCAATCCCTTGACCAATAAAACCTAGCCTACTTGTACGCCTTCTTAACAACGCTATCAACCTGGGTGGCAACTTTCAGTGATCTATGCACATGGACACCGAGATCTTTCTGCTCATCCACACTACCAAGAATCTTACCATTAGCCCAGTACTCTGTATTCCTGTTACTCCTTCCAAAGTGAATCACCTCACACTTTTCTGCATTAAACTCCATTTGCCACCTCTCAGCCCAGCTCTGCTGCTTATCTATGTCCCTCTGTAACCTGCAACATCCTTCCGCACTATCCACAACTCCACTGGTATCATCCGCAAATTTACTAACCCATCCTTCTACGCCTTCATCCAGGTCATTTATAAAAATGACAAACAGCAGTGGCCCCAAAACAGATCCTTGAGGTATACCACTAGTAACTGAACTCCAGGATGAACATTTCCCATCAACCACCACCCTCTCTTCTTACAGCTAGCCAATTTCTGATCCAAACCGCTAAATCACCCTCAATCCCATGCCTCCGTATTTTCTGCAATAGCCTACCATGGGGAACCTTATCAAACGTTTTACTGAAATCCAAATACACCACATCAACCGCTTTACCCTCATCCACCTGTTTGGTCACCTTCTCGAAGAACTCAATAAGGTTTGTGAGGCACGACCTACCCTTCACAAAACCGTGTTGACTATCCCTAATCAAATTATTCCTTTCTAGATGATTATAAATCCTATCTCTTATAATCCTTTCCAACACTTTACCCACAACCGAAGTAAGGCTCACTGGTCTATAATTACCAGGATTGTCTCTACTCCCCTTCTTGAACAAGGGGACAACATTTGCTAGTCTCCAATCTTCTGGCACTATTCCTGAAGACAATGACGACATAAAGATCAAAGCCAAAGGCTCTGCAATCTCCTCACTAGCTTCCCAGAGAATCCTAGGATAAATCCCATCCGGCCCGGGGGACTTATCTATTTTCACACCTTCCAGAATTGCTAACACCTCCTCCTTATGAACCTCAATCCCGTCTAGTCTAATAGACTGTATCTCAGTATTCTCCTCGACTACATTGTCTTTTTCCTGCGTGAATACTGACGAAAAATATTCATTTAGCACCTCTCCTATCTCTTCGGATTCCACGCACAACTTCCCACTACTGTCCTTGACCGGCCCCAATCTTACTCTAGTCATTCTTTTATTCCTGACATACCTATAGAAAGCTTTAGGGTTTTCCTTGATCCTACCTGCTAAAGACTTCTCATGTCCCCTCCTGGCTCTTCTTAGCTCTCTCTTTAGGTCCTTCCTGGCTAACTTGTAACTCTCAAGCGCCCTAACTGAGCCTTCACGCCTCATCTCTACATAAGCCTCCTTCTTCCTCTTGACAAGAGATTCAACTTCTTTAGTAAACCACGGTTCCCTCGCTCGACCACTTCCTCCCTGCCTGACAGGTACATACTTCTCAAGGACACGCAGTAGCTGTTCCTTGAACAAGCTCCACATTTCAATTGAGCCCAGCCCCTGCAGTTTCCTTCTCCGTCCTATGCATCCTAAATCTTGCCTCATCGCCTCATAATTGCCTTTCCCCCAGCTATAACTCTTGCCCTGCGTTATATACCGATCCCTTTCCATCGCTAAAGTAAACGTAACCGAATTGTGGTCACTATCACCAAAGTGCTCACCTACTTCCAAATCTAACACCTGGCCTGGTTCATTACCCAGTACCAAATCCAATGTGGCCTTGCCTCTTGTTGGCCTATCTACATCCTGTGTCAGGAAACCCTCCTGCACACATTGGACAAAAACTGACCCATCTGAAGTACTCGAACTATAGCGTTTCCAGTCAATATTTGGAAAGTTAAAGTCCCCCATAACAACTACCCTGTTACTTTCGCTCCTATCCAGAATCATCTTTGCAATCTTTTCCTCTACATCTCTGGAACTTTTCGGAGGCCTATAGAAAACTCCCAACAGGGTGACCTCTCCTTTCCTGGTTCTAACCTCAGCCCATACTACCTCAGTAGACGAGTTGTCATCAAACGTCCTTTCTGCCACCGTAATACTGTCCTTGACTAATAATGCCACACCTCCCCCCTCTTTTACCACCTTCCCTGATCTTACTGAAACATCTAAACCCTGGAACCTGCAACAACCATTCCTGTCCCTGCTCTATCCATGTCTCCGAAATGGCCACAACATCGAAGTCCCAGGTACCAACCCATGCTGCAAGTTCACCCACCTTATTCCGGATGCTCCTGGCATTGAAGTAGACACACTTCAAACCACCTTCCTGCCTGCCGGTACATTCCTGCGACCTTGAAACCTTATTTATGACCCCACTACTCTCAACCTCCTGTACACTGGAGCTACAATTCAGGTTCCCACCCCCCTGTTGAATTAGTTTAAACCCTCCCGAAGAGCATTGGCAAATTTCCCCCCCCAGGATATTGGTATGCCTCTGGTTCAGGTGTAGACCATCCCGTTTGTAGAGGTCCCACCTACCCCAGAATGAGCCCCAATTATCCAGGTATCTGAATCCCTCCCTCCTGCATCATCCCTGTAGCCACGTGTTCAACTGCTCTCTCTCCCTATTCCTCGCCTCGCTAGCACGTGGCATGGGTAACAAACCAGAGATAACAACTCTGTTTGTTCTAGCTCTAAGCTTCCACCCTAGCTCCTTGAATTTCTGCCTTACGTCCCCATCCCTTTTCCTACCTATGTTGTTGGTGCCTATGTGGACCACGACTTGGGGCTGCTCCCCCTCCCCCTTAAGGATCCCGAAAACACGATCCGAGACATCACGGACCCTGGCACCTGGGAGGCAACACACCAACCGTGAGTCTCTCTCGTTCCCACAGAATCTCCTATCTGTCCCCTTAACTATGGAGACCCCAATGACTAATGCTCTCCTCCTCTCCCCCCTTCCCTTCTGAGCAACAGGGACAGACTCTGTGCCAGAGACCTGTAACCCATGGTTTATCCCTGGTAAGTCATCCCCCCCAACAGTATCCAAAACGGTATACTTGTTTTTGAGGGGAATGGCCACAGGGGATCCCTGCACTGTCTGCCTGTTCCCTTTCTGTCCCCTGACTGTAACCCATCTACTTTTTTCCTGTACCTGAGGGGTGACTACCTCCCCGTAACTCCTCTCAATTACCCCCTCAGCCTCCCGAATGATCCGAAGTTCATCCAGCTCCAGCTCCAGCTCCAGTTCCCTAACACGGTTTCCGAGGAGCTGGAGTTGGGTGCACTTTCCCGCAGATGAAGTCAGTGGGGACACTAGTGGTGACCCTTACCTCCCTCTACAGGAGGAGCATACAACTGCCCTAACATCCATTCCCACTGTTCTGAATTCCCAAACAGACAAACTCATCTGATTCATTAATACCCTCTTAAGGATGGAAATCTGCTGTTCTTAACTGGTCTGATCTACATGTGACCCAGACCCCAGCACTCTGCCCACTGAAATGCCCTAGTAAGGTACTCAGGTCAAGGGCACTTAAGGATGGGCAGTGGATAGTGACCTTGCCAACAAAGCTGACGTGACATAACAAGAATGGGGGGAAAAAAGCAAAAAAGATATTTCTGGATTTTGGAATAATTTTCAAATGCTGAAGTGTGTGTGAGAACCAGAAAGAATCATAGAATCCCTACAGTGTGGAAACAGGCCCTTTGGCCCAACAAGTCCACACCGACCCTCCGAGCATCCCACCCAGACCCATCCCCCTATAACCCACCTAATCTATGCATCCCTGAAACACTACAGGCAATTTAGCATAGCCAATCCACCTAACCTGCACATCTTTGGACTGTGGGAGGAATCCCACACAGACACAGGGAGAATGTGCAAACTCCACACAGACAGTTGCCTGAGGGTGGGATTGAACCCCGGTCCCTGGTGCTACGAGGCAGCAGTGCTAACCACTGAGCCACCATGCCGCCCCAAAAGAAATATGTCTCTGCGACATTAAACGGTGACAAAATATTACAAAGCACAAATGCAATTAGTTTATTTATCCTCATCTTTGTCTCTTCAGTATTCCCAAAGTGGCACACTGTGCTTAAACGATGCCAAGGAACCAGCCATCCAGAATTAGCATTGTCCCCAAACCCTGGTGGGCTTGAATAATTTTTTTACTAACCGTAAATCAAAGCTGAAATTTCTTTGCTCAGAAGGATTGGCACCGACAATATGTAATACGTTTTGCATTTTAGTTTTCAATCCTGTGTAAATAGATGATTTCTCTGTTGCTGTTACTCTTATCTTCAGACAAAGTAAGAATATGAGAATAATTCTAATAGTCATCACGTTCACTATTTTGTGACAGTGCTGTGAGTTTACATTTTGTGAGACTGCTTAACAAAATAAAAATCCAGACAAACAAGTGTTTCTGAAATTTGGTTTTCCAAATTGTAGAGATTACAGCCCATTAAGTTTCAGTGGTTGTGCTAAACTGATTAATTCAGGAGGAGGATGCATTTTTTTTATGCCATCAGGAGCATATTTTATTTCTTAGTTCCTGGACCAAACTGCAGAACTAGTCCACTCATCCATGTGCCCTAACACCTGGTCATCCAGAACATGCAATCATATGGTTCCTCACATCAGAAGGCATCACAGAATTCATCAAAATTACCTTGAATCATTGGCCTCTGAATCTCCATGTTAACAGGATTCACTCTGTCCAGACATTCTCTCCTGTCTCATAATTTTGAACATCTATCAAATCTCCTCTAAAACATTCCTTCGCCAAGAACAGCCCTAATCTATCCACGTTCCTCTTCTCTGGCGGTTATTACAAGCATGGATGGACTGAGCAGGAGAGCAGATCGGCTTGTGAGGGAGATGGAGTTGGCAGAGAGAGGATATGGGATCAGAGTTTTGTTGGGGATTCAAATAGAACGCTGAGGTGGTGCTTGGAAGTGATGGGGGTCTCACCATGAGATGTCGAGCTGGTGAGAGACATGTTACTTCTTACTGTGCAAAGGATCACCATTTTAAGGACCACTTGAGCATCCCAAGGGCCAAGGGCACCACGAGCTGAATGTCTGCCCACCATGAGAGGCCAGCTTGCCTGGGTAGTGAGGGCATGCTCCCCATACTGCACCAGAGAGCCTGGGATCCGACAGCCAACAGGAGAAGAAGGGCACTGCAGGGATCACTAGCTATTGTAGAGTCATATACAGCACAGAAACAGAGCCTTCAGTCTAACTCATCCATGCCAACCAGGTTTCCCAAACTAAACTAGTCCCATTTGCTTGGGTCAACAAGGTGCAGAGCTGGATGAACACAGCAGGCTAAGCAGCATCATAGGAGCAGAAAGGCTGACGTTTCGGGCCTAGACCCTTCATCAGAAAATTTTCTGATGAAGGGTCT
>NC_063367.1:14965361-14983079 GCF_021869965.1 Rhincodon typus | reverse complement strand
GAAACGTCAGCCTTTCTGCTCCTATGATGCTGCTTAGCCTGCTGTGTTCATCCAGCTCTGTACCTTGTTGTCTCGGATTTTCCAGCATCTGCAGTTCCTACTATCTCTGATTCCATTTGCTTGGGTAATGTCTTTTAAATGTTGTAATTGTACTCACCTCTATCACTTCCTCTGGCAACTCATTCCCCACACGCACCACCCTTTGTGTGAAAAGGTTGCCCCTCAGGTCCCTTTTAAATCTTTCTCCTCCTACCTTAAAATTACGCCGTCTGGTTTTGAATTTGTTTAATACCAGTGGCATCGGAATACAAAGGGGCAATAACTGTGTTGTCCAGAAAACCCCCTGCCCTGTATTTATTTGTGCCAGAGGCAGAGATGGTGTGGTGTCCATATGCCACCCTCCCACTCTAATAGATGCCCTCTCCATCACGGGATGCTGTTAAATTCTGCCAAATTCTGTAGAGTGTTGGACAAGGAAAGAAATAAGGTGAGGATGTGATGGAAATGTGGTGTTTGTAAGGGAGTTCAGCCCCGTTCTTACCGAATTGCAAAGCAGGCTCCAAAGGACATTTAGTGTCAAAAAAGGTCTACAGCTCAAAAGAGACCCTTCAGCCCATGAAGTCTGCACTGGTCAGAAACAATCGCCTACTATTCTAAATAAAAACTGAAGGAACTGCGGATACTGTAAATCAGGAACAAAAACAGAAGTTGCTGGAAAAGCTCTGCAGGTCTGGCAGCATCTGTGAAGTAAAAAATCAGACTTAACATTTCGGGGCCGGAGACCCTTCTTCACAGATGCTGCCAGACCTGCAGAGCTTTTCCAGCAACTTCTGTTTTTGCACCTGCTATTCTAATCCCAGAATTAGAATGTGGATCAAGATGGATTACTCCTGTTCCTATCCTATGCTGTTATGGTTCCAACTACAGGCCATGCAGTTTTCCCTCGTTTCTGGTCAAATATTTATCCCCCCCAAACAACATCACTGATACAGATTACCTGTTAATTTTAACAATGCTTTTTTTAATCTCTTGGGAGCTAGCCGTGTCTAATTAGGTGCTATCCAAAGTAATTGGCTACAAAACACCGCAATGTGCCCTGAAGATTTGCAGGACCTGGAGAAATTTAAATCACATTTTTCTTAGTCATAACTACCATGTGAACTGTCCAGCTCGTCAATACTAATTCCATAGTTGTATTTCGATTTCGTCAGCTCTACAGTCCCGATGGAAATGGGATCTTTTTTTGTTCTGGAGGTGTTGGAGGAGATAATTGTCTTTTTACACATGGTTGACAGAGGACTGGGGCCAGGGGTCAACAAAACCTCAGTTACTGACCCTTTCTCCCTCCTCCTAGTGATGCATCGGAGTGAGATTGGTTGAGTTGCCATGACAAGGGGAAGCAACGAGCAGCACAGATGGACACACAACATCGCCTCTCCATCGATATCAAGGACTTCCTATTGCCATGCTGTCGTCTTGGAGTGGGACTTGAACCTGGAGCATCTGGCTCTGACACAAGGACAATGCTCACTGCATCAGGAGGCCTCCATGGTGGGATATGGAGACAGATCCTGGAAGCAATGGAGGAAATCCAGGATGTTCAACTGACCGAGATTAAGCCACTCCTAACAATTGGGAACTCTGCGAGGAACTTCCAGGCTTTCGACTGTCAGTACTTTTAAAAGAGCCCAGTGCGGGGGTGGGGGAGAGAGTGAGCCCTGAAGCAACGTCAGCGAGGTAGGTTCAGCAGTGAAATTCTTTTTATTCATTCACGGGATGAGGGTGTGGCTAGCGTGACAGCATTTATTGCCCATCCCTAATTGCCCAGGGGGCAGTTAAGAGTCAACCACATTGCTGTGAGTCTGGAGTCATATGTAGGCCAGACCAGGTAAGGATGACAGTTTCCTTCCCTAAAGGGCATTAATGAACCAGATGGGTTTTTCCCGACAAATCGACAATGGATTCACGGTCATCATTAGATTCTTAATTCCAGATATTTTATTGAATTTAAATTCCACCATCTGCCGTGGCGGGATTCAAACCCGGGTCCCCAGAACGTTATCTGGGTCTCTGGGTTAATAGTCCAGTTATAATACCACTAGGCCATTGCCTGAGGATAGCACCTGAGGACTGGCAACTTCATCTTTGGGTCCGGTGCTGGTGTTGGTGAAGCGGTGGCAGGAGGGCACCATGGCAACATGACCTTGGCGATAGGCTCTGGCATTGGTGGGCCCAGCGCGGGCAGTGGCGAAGGTGAATCAGCCCAGAGGCAAAAGATGGCACCTGAGGACTGGCAGCTTTGACGTTGGTTGGGTCTGACATAGATGGCAGCGAGGTGGTGGTGGTGGTTCTCGGCTGGCTCAGAACTTGTACATAGATGGACTTCTCTTTCAGCTATATCTTTTCATTTTCTCTTATTCTTAAACTATCAAAATAGGACTGGATTATGGTGACAAACGAAAGCCATTTTCACTGTATTTTATTGTATTTCACCTGACAATAAATCATTCATTCATTACCCTCTGGGACGATTGAACCCAGAAGAGAAAATTAATTCTGCTTAGAGATAGTAAACACTGCTGATGCTGGAGTCAGAGATAACACAGTGTGGAGCTGGAGGAACACAGCAGGCCAGGCAGCATCAGAGGAGCAGGAAAGTTGACGTTTCTGAAGAAGGGTCCCAACCCAAAACATCAACTTTCCTGCTCCTCTCATGCTGCCTGGCCTGCTGTGTTCCTCCAGTTCCACATTGTGTTACCTTCATTAATTCTGCTTGCTGTGTGGTAAAGGTCACTATTTTTTCTGTTATATGTCATCAACATGTTGCTCAACTTTAATGAAGCCACCACAAAAGAAACTTTTAAGAATTAACTTTAAAACATGGTGAGACTGAGGCAACAGACGAGTTGGTCACAGTTGGAAAGGAAGATTGCTGTTTGGCCAAGAAATATGATAGATACTGGTTCTATTGATGCAGAACTCCGAACTGCTGGAAAGCCATGAAATTTTAATGCTAACCTTTCAACTGTTTGGAGCATGGTCTTCTGAGTTCCTGAGGGCTGTACATGAATAATAATTTACATGGATTTGAAAAGAAGGCAAACAAAGGCCACACTTAACTCAAGTAACTGAAAGCATCCCTGCCAACTGAGTAAATATAATTCAATGAGACTCTTGTCCCACTGTGCTGTTGACAATTAAAGGCTCTGTAAGGGTGCACTTTACTTGCAAGGCAAGATAGAACATTGAGGACAAAGAAACTATCTAATATGCCCTGACTGCTCACCTATAATACACCTAAATGAATGTACAACCCAAACAGCAAGCAGCTGGTAATGTCAATCTATGTGTAACTGGGGCTGTACACGTTGAGCTAATGCTACTACTAACTGAAATCAAAGGTGAAACCATGTTACTCCTTATGAGGGTATTTTACAACAATTAGGAATTGGAGTCTCCCATATAAGGCTGAGGGAAGGAGTGTTTTTATTTTACTCCCAGGAAGTTGTCTGTAGAATTGCAGAGATCGGTGGATGTGGGCTATTGCTTGTATTGAAGACTGAGGGAGGTAGGTTTTTGATCAGGACAGAAGTCAAGTGGTAAAGGCAGAGGCATCCCTGGGAAGCGGTGTGTGGGACCCAGGGTAATTTACACAGTGTGTGGAGACCCTCTCTCTGGGGTAAATCCCAGTGTGATGAGATGCCCTCTCTCTGGGGTAAATCCCAGTGTGATGAGACGCCCGCTCTCTGGGGTAAATCCCAGTGTGATGAGATGCCATGTCTCTGGGGTAAATCCCAGTGTGGAGACCCCCTCTCTCTGGGGTAAATCCCAATGTGATGAGACGCCATCTCTCTGGGGTAAATCCCAGTGTGATGAGACGCCATCTCTCTGGGGTAAACAACACTGCTCCCCCAGCCCCTTGGCTTTGTAGCTTTCCCTCCCACTTTGTAACTGAAGCTGAGTGCAGGAGACCGAAGGTCCCATGGTGTTCCTCTCACCTACTCAAAAGTCAGCCTTACTCCGGCTCCCGGTTTCTCCCAGGTCCTGAGGGTCCCAGTACAGCGACCCTCCACCCCACCCCTCACCCAGAACACAGGGCCTGGGGCGTTTGCTCTGATCTGCCCACCCCAGGATGGGTTTTGGTTATAGTGACCAGGCTTGAAAGTGAGGTGAGGCCACAATCAAATCAAAAGTGATGTTAGTGAATAACACAGCACGGTCGAGGGGCTGAATGGCCTACTGTTCCTCATTCCAGTGTGTTAGTGTGTAACATGCATTTATGTAGCACCTTTAATGTTATACAATGTCCCAGTGCACTTCACAGCTGGTTCGACAATCAGGATTTGAGCAGCTTAGGCAACCGAGTAGCTTGTTCACAGACTTAAGGAGCATCTTAGCAAGAGGTAGTGAGATGGAGAATTTTGGGGAGTAAATTCCTCAACTTATTACTGAGGCATGGTCACTACTGATGGGGCAAAGAAAATCAGGGAGATTCAAGCAAGCAGATTTGGAATGTAGAGAGAGTTGGGGGGTTGGAGGAGGTTAGAAAAATTAGGCGGCAAGGAATATAGGAACATAGGAACAGGAGGACGCTATTCAGCCCCTCAAACCTGCTCTGTCCTTCAATAAGATCATGGCTGACCTGTGGCCTATATACCTGCCTTATGCCTATATCCCTTGATACCTTTGCTTAATAAAAAAATTGTCTATTTCAGATGTAAACTTAAGAATTGAATTAGCATCAACAACCAGTGAGGAAGACAGCTCCAAACCTCCACTATACTCTGTGTGTAGAAGTGTTGAATTATGAGAGTAGAATCCCTACAGTGTGGAAACAGGCCCTTCGGCCCAACAAGTCCACACCGACCCATCCCCCTATAACCCACCTAAACGCCACATCCCTGAACACTCACAGCAATTTAGCATGGCCAAACCACCTAGCCTGCACATCTTTGGACTGTGGGAGGAAGCCAGAGCACCCGGAGGAAACCCACACAGACACGGGGAGAATGTGTAAACTCCACACAGACAGTCGCCCCAGGGTGGAATCAAACCCGGGTCCCTAGCTCTGTGAGGCAGCAGTGCTAACGACTGAGCCACCATGCCGCCCAAGTGCTTTCTAACATCTCAACTGAATGGTCTGGCCCTAATTCTTGTCCCATAGACTGCAATCAGTAAGAATAGGTGACAACACCACCTCCACCATAATCCTCAACACTGGTGCCCCGCAAGGCTGTGTACTCAGCCCCTTACTATACTCATCATACGCTCATGATCGTGTGGCCAAATTCCACCCTAACTCCATTTACAAGTTTGCTGACAACACCAACATTGTAGGTTGGATCTCAAACAACGACAAGACGGAATACAGGAAAGAGATGGAGAGCTTAGGGACATGCTGTGAAGACAACAGTCTCTCCCTCAATGTCAGCAAAATGAAGGAGCTGGTCATTGACTTCAGGAAGCAGAGTGGAAGGCACACCCCTGTCTGTATCAATGGTGCTGAGGTGGAGGTGGTCCTGGGAGTGACGATCACCAACAATCTGTCCTGGTCCACCCCACGTTGACGCGACGGTCAACAAAGCACTTCCTAAGGAGGCTAAGGAAGTTTGCGATGTCCATAAAGGCTCTTCCCAATTTTTACAGATGCACCACAGAAAGCGTCTGATCTGGGTGCATCACAGCATGGTTTGGCAACTGCACTTCCCAAGTCTGCAAGAAGCTACAGAGAGTTGTGAACACAGCCCAGTACATCATGAAAACCAACCTTCAATCCATTGAGAGATAGCAAGAACTGCAGATGCTGGAGTCAGAGACAACACAGTGTGGAGAAAGAGGAACACAGCAGGCCAGGCAGCATCAGAAGAGCAGGAAAGCTCACGTTTTGGGTCGGGACCCTTCTTCAGAAATGGGGGAGGGGGAAGGGAACTCAGAAATAAATAGAGAGAGGAGGGGTGGGGCTGGGGAAGGTAGGTGGGACGGTGATAGGTGAGACCGGGTAGGGAGTGGTGGGGATTGGTCAGTGAAGTGGGAAGGGCGGATAGGTGCGAGACAAGACGGACATGTGTTAGGTCAAGGGATGAGATGGAGGGTTGAAAATGGGATGAGGCCCGGGGGGTGGGAAGATCTTAAAACTGGTGAATTCCACTTTTAGGCCATCGGGCTGTAGGTTACCCGAGGCGGAATATGAGTTGTTGCTCCTCCAGTTTGTGGGTGGCGTCATTGTGACACTGGAGGAGGCCCAGGATGGACATGTCACTAAGGGAGTGGGAGGGGGAATTGAAGTGGTTTGCGGCCAGAATGTATTGTTGTTTCATCAGTTTTAAAATCTCCCCACCCTCCACCAGACTCATCCCATGTCCAACCCTCCCTCTCATCCCCGCCTCCTTGACCTGGCACAACCTGTCCGTCTTCTCTCCCACCTATCCGCTCCTCCCATCTCATTGACCAATCCCCACCACTCCCTACCTGCACTGACCTATCACTATCCAACCTACCTTCCCCAGCCCCACCCCTCTCCTCTCTATTTATTTCTGAGCTCCTTTCCCCCTCCCCCATTTCTGAAGAAGGGTCCTGCCCCGAAACATCAACTTTCCTGTTCCTCTGATGCTGCCTGGCCTGCCGCGTTCCTCAATCCGTTGATTTGTCTATACTTCCCACTGCTTTGGGAAAGCAACCAAACACCTCTTCAGCCTGCTTCAACTCTCTTCCACTCTCTTCCATTGGGCATAAGATACAAAAGTTTGAATATATGAACAAACATATTCAAGAACAGCTTCTTTCCCACTGTTATCATGTTTTTGAATATATCTCTCAAATGTTAATCCTGATCTCTCTCTTTCTGCACCTTTCTCTGACTGTAACTGTATTCTACACTCTGTTCTGCTGGCCTAATGCACTTTGTATGGTACGATCTGCCTGTATGCAAACCAACACTTTTCACTGTATTTTGGTACATGTGACAACAATAAATCCAATCAAATAATTCTTAGACTATACCCCCTAATTCTAGAATCTCCAACCAATGGAAATAGTTTGTCTTTATCTGCCCTGTCTTTCTCCGTTAATATGAGTTTAATGACTAGCTGTGAGCTTGGATATGGAGCGCAAGTTTAAACTTAGTTGGGAATGCTGTCCTATTTAAATTCCTTCTTCTATTGTGTGTGAACATCCCTGACAAGGCTAGCATTTGTTGCACATTCCTATGTGCTTAAAATGAGTGGTTTGCTAGACTACTTCAGAGGCAGCTAAGAGTCACATTTAGGTCAGGCCTGGTAACAGCAGTAGATTTTCTTAAGGACATTGGTGAAACAGATAGAAATTCAACAGCAACTGACCATATTTTTATGGTCAGTATTGCTGAGACCAGATTTATATTCCAGATTTATTTATTGAATTTAAATTCACCTGCTATCCTTTGATTTGATTTATTATTGTCACATGTGGAGTCAGATACTTTACAGACTTTTAAGCGACTCTTGGATAGGCACATGGAGGATAGTAAAATGTAGGGTATGTAGGGTAGATTGATCTTAGTAGGATAATAGGTTGGCACAACATCGTGAGACAAAGGGCCTGTACTGTGCTGTACTGTTCTATGTTCTATGTACCAAGATACAGTGAAAAGTATTGTTTTGTTTGCTATCCAGGCAAATCATACCTTACATAAATACATCAGGGTAATAGAATAGAAAGCAGAATACAGTTTAAAGTTTTGGCAAAGATCTGTAGCTCAGGTTGTGGTTGAGGTTGTTGACTTGCTTGCTGAGCTGAGCCGTCATTGCAAAACGACACAACAAACTTTCCTTAATATCGGTACACTCAGACAATGAAGGCCATCAGTTTAATTGGGACAAGGTAACCATAGTAGCTCAAGCCAAACATAGACATGCATGGGAATTCCTAGAGGCATGGTTCTCTACCCGTAATGCAATCAACAAACATATAGAATTGGACCCCATATACAAACCCAGACAGATCAAAACTGGAAATGACACTACTCACCATAACTGACCGGACAGTATAAATTCCAAGCAGAGTAGAACAACATCGCTTCATCGGAGGCTTCGCTGATGATATCACCTAACATGGTGACGAAATGTCTGAATGAAAATTTGCCAGCTTGGCGAGCAAGTCAACAACCTCATGCAGAATATAATGTTAGAGCTACAGAGAAGGTACAGAGAAAGATCAAGAGCACCATACATAAATCTGATAACAGCGGGGAAGAAGCTGTTCTTGAATCTGTTGCTACGTGTTTTCAAACTTTCAAAACCCTAGTGGGATTCGAACCAATGTCCCTAACGAATTAGTCTGTTGCTCTGGATTGCTAGGGGATGTGATGGCCTTGTGGTAATTATCGCTGACTGCTAATCTAGAGACCAAGGTGATGTTCTGGGCACCTGGCTTCGAATCCTACCATGGCAGATGGTGGAACTTGAACTCAATAAAAACTTGGAGTTAAAAGTCCAATGATAACCATGAATCCATTGTCAATTATCAGGAATTGTCTGGTTCACTAACACCCTTTAGGGAAGGAAACTGCCATCCTTACCTGGTCTAGCCTATGTGTGACTCCATACCCACAGCAATGTGGTTGACTGTTAACTACGCTCTGGGCAATTAGGGATGGGCAATAAATGCTGCCTGGTCAGTGACACCCTCATCCCGTAAATGAATTTAAGAAAAGTAGTCAATAATCAATAATCACAATGCCACTGTCTGCCCTTCTGAAGGGTATAAGAAGGACCCTTTCAGAAATGAGATGCAGGTTTATCTATTGAGATTCATGTCTTTAGTACTGTGCAAGGGTTCATTAGGATAGGCATGGAGAAATTGTCTCCACTTGTGGGCAGTCCAAAACAAGGAGTCATAAACAGAAGACAGTCATTTTAGAGATAGCAGGAACTGCAGATGCTGGTAAATCTGAGATAACAAGGTGCAGAGCTGGATGAACACAGCAGGCCAAGCAGCATCAGAGGAGCAGGAAGGCTGACGTTTCGGGCCTAGACTCTTTTATCTTTATTTGTTCACAGAATTTGGGCATTGCTGGCTGGGTCAATGTTTGGGGTTGTCTCTAATTGTCCTAGAGAAGGTGGTGAAGTGTAGAATCTGCGTGCAGTAACATTGTTGAGTGTGCATGATTTTATCCGATTGTTGTTTCCAAGGGAATATCAATCTGCTGTCAATGACCTTCCCCTTCATTTAAATGAACACCAAAGGAAGGATCACATCCACCATCAGCTTGGGAACAGCCAAGGACCTTCTACTTGTGGCATCAATGCATCAGGGCTCCATCGAAGGTTTCTGTAAGTTCCATCATCACAGGTTTTAAACTGCAGCAGGAACTAAATAGAAGCAAAGGCCTATCATAGAATCCCTACAAAGTGGAAGCAGGCCATTTGGCCCATTTAGTCCACAGCAATCCTCTGAAGAGCATCCTATTCAGACCTACCCATTACCACGCTGTATTTCCCATGGCTAATCCACCTGGCCTGCATATCCCAGGAGGCTGGGCAATTTAGCACGGCCAGTCTGCCTAATCTACATGTCCGTGGACTGTGGGAGGAAACCGGAGCACCTGGAGAAAACCCACGCAGACACGAGGAAAATGTGCAAACTCCACATGGACAATCGGCCGAGGGTGGAATCAAATCCAGGTCCTTGGCGCTGTGAGGTAGCAGTACTAATCACTGAGGCCTCTCATATGAGGTGCGATCAGTCAAGATATAACAGTCATTTCAACTGAATTCTGCTTTCAACCCTTGAATTAAGGATGAAGTAGCATCAGGGAAGTTTATTTCTAAAGTCCCATTGTATTTTAAAAATCAAGTACAGTATACATTTTCAACACAAAAACAAAGTTGCTGGAAAAGCTCAGGAGGCCTGGCAGCATCTATGAAGGAAAAAACAGAGTTAATGTTTCGGGTCCAGTGACCCTTCAGTATACATTTCATTATTCGACACCTATAGGACCAGGAGTGTGCCTATTGATCAAGTATTCCAAATAATCAAGAGGTCCACATAATGTAAAAACACACACTAAGTAACAGAAATGTGTGCAGGGGGTATACACATCACTGTTATACTTTATTTACAGCATAAATCACTTAAATAATAATGCAACTTTGCCTTAAATAAAACTTACTGGCAGAGAGCCTTCTCACTCGCCCCATCAACTGACTGATGGGACATCAAGGCAGATCACAGTACTTGAGGAGAAATTGACTGGAAATTAATTCAACTGTTGATATTTCATGTGACTGTTCAGTTGAACAACAAGTATGTTTACATTGAGGTTAAAAAACTATGATAATTGGTCAGAATAATACAGTAAACTTCACAGTTTTTGAGGTATATAGCTTTAGCCGGTTTATCAAGAGTGCTGGTACATGAGGTGCCGGTTAAAACAAAGTTTGCTTTAGTTAAATAAAACAGAACTATTGGAATTAATGTGGTTGAATCAGTGAGGCCTGATTGTTTCCCCACTCCATGACAGTGTTGTACTGAACAGGGCATTCAATTTAGAGTAATCACTATTAACGTTGTAGGTGCATTATGGTGCCAAATTGGTTTTCATTGCGCATCAGTATAAGACACGTCACATAATCAGTAAATGTCTTTAGAATCAGTTGCTTAATTGTACAAATTTGAAGATTGTTGAAAAGAGAGACCTATCGTTGAAATCTTTTGTTTCACATTCATCTAGGCAAATGCAAAAATGCAAAACGTTTTGGCATTTGAAATCGTGCATTTGTGTATTTATCTTTCTGAGTGCAAGACACAAAACCTCAGCATCGTGTCTGTCTCTTCAGCAAGATTCATGTCTTTAGTACTGTGAAAGGTTCATTAGGATAGGCATGGAGAAATTGTCTCCACTTGTGGGCAGCCCAAAACAAGGAGTCATAAACAGTCGTTTTATCTTTATTTGTTCACGGAATTTGGGCATTGCTGGCTGGGCCAATATTTGGGGTTGTCTCTAATTGTCCTAGAGAAGGAGTTAGTGATCCACCATCTTGAACTGCAGCAGTCCTTGGGGGTAAAGGGACACCCACAATGCCCTTATGGAGGGATTTCCAGGATTTTGACCTAGCGATACTGAAGGAACGGCGATATATTTCCAGTTCAGGATAGTGAGTGGCTTGGAGGGGAACTTGCAGGTGTTGGTGTTCCCATGTATCTGCTGCTCCTGTCCTTCTAGATGGAAGTGCTCGTAGGTTTGGAAAATGTCCTCAAAGGGACATGGTGCATTATTACAGTGCATCTTGTAAATGATAGGCACTGCTGCTTTTGAGCATTGATGATGCACAGAGTCAATGTAGAAAGAGTACAAATCAAGCAGGCTGCTTTGTCCTGGTTGGTGTTGAGTCTCTTGAGTGTTGTCGGAGCTGCACCCATCCAGGCAAGTGGGGAGTATTCCATCACACTCCTGACTTGTGCCTTGTTGATGCTTTCTTGAACTGCATTAATCTGTTTGCGTTAGATAGGCCCACAATGCTATTAGGAAGGGAGTTCCAGGATTTTGGCTCACTGACAGTGAAAAAATTTTCAAGTTGGGATTGTGAGTGGTTTGGGGGTTGGGGGCAGAAATCATGCAAGTGGCAGTGTTCCGCTGTATGCGTTGCCCTTCTAGGCAGTAATGGATGTGGCTTTGGAAGGTGCTGTCTTAGGACCCTTAGTGACAGTTTACCTTTAAGAAAACCAAGTAAAAAATAAAAAACAGAGGAAAGTATAAAAATTGCATTGAGCAAGTGCCAGAGAGTGTACAGGACTGGGTCTGTGCAGACTCTGTAAAGTGATTTTTAACGTTTGCTGTTCCTAGTCACAGTGCCCCAGTATTCTAAAGGGACACTGTGCAAGTATTCATCAGTATGTACACTTTATGCATCGTTCAGCACAACGTAAAACATTTTTATATCTCAAGTCAGCTGTACCTTGCACAACATAGATACCAGGCCGAGAGTGCGATAAGTGATTGAGAAACTAGGTTTACCTTTGAGTAGAATTCTCCAATTTCTTTCTTTGAGAAGCCAATTACTCGCCCGAGACACTGTGAACTCCATCTGAAGCAGTCAAGGTGCATTTTGCGACAGAACAATCTCAGGCCACAACTCTTGGAAGAAATACCAGCCCTGTCGAGCAACAATTCAGGAAAAGCAAGGCCCAGATCCCATTTGTATTTTCAGTTGAGTGGTGTTTGCATGGAGCAAAATTACTGGCAAGCATGCAGCTTGAAGTCTGAACTGGGGATGGGCAATCTCACTGGCAACGACATGATACTACTTTGTACATGTGTGCATTGTACACCATGGGGAAACTGTTGTGGTGCAGTGGTAGTGTTCCCTACCTCTGGATCAGGAGATCACCCCCCGCTCCAGAGTTGTGTCACAGCATACCTGAAACAGGTTTATTTAAAAAAAACTACCTTATGCAAAGCGTAGTTAAACAGCTCTGCATTCATAGAACCATAGAATAGAATCATAGAGTCCCTACGGTGCGGATAGAGGCCATTCGGCCCATCAAGTCTGTACAAACCCTCTGTATAGTATCTCACCAAGACCCAGCCACCCACCCCATCTCCACAACCCCACATTTAACACGGTCAATCCAACTAAGCTGTACATCTTTGAACTGTAGGAGGAAACTGGAGCAGTCAGCGAAAACCCACGCAGACACAGGGAGAATGTGCAAACTCCACTGGGAGAAAACATCTTCTTTTATCTACTTTGAGTTTAGGATAAAGGGTGTATTTTTCCTCCCATTTCTCCTCCCGAGCTGGTCCATGTATCACTTGCCAATTTGTGAATTGCACATTTCCTGATCTTTGCTGGAACTGTTCCTCAACTGACCACTGAGGGGCGCACAATAGCAGCCAGCATTGAGTCACTGAATGTAGGTTCCCTTGGAGAACTTGACAGAATGGATCAAATTCTGATTTTTGCTGTTCAGGCACATAAACCCAATGTGTCCTTGACCATTCTGACTTCAGGTGTTTTGTTGCTAAATACAGAATTATTTTTGACTGAATTTTTCTTAATGTTTGAAATACTCATGCCAGGCAGAGAAAAACACTGGGAACTGGGACGTGTGCAGTAAAGAACACCACTGACAAAACCTGGGACTTATTTCCATAATTTTTCAAATCCTTCCACACTGAAATAGTGACCAGGAGTATTATCCTTTCCAGATCCCTGCGTACATTAACTTTAAATTCTGAGTGCTGACAACTGGGAACATTGTTACCCTACGTCATGATTATAGTGGATTAGCTCAGTTGACCAAATGGCTGGTTTCCAATGCAAAAATAACACCAACACCCTGGGTTCAATGCCTGTACTGGCTGAAGTGACCATAAAGCACTCGTCATCTCAACCTCCCCTGAGACACAGTGATCCCCAGGTTAAAATCATTCACCAGTTTTCTCTCCCTAATGAGACAGTAGCCCTATGATCCATTAAGACTATGACAAATTTACTTTTTACGTTATTTGTTAAGTACATGCATATCAATGCTTAAGAATATCATCATAATGGACTGAACTCCACAGCCTCCAGAACAAAAAAAAAGGCAAGAATAGTATATAAAAACTGACAGATGAACTCCAACTTCCATCTAGAAGTACAAGGGCAGGAGATATACCACTATCTTCAAGTTACCCTGCAAGCCACTCACCATCCTGACTTGGAAATATATTGCTGTCCCTCCACTGTCGCTGGGTCAAAATCCTGGAATTCCATCCCTAATGGCATCTTGGTCTACCTACAGCACATGGACTGGAGCGGTTCAAGAAGGCAGCTCACCACCACCTTCTCAAGGGCAACTAGGGATGGGCAATAAATGCTGGCCCAGCCAGTAATGCCCACATCCCACATATGAATAAAAAACAAACTCTATAATTACTTATAGGATGGCCATTAATGATTTTTACTGTTATTTATGTCACTTGTTGAATGTTCACTCTCCCATTAACAGATTTAGAGCCACCAGCTTACACCCTCTATCACGAGGAACTCAGAACTTATTCTTTTCCCTCAAATACTAATAAAATTAGTAAATATGCATTACAAAACACTTTGACTGAAACATTGCGAAATTTGCAATAAAAGTCAACTTATCTCCATATAACATGTTCCTCTCAATACAATTGTGATAGTCTTTAAGTTTATAAAATACATTCCATGTCAGGTGAACAGCCCAGAGGATCAAACATTTCAAATTGGCAATTACAGAAAACGGAGTAGATATAAAATGTTTTCTGAAAACATGATGTTCCGCTCTCTAATGCCTCAATGCATTTTCAATTATAGAGTCATACAGCACACAAACAGACCTTTTGGTCCAACTCGTCCATGCTGATCAAGTTTCCCAAACTAGTCCCATTTGCCTATGTTTGGTCCATATCTGGAATTGTTGGTTGGTTCGCCAAGCTGACTGGTTTTCGTTAAACGTTTTGTTTCCCCCTTCTAGGTAACATCTTCAGTGCTGTCTAGCCTCCTTTGAAGTGCTGTTGCTCTGTTCCGTTCTGAACTTATACGGTGGGTATTTCTGTTTCTGGTTTTGCTCCGTAATGGTATATAGATGGGGTCGATTTCAACATGTTTGTTTATGGTACTAGTGGTTGAAAACCTGGCTTCCAGGAATTCTCATGCTTATCTTCGTTTTGCTTGTCCTAGTACTGTGATGTTGCCACAGTTAAACTGATGTCCTTCTTTTTCAGAGTGAATGGAAACGAGGGAGAGTTGGTTGTGCTGTTTTGCTGCCAGTTGGTGTTTGTGTATCCTGATGGCGAGTTTCCTGCCCGTGTGTCCTATGTATTGCTTCTCACAGTTACTGCGTGGTATTGTATGTATCCTTTTGTCATGCTCATTGTGGGTATGGGGCCTTTCATCTTTGAGAGTAGCTTGCGAAGTGTGGCTGTTGGTTTGTGTGCCATCATTATTCCAAGAGGTCGTAGGAGTATTGTAGTCAGTTCCAATATCTTTCTAATATACAGAAAGACTATAAACACAGGCCAAATTCTGAATTACAACAGTAACCACCCCAGTGTCCACAAACAGAGCTGTGTCAAGACGCTGTTTAAATGAGCCATAACACACTGCAACACCCTGGAGCTGCACAAAAATGAAGAGGAACACCTATACAGAGTCTTTGCAAACAATGGGTATCTGAATAGCTTCATCCGCTGATGCCTGACAAATAAAGAACATCAAGAAGACATTGTACGCTCCAACACACTGGTCACCCTGCCCTATGTTAGAAACATATTGGAACTGACCACGAGGAGCAGGAAAGTTGTCATTTTGGGTCAGGTTCCTTCTTCAGAAATGGGGGAAGGGGAAGGGAGCTGGGAAATAAATAGAGAGAGGAGGGGTGGGACGGGGGAAGGTAGGTGGGATAGTGATAGATGAGTGCAGGTAGGCAATGGCGGGGATTGCTCAGTGAGGTGGGAGGAGCGGATAGGTGGGAGAGAAGATGGACAAGTTGTGTCAGGTCAAGGAAGCGGGGATGAGAGGGAGGGTTGGACATGGGATGAGGCCGGGGGTGGGGAGATTTTAAAACTGGTGAATTCCATGTTTAGGTCAATGGGTTGTGGGCTCCCGAGTTGGAATATGAAGTGCTGCTCCTCCAGTTTCCGGGTGGCGTCATTGTGACACTGGAGGAGGCCCAGGATGCACATGTCGCCCAGGAAGTGGGAGGGGGAGTTAAAATGGTTAGCGACCGGAAGGTGTTGTCGTTTGTCGCATACAGAGCACAGATGCACTACGAAATTGTCTCCGAGTCTATGCTTGGTCTCACCGATGTAGAGGAGGCCACATCAGGAGCAGCAGATACAGTGGACCAAGTTGATGGATGTACAGATGAACCCCTGTCCTACGCTAGTCTCACTTTACTGCACGAAACCAATAGCCTTGAAGGTTATGACACTTCAAATGTTTATCCAAGTATTTTTTTAAAGGTTGTGAAATTTCCCGCCTGAACAACCTGCCTAAGCAGTGCATTCCAGACCCCCAGCACCCCTGGGTGAAAATAAAATTCCTCGAATCCCCTTTAAAACTTCATCCTTTCACTTTAAAAGTGTGCCCCCTTTGAACTGACTCTTCAACTAACTTACTAATTGTATTGTGTCACCATAGACTTACCAGACCACAGGACCACTCTCTCATTAGAGAGAAGAGAGAGACAATGGATGGTGGTTTAACCTGAGGGCTGCCATACCTCAGGCAAGGGGAGAGAGGTTGAGAAGGAGAGTTGTTTGTGGTAACCTCAGTCACTGATAGGAATTGAACCCATGCTGATGGTATTACACTGCTTCACAAACCGACCAAGCAACTGAGCTAAACTGACCCCCCCCAACTCACTGATTTAAATGCCTCAATAGTGGATTAAGTATAACATTATATTGGTCAGGCAGTGAATGATGTTAGGTAATTAACACATAAAATGCTACTGTGTAGTAAAATGTTTGTGTTGTTTAAAGATAAATAAATGTTTTCTAATTAATAAAAATTCTTTAATATTGTTGGTTTGTGCTTCATTGCATTGCATAGGTGGCTTTTAGATTGCACTTGGGGTCGAATCAAGAATGTATTTCTCATCTTGGATGACATAACCCATGTAAAACTCAACCTGCATGCCATGAGCGATTTAACAAGGTGAATGCAGCAAACCCGCACGTCTTTGGACTGTGGGAGGAAACCTACTCAGACACAGGGAGAACATGCAAACACATGCACAGACAGTCACACAAAGGCGGAATTGAAACCAGATTCCCTGGTGCTGTGAAGAAAAACACTAACCACTGAGCCACTGTGCCATCCTGCTTGAAGTGGTGCTGAACCCTAACAAAATTAAATAAAGAAACTTTGAGTATTATACTCAGGGTGGGATAAAGGTGCATGGTGACCATCTATCCTTAATTTAAGGTTGTTAAATACCGTTAAAACAATGTAAGCTCTCCAGAAACAAAATGTCTAGGTGATGGTCTGTCCTGTAATTTCTTACATTGTAAAAATTATTGTCTTTATTATGTTTAATTCCATCATAAATTATGAATGTTATAGTTAGTATTGTTAAAAAGCTGAAATTTGTAATAAAAATTATAAGTAAACTAATTTTGTACCTTCCGATGAGGTTAAACTTCTGGACAGAGTGCTATAATTTATAAGTAGATTCTGTGCAGTCATTTAAGAATTTGCAGAGACAGGGAGAGGATAATAGTTGGAGAATAGTTTGTCAGAGGATAATAGTTGATTGTTTTGTCAATCTGAGAGTTTGGGACTGTCTCAGTTTTTTTTGAGTGTTTGTGACAGTTTCAGAGTTATTTTGAGTTTTGTTCTGAGAGAGTTTGGGACAGTTTATTTTGAGAGACTGGGAAAAGTCATGAGTTTAGTTTGAGAATTTGGGATAAGTTGAGAGTTTAATTTGAGAATTTCAGATATGTCGTGAGTTTATATTGGAAGTTTGGGATGAATTGAGAGTTGAGAGTTTGCAATAAGCTGTGAGTTTATATTGAGAGTTTGGGGTAAATTGAGACTTTAATTTGTGAGTTTGGGATAAGTTGAGACTTTAATTTGAGAGTCTGGGACAGTTTGGGAGTTTATTTTGAGGATTTGGGACAGTTTGAGAGGTTTTCCTGTAACAATTTAGGTCAGTTTGGGAGTTTATTTTGAGGATTTGGGACAGTTTGAGAGGTTTTCCTGTGAGAATTTAGGACAGTTT
>NC_063367.1:14902398-14965351 GCF_021869965.1 Rhincodon typus | reverse complement strand
TTTGGAGTTTATTTGGGACAGTTTGAGAGGTTTTCCTGTGAGAATTTGGGACAGTTTTGGAGTTTATTTGAGACAGTTTGAGAGGTTTTCCTGTGAGAATTTGGGAGTTTATTTGGAACAAGGTGGAACACTCCAGCCATGACCTTTCTGCAGGGGTCAGGCAGTGAGCCTGTGACCCGGAAGCGGAAGCGGGCGCGGGCGGCAGTTGTTGTCAGGGTGAAGTCGGGATGAGGAGATGGAGCCGCGGGGAGAGGATGAGAGCGCGGAGCCGGCAGCAACCGCCTCGGTATGGGGTGGGAGAGGAGGGTTAGGGTTTAAAGGAGAAGGATAGGAGAGAGAAAGAAAGGCAGGCGAGGGAGAGGCTGAGATCATTAAATCCCTACAGTGTGGAAGCAGGCCCTTCGGCCCGTCGAGTCCATAGCGACCCTCTGAAGAGCAGCCCACCCTATCCCTGTAACCCTGCATTTCCCACGGCTAACCCACACGTCCCTGGACACTATGGGCAATTTAGCATGGCCAGTCCACCCTAACCTGCACATCCTTGGGCTGTGGGAGGAAGCCGGAGCACCCGGAGGAAACCCTCACAGACACGGGGAGAATGTGCAAACTCCCACCCAGACAGTCGCCCCGGGGGTGGAATCGAACCCCTGTCCCTGGCGCTGTGAGGCAGCAGTGCTAACCACTGAGCCACCATGTGCAGGTGAAGTGTGTGAGATGGGACAACTGCATGACACTGTAGCAGGGGTTGCAGTTGGATTTGACACTGAGATGACGGAGCAGAGATTAGATCCTGCTGCGGAAACTCAACAGGTCTGGCAGCTGTGCAGAGAGGAGTAGTTAACTTTCTGAGTCAGATGTGACTCTTCTTCAAAACAGGAGCTAGAAACAACAGAGCTGGAACTTTCAGGAAATACTTCTACACACTTGTGTTAGTTTGGAACTCTGTCACAATTAGCAATTGATGCTTCATCAATTGTAAACTTTAAATATGAGATTAATACACTTTTGTTTGCTAAAGATCTTAACAAATATGAGGTAAAGACAGATGTGTGAAGTTAGCTAGCAGATCAGCGGTAATCACATTGAATGACACAGCAATAAGCAATTGGATACAAAATTGGCTTAATGACAGGAGACAGAGTGCGATGGAGGAGGGTTGTTTTTTGGACAGGAGGCCTCTGACCAGTGCTGTTCCACAGGTATCAGTGCCAGGTCTGCTTTGTTGTCATTTATATAAATGATTTAGATGACAATATAGAAGGCATAGTTAATAAGTTTGCAGATGACACCAAGATTGTTGGTGTAGTGAACAGTGAAGAAGATTATTCAAGATCACAAAGAGATCTTGATCAATTGGGTCAATATGGCAGATGGAGTTTAATTTGGGTAAATGCAAGGTATTGTATTTTGGTAATACAAACAAGGGCAGGGCTCATGCAGTTAAAAGTAGGGCCTTGAGTAGTGTTGTAGAACAGAGAGACCTAGGAGTTCGGGTACATAATTCTTTGAAGTTTGTATCACATATAGATAAGGTGGTTAAGGCATTTAACACACTTGCCTTCATTGCTGAGACCTTTTGAGTATAGGAGTTGTGATGTTATGCTGTGGTTGTACAGGACGTTGGTGAGGCCTGTTCTGAAGTAGTGTGTCCAGTTCTGGTTACCCTATTATCGGAAGGATATTATTAAGAGATTTACCAGGATGTTGCTGGGACTGGAGGGTTTGAGTTATGGGGAGAGGCTGGATAATCTGGGACTTTTTTCACCGGAATGTAGGAGGTTGAGTGGTGACCTCATAGAGTTTTATAAAAATTATGAGAGGTATAAATAAGGTGAATGGCAGGTGTCTTTTCTGTAGGGTGGTGGGTTTTAAGATTGGGAGCATATTTTTAAGGTGAAAGGAGAAAGAATTAACGAAGATATGAGGGACAATTTATTTTTTGCACAGAGTGGTTCATGTGTGGAATGACTTCCAGAGGAAGTAGTGGATGAGGGTGCAGTTACAACGTTTAAAAGACATTTAGACATGAATGGGAAATATTTGGAGGTATATGGGTCAAGGGCAGGCAAGTGGGACTGGTTTAGTTTGGGATTATGGTCGGCATGGACTGGTTGGACCGGAGCATCTGTTTCCATGTTATTATGACTCTATAACATGTTTGAAAGGCCAAATGGTTGATTTTTTTTTTGTTTCTGTGCTTCGAATGGCAACATATGAAATCATAATTGTAA
Organism: Rhincodon typus; assembly: GCF_021869965.1. Taxonomy (NCBI): domain Eukaryota; kingdom Metazoa; phylum Chordata; class Chondrichthyes; order Orectolobiformes; family Rhincodontidae; genus Rhincodon; species Rhincodon typus. Next base: position 14,963,120 of record NC_063367.1, on the reverse strand, counting down.
CCATAATGTATAATTCATAGGACATTTCTGATTCAGTATTCTAAAACGTCCAATATTTATTTTACAATGACATGCCAGGGTTTTAATAGTTTCTTAGATTAGCAGTCATAATACTGGTGGAAATTCAAAGTACCAGCACAGCTTCTAATAGGTGAGCTGGCATCCTGTGCAGTGAGATTCTTCATTGCTGCAAATTGGCTTTGTCTTCCTGCAGAATCTCCAAGTGTATTAGCGACAATGTGGTGCATTGAAACTGCAGCATAGAAACAGGGTATTTAAGCCAACTGGCCTAGTCTGTGCTATGCTCCCGAGTTGTTAGTGCTTTTGTAATAATTAATCTTTGTGCTTATGGAAATGGATGATTTGTTTCCTCCGATCTTCTATTTTTGTGGGATATTTAGATACATAACATGGATCCTTGTAGGGTGTACACAAAATTGTCAGTGATAATACGTCCAATATCTAAGGTCTCAGCGCATCTCCAATTCTGGCATCTTGTGCATTTGTGATTTTAAACACAAGTTGCTGACTTTCCACAGAACCTGTGGAAATCGTGTTTTTCTCCATGCACCTTGACAGAATTTTGTATCATTTTTAACCCATTGAGGGATTTTTTTAAAGATCTTGGCTTTCACAAAAAGGGCTACAATATCTCCTGTACATTCTCACTGTAACACCTGTCATCTCAGTTATTCTTTCAGTGTATAACTTTTGTACCTATACGGTTTTGGAGTAGATCTGTACCATTGCAATGACACTGAAAAACAGGCACACATTTTAATTTTCTACATAAATTTAGCACAAACGTCTCTGTTTTTAATCATGCGTTTGCTCACTCATATAGTCCTTTGCCAGCCATTGTTGAGGCTCCAATTCACCACTGTGAAGAGTTTTGCGACCTCTGTACTATCTTAAAGGCACCATATAACAGGCATATAGGCTAATGGTAGAATATTCACTTCTGATAAAGTGTTCAGTGATGCAACATTCTAGTTTCAAAGACTGCTGTCTGTACTTGCAGCATTTTGTGCTTTTATTTAAATTCCAGTACTTGTGTTTCAGCTTTCACACCAAATTCTGCAAGATGATGGTTAATCTTATTTTATTCCCCAACTCGAGTTAACTAACTGCAAAGAATTAAAAGCTCAAAATAAACTGCTGAGAAACACTTAATCATCACTTCTGTAGCCGTTGAAATTGGCATGAATACGAAACATCTCAACTAAAAGTTGAAAGATTTGCAGAATTCTGAGATAAGAGGGATCTGAGTGTTGTAATGGTACAAATGGGAAAAAGTTATTATGTAGGTGCAGTGAGTAATTAGGAAAGCTAATAGAATGTTATCATTTATCGTACGTGGAATTGAATACAACAGTTGGGGAGTTTATGCTTCATTTATTCAGGGCATTGGTGAGAGCACATTTAGATTACTATGTGCAGTATTGGTTTCCTTATTTGAGGAAGGATGTAAATGCATTGGAAGCAGTTCAGAGAAGATTTACGAGACTTAACACCTGGAATGGCTGGGTTGCCTTTTGAGACAGGCTAGTTTTGTATCTGCTGGAGTTTTGAAGATTAAGAGGCATCTTGGCTGAAACATACAAGATCCTGAAAGGTTTTACAGGGTGCATGTGGAAAGGGTATTTCCTCTTGTGGGAGAAACTAGAACTGGAGACAACGTTTAAAACAACTTAAGAAAGAGATAAGGAGAATTTCTTTTGAGGTTTGAGAGTCTTTGAAACTCTATTTCAACTACTTTTTGAGGAAGCAAGTCTTCAAATATTCTTAATCCAGAGGCAGGTAGATTCAACATCTACAGCAACCATGAATGTTTACATGCCAACTTTAATATAGGAACAATGGTATATAGTTCACATGGATAGAATGGGATATGTATGGGAACGGTGTACTGAGTTGAATGATCAGCAATGATCAAATTGAATGATAGAGCAGGCTCAAAAGGCTAAATGGCCTCTTGCTGCTTTCTATTCTCTGTTCCAATGTCTACGTCATCATATCCCAAGGCTCAAGAGGATTACTAAACCAGATCTGCCACAGACCCTCATAAAGAAAAATTAGGACCGGTGACCAATCAATTCTCGAAGTGATAGGCTAGAAGAGCATCTTAAAAGGAGAAGAGGGAGCTAGAGAAGTTTATGGAGAGAATTTGAATTTAGAGCTCAGTCATTTAAAGGCATGGCCACTAAAGATGCTGTGACAGAAACCAATCATGCCGAGAAGCACAGCGATCACAGAAGGATTTAGAATCTCTGGGGGTGATTCGAGTTAGGGAAGGGGCTGACAAAAATAGGAATGATAATTTTGAAATTGAGACATTGATGACTGGGAGCCCAGTGTATGTCAACAAGCACAAGGATGATGGGAAAATTAACTTGGTGCAAGTTGGATTCTATTTAGACTTGGAATGAGATGTAGGACTGGTGAAGGTGATCCAAAGGTTTGAATTGTGTCTCCATTTCTTTTCCTTTTGCTACCAAACCTACCTTCCTGCAAAAACTAGGAGGCAGATGGTAGCTCAAAAGCATTGACGGTTTTGGCTGGAAAGTGAAAGTTCTGTCTATTTTGTATCTGTTATCTTAGGCTAAAAACGTGGCAAGAGGTAGTTTCTTGGAAGTGAAACCTGTTCTGCACCTGTTTGCAACTTTGCATTCCTCGATAATATTTGCTTGATGATGATTGACAATTTTGTAATACTAAAAGATGGAGGATATCATTTGGAGTCAATAGAATTGTATAATTTGGAATGTTAGCTTTATAAGCTTAATAGTACTTACTTGTATGCCTGCCAAGAGATTCAATTCTACTTCTAAAACTTATTATGTCTTTGCGAGACCATTGTTTTGGTGATGTTAGTGCTAAGGAATCAAATACTTTATATTGACCAGTATACCTCAAATAGAGCATGGGAATTTGCTAATTAAAATTTCCTAATCCAGTGTTGCCCAATCGAACATGCTAACTGCAACTCTTGTCTACAGCGACATTGCTACAATGAAGGGTGCTTAATTTACACCTATCACAATACATGCAAGTGCAATTTGTGTGATTCGATATTTTCTAATCAACCTGGTCCCGACCCAAAACGTCAACTTTCCTTCTCCTCTGATGTTGCCTGACCTGCTATGTTCCTCCACCCCCACACTGTGTTGTCTCTGACTCCAGCATCTGCAGTTCTTGCTGTCTGAGTGATTTATATTGTTCAGTGATATGGTAATATGCCTCAGGAGCAGGTGGGACATGAACATAGGCCTGCTGGCTCAGAAAGAGGGACATTACCACTGTATCCACTAGAGCCCTAATTTGTGTGCTAACATTTACTTGACAAACACGGACCTCTTTTCATCAATTAAGCAATACTTGATTATTTAAAAAAAACACTTGCACATATTTCCTCCATATTTCACTACCAATGAACAATATTAAACTCGCCTACACGTACTGTATGGATATGAGTATTGAAATCATGAGCCTAATGAGAGACTGTTTGCTCAGTTTGATGTTATTAATAGGAGTGAAGTTATGTCACTTTAAGGTTCACAATAATTAGGTTTGGCAGGTGCATTGGAACAGCATTGATCAACTCTACCTTCAAAAACCTGCACCTCAACCACTATTGAGAGCTTCTTACTGCTGCGCACTTGGTTCTTGCTTTTCCAGTTTTCTCACTCCGTCTGTTCTGAGCTCTGAATGGAATTGCTAATTTATGTTTCCATCGTACGCTGTTGTCAAGATGCCCATATACTTATTTTGATCTCTTGACTGTCCTGTGTGGATGCAATTATTAATGCCTTTTATTTTAAACTTACATAATTAAAACCAGCAGCAGTGATTCATTTGTACATGAATGGATCCCTGCTTTCTAGCAAACAGACTAAGTTTGCATGCCTCCTTTAAATAATGCATCTTTAGACTCAACAGACCCAAAATAAAACAACTGTCTCAACAGCCTGGGCTAGATTGAATGCAGATTCTGCAATAAAATGCCAGTCAATAATTTGCTGCATTTGGCCACCAGTCTACTTTCTCCCACAGCAAAATCCATGTGAAGATGTCATTGCTTCAAGTTCTCTGTAATTTATGTAACAGTAGCTCACATTATTCAAGAGTTGCTACCAAGGGAATTGCATGCTTGGGCTGGTTATATCTTGACTCTGTGGAGTTCCTTTGTACTATTGAGAGTCAGAGTTGTGCAGTACAGAAGTAGACTCTGGTCGAATTCGTTCATGCCGATCAGATATCCTAAATTGATCTGGTCCCATTTGCCAGCATTTGGCCTATATCCCTCTAAAACCTTCCAATTTGTGTACCCATCCAGATGCCTTTTAAATGTTGTAGTTGTTACAATGTTCACCGCTTCTTCTGGCAGCTGTTTCCATACATGCACCACCCGCTGTGTGGACAAGTTATCCCTTAGGTCCCTTTTAAATCTTTCCCCTCTCACTTTAAACCTATGCCCTCTAATTTTGGACTTCCCTACCCTGGGGAAAAGACCTTGACTATTCACCCTATCCAGGCCCCTCATGATTTTATAAACCTCTACAGGGTCACCCTTCAGCCTCCAAAGCTCCAGGTTAAAATAGCCCCAGCCTATTGAGCATCTCCCTGTAGCTCAAACCTTCCAACTGCAAATCTTTTCTGAACCCTTTCAAGTTTAACACATCTTTCCTATAGCAGGGAAGACCAGAATTGAACACAGTATTCCAAAAGTGGCCTAACTAATGTTTAAGCTGATGTTTAAAATACTATGCTATTTCTCATTGCTGTGCTGTGCTGCTCAAGATTACTACCTGGTCAGCAGCATTATTTGCTGAGATCTGTATTGGAACACATTTCACCTTCTGGTTGCACTCCCATCCTTTGCAACACAAATCCCAGGCTACATTACCTGAAGTTGCTGAATTGCAGCTGATGAATCTGCTGTGCAGAGGAGCTGGGGGTTGTAATTAGCAAGCTTCAATTCTCTCTGGGAGCAGATTGATTAACAGTTCATAAGCCCTTGCGGCACAGTTGGCGTTTAAACCTTTAATGGCTGATGAGGCATGATATAAAACTGCTTCGAGTCATGGTTATTTTCTGTCTCTTCCCCTAAAATTATATGACCGTTGTTTTATTTAAAATCTACTCAAACATTCAGTTTCAAAATTTTAAAAGTATACATATTTTTATATAGTAGTCCCATCGAGTTTAGAAGCAGACTTTGTTGAAGCGTAGGAATTTCTCTGCATTAGTCCGAGTTTGAGCTATAAACTGAGCTTCTCACTGCACCACCATCGGTGTAATTAAGGCAGAGTGAGTTCATCTGGGTATTTACCTTTGTAAATGTGAACATCAGGAATTTGTACAGCACAGTGTTGACACAAAGGTGTGGTGGACACAGCATCACCAAATTAGCCTTGTAGACCAGAAGATGTCTTGGTCTGAATACTAATGGAACCGTAGAAAAATTATAACAAAAAAAGTGGGCATTCAACCATTGTGTCTGCAATGGTCAGATAAACTAGCCACTCATTTGAATCCTGCTTTCTGTAACCTGCTCTGTGGTTTTGCAGGTTACATCATTTCAGGGGCAGATCCAAGTTTCCTGTAACTGAGTTGAGAGTTTCTGTCTCAACTACAAAACTGAGCAGTGAATTCCTGACACCCACCACCCTCTGGGTGAAAATGTTTCCCTCTTGTCCCCTCTAATTTTTCTCCCAATCACCTTAAGTCTGTGTCCCCTGGAAACTAACCCGTGCACTAGGGGAAACAGGTTTTCTGTATCCAAGCCCCTCACTATGTTGTATACCTCAATTAAGTCACCCCTCGATTACCTCTATTCTAAGAAAAAGAAACTTATACTCTCCAATATCTTCTCATGCCTGCAATTTTCAAGCCTTGGTAAAATAAATTGTAAACCTCCTCTGTACTCTCTCCAGAGCAATTATGTTCTTTCTGCAATGTGATGACCAAATCTGTGCATGGATCTCTAGCTGTGGCCTAACGAGTATCTTGTATAGTTACAGCATTACATCCCTGCTTTTGTATTCAGCACCTTGCTCAGTGAAGGAAAGCACACCATGTTCCTCTTTATCACCTTATCTACCTGCTCTGCCCCTTCAGGAACCTGTGGAAGTGCATTCCGTGGTCCCTCACTTCCTCTACAGCTATCAATGCCGTCTTGTTTCCTGTATGTTGCCCTGTTTTGTTTGTCATCTCCAAATACACTCTCACTATGTAAGTTGATTCAAAAAAGCAGAAAGTGTGGGAAGCTGCCATTCTTTCTTCCAAAGTTAACTGGCTGCATCTTGCCTTTATATATTTAAAAAATCATTTTTTTTGTAAAAAAATACTTTCTTCATAAATCTTTATCTCCATTCACAAGTACTGAAGCAGTTCTATACATTCTTTGCATAGCAAGAAAGGCAAACATTGGGATTTGACATTCCCTGCATTTGCAAAATCAAAGACACTTCTTACTCCTACAGGACACTAGTTACATATATTGAGGCAATGAGAGAGCCTGATTACTGAGCAGATCCTTGTTATACTTTGGCAGAAAGACCTTCAATGGTGGTCATTCCCCGCTGCCCCTTGGCAGCAACTGCCCAAGCTTTAGCGCATCCCTCAGCACATAGTCCTAGATCTTGTCATCATTTTTTAATTGCAAAAATATACTTTATAATTTGACATCATTGTTGACTTGTACCTCTGGTGGGAAATCAATCTGATTATCCTGCCCCACCAGACACTACCTTTGCCATCTCTTTTTGCCAGCATGACTGCATTTTTACTTCTGTTCAGTTGTTTCAATTTTAAGAATTTTGATAGTTTAATTTTCTTTAGTCTGAACCTATCTGTGTGTCCAGTGTGGTTTGCTAGATAATGGAGGAACATTTGCTATTCCTGACTTAAAGCACCTATCTGGGCAAAGTTGAGTTTTTGACCCTTGATGCTGTTTTGCTTTTAAAATTGAACAAGTGCCCTGACTTCTTTAATGGTTTCAAGCCTCACTGCTTTGATGCTTACTGTATAAGTGATTGAGCTCACTTTAATCTTTGAATTGGGTATTCAAAATCATGAGGGGACTGGAACAGTGTAGATAGGGAGAAACTGATCTTATTGTTGCGAACCAGAAGTCACAGATTTAATGGAACTGAGTGGCCGATTCCAGTTCCTTTTACTTATCCTGTCTTTTTTATGTTGCTGCATTTTAAATAAATAAAAGGAATCTTCTGATCTCCACCTCTTTGTTCCTATGAAAGGGTCACAGCAAAAGCTGGAAAAATGACAGTGTGTTCAAGATGCCAGAGACGAGGAAACTGTCTGCGACCACCACCAGGACTCCTTCAATCCATCTCAAATTACGTGAGTCACAGGCCAGTTTTATCAACTATTGTTTTTATGGGTAATTCTGGCCAATCTGCATACTGTACAGTGTCATAGATTAGTTACCCTGCAACTTGATAATGATGCAAGTTGTAATTTTCATCCTCCTTGACCTGATGCCAAGACACGCGTTTTATGTATTGACAGTCCTCTACTATCGTGTCCACGTGATCATTCTTTGTGCGTGAACCCTTGCAGTTGACTGCTGCAGGCATTTTCATGTATTATGGCAGTCCGCTAGTATTGTACATAAATGATCATTCGTCAGCGTGATTCTTGATGCAGCTAGTCTGATATTACACCATAAGAAGCCAAACGTGTTCGCCGATGATTGCACATTGTTCAACACCTTTTGCGACTCCACAGAAACTGAAACAGTCCATTTTCAAATGCAGCAAAATCTGCATGATATCCACGCTTCGGCTGACAGGTAACATTCGTACCACACATATGCCAGGCTATGACCATCTCTAATAGGAGACAATCCGATCACTGCCCCTTAACATTCAACGGTGTTACCATCACTGAATCCCCAACTATCAATATCCTCGGGGTTACCATTGACCAGAAACTCAACTGGATTCAACACCTAAACATAGTGGCTACAAGAGTGGGTCAAAGGCCAGGGATACTGCAGCGGATAAGTCACCTCCTGACTACCCTGTCCACTATTAACAAGGCATAAATCAGGAATATGATGGAATACTTGCCTGGATGGGTGCAGCTTGAACAATACTCAAAAAACTTGACACTATTCAGGATTAAGCAGTCTGCTTGATTGGCATTGCATCTACAAACATATCCACTCCTTCCGCCACATACTCTCAGTAACAGCAGTGTGTACTATCTACAAGATACACTGCAGAAATTCACCAAAGGTCCTCAGAAAGCACCTTCCAAACCCATGAATGCTTCCATCTAGAAGGACAAGGGCAGCAGATATATGGGAATACCACCACCTTTAAGTTCCCCTCCAGGCCACTCACCATTCTAACTTGGAAATATATCATTGTTCCTTCAGTGTCACTGGGTCAAAATCCTGGAATTGCCTCCCTAATGGCATTGTGGGTCAACCCAGGTGGCCTGCAGCGGTTCAAGAAGGCAGCTCACCACTACCTTCTCAAGGCCAACTAGGAATGGGCGATAAATGCTGGCCCCGACAGCGACACCCACATCCTCAAGTGAATTAAAAAATATATTACCAGAGCACTACCTTGACAGGCAAGCTGTTCTCTGTTGGCAACCAGTATGCACACGAGTACTGCCCAGCATAGAGGTCTCATGATCCAAGGAATGAGATACATATAAATTCCCTTCCCCTCTCTATCACTTGTGGTACCCAAGGAAACAAACGTTGCATCCTAATTTAGACAACGCTATTTGACCAAGTGTGCTGCAATACATTGATAGGATTCCTCAGTGATTTTGTGCACTTCTATTCTGACTTTCAAAAAACATTTCCTGAGAGAAATCTTAGCGCCTTTGAAACACTTAATGAATGCACAATGCATAACACCACAGAGTTGCGACCCAGTGCAATACAATGCTCGTCATTGCTCATAAGGCTTTCACAGCTCTGTGGTGGGTTATGAAACAGCAAAGTTATGTCCCTATAAGGATTACAAAATGAATCTGATGGATTAGCTAACAGCGGACAGATGTCCTGAGAATCTCTGCCTAATGTTAGCAGAGTGTATCAGATTCTGTTCTGAATGAGGGATCAATATGCAGAATTTTGGACAAGTGTACAAGATTGTCTACTATTCGGTTGTCTAAAATGTTAAACATAGTGGGGCATGCAGTGAAGAAGAGTGAGCTATTCTTGTAACAATGTCTTCTAATATTTCATTTTTTAAACTACTGTCACCCAGTTGGCAATTAGTTTGATGTGGTAGGAAACAGCACTGATGGTTATATTAATTTTCTGAATGTCAGAAGGCAGGGGTGGATGGCTGATGAACTCTGTTATTGCCTTACCCTGAGGATGTGGCTGGGCACTGCTTTCTTGAGTTGCTGCAGTCCTTGTGGTGTTTGTGCTGTCAGTTGATATAGCTAGGAAATTCCGGCATACTGCCCTAGTACTGTGAAGAAACAACAGTACAGTGTCTGTTCCAATGTGTGTAATGTCAGGTAAGGAGGGAAACTTGGATTTAATGATGTTGACTTGCATATGATTTCACATTTGCTACAAGAAGGTACTCTGGCCCTGTGGTATCAGTAGCATCGAAGAGTAGTCTGGTTGTTTGCTTCTTATGGAAGTTTGCTTCCACTGCTGGCTTGGTGGAAGGAACCAGGAGTCTAACAGTGAATCTGCTTTACATTCTGCATGTGTTCTCCTTCAGTGTTTCTGAAAAAGGAAGAGTTAGCACTCTGCAGGAATAATCTTTGGTTCAATTTCTTGTACACCTGGAGACAAAGTGTGCTGAGTATGACAGTGGATTCCTGGTATAGGTGACAAAAATGTGGAATATGTCAACATTGGTCAGCTTCAGCGAACCTCTGATTTATAACACAATCTCTCGGTGCTCAGCCCTTCTGACAAAGGCTATGGTTAACTGCTTTCATAGTCTACAGCTACTTGACTGACTTTTGTTACCTGCACTCTGGTTTTCAAAAAACTTCTTACCAGCCCCTGTAGACATCTGCAAACGTTACCAAAGTGTGAACTGTCCTGAATAACCAAAGGTATCTAACAAATTGTCTGTTACTTTGGTCTCTTGAAAGAACTTTGCATTTAGATTTTAAGCACCGGTTATCTCCCAAGATTTTGCTTTTTAAAATCACTATCCAGGCTTATGCCCAGGCACAAGTATCTTAATATGGGATGTAAGATGTGCTCGAAATAATCTCAAATTGTAATAGTTCTCTACACTGCCACTGTGAAGGAAGAGAGAAGTGTTGTCAAAGAATTAATAGAAAAATAATTGTCAAGTTAAGACTTTACCGCACCAGTGAAAAGATCCTTTAAACCTTCAGAATGTGTCCACTGCGACATGCATACGAAACAAGATTATGGTTTAGTCCTGAAAAAAAAAAGTAAATAGTTGCCTTTGGATTGATTTGTACAGGAGAATAGAAACAACTATGTGCCCTCCTGGCTGTGAACCCCTCTGAACCCCGATGGGTTGGGGGTTTGTGGAAGGATTGTGACCTAGTGTGGAATGTAATGTGGGAGTGGGAGGAATGGTTGCTGCCATGACTGTTGGCTTTCTACCACTGCTGAGATTTTTCAAGCTGAGCACTGTGTGGTCCACTGAAACTCTGCCTGGCAGCAATTATGGCTGGTCAACCCCTTTGTTTTAAACTCTGATTCCTAGTTCTAGATTCTCCCACAAGAGGAAATATCCTTTCTACATTCATCCTATCAAGGTCTCTGAAGATTTTCTAAGTCTTGCCTCTTGACCTTTAATCCCCAGTGTATACGAGACAAGCCTGTCAAAGCTTTGTTCATATGGCAACCTGCCCATTTCTAGATATTAGCATGGAAAACCTTCTCTGAACTGCGTCTGGTACATTTACAACCTTCCTCAAATAAGACTGATACTGTACACAGTTCTCCAGATGTGGTCTTAACAATTTCTCATTTAACTAGTGTAAAATCTTTTATTATTAAATTCCGTTGGCATTCCTAATTATTTACTGTACTTCCATAGCGGTCTTGAGCAATCATGCACTGGAACATCCAGATCCCTCTGCACTTTAGAGCTGTGAAGTCTCTTACTACTTGGATAATGTGTTACTTTTTTATTCTTCCTCCCAAAATGGACAATTTCACATTTTCCCATATTATACTTCATTTGCTGGGTCTTTGCACATTCACTTAACCTGTTCATATCTCTTTGTAGCTTCCCTATGTCATCTTCACAATTTTTGGCTCTGCCTATCTTTGTATCGTCAGCAAATTCAGTGACCATGACTTTGATTCGTTTGCCCAAATCAGTGATGTAAATTAGAAAATGTTGAAGCCCCAGCACTGATGCCAGTGGCACACCATTCATTACATCTTGCCAACCAGAAAATGGAGCCATGTGGCATTAATGCCTGAGGGACATTTGCTGGAAAAATTTGTTTAAAAAACTGTTGTACAGTGATCAAAATACTCAAATATTTTATGAAAGTGTTATGTACCAGAGGAAACCCCTTCAAAAAATATTAAGAAGATAGTCTAGACCCTAACTGTTTCTTATTTTAAAGGTAAGTGTAAGGCATTGCATTCCAGATTCAATTTGATTGGTCAAACTACTTGGCTTTAAGCAAAACACACTTTTTACACTATGGTTAAAATAAAGACAAAATAAAGCTAAAAGAAAAGAATTGGCTAACTGTAACTCTATGAAAATGCATAACAAAATAATGCATATTTATTATTTACTACCAATTAACTGATCCAATATAGTAACATCCCATAAACACACTTGGCAAAGGCAAATTCAGTAAAATAGATTGTCTCACATGCAATTTTAGCAGCAGGAAGAGAACCCTAGCTTTTAGCTGTAACAGAGAGGAGTGTCAGAGCTTCCACATCCAGCTTCAAGACCCCAGCAACTGAAAGCTAAAATTAAAAATCTTGATTCTGTGGGAGCTTGACCTTACCTATTCAGGCTGCTTCTATTCCAGCTTCTTTTTAAAAAAAAAAAGTCCCAAGGCCTCACAAGCTGCTTACTTCATTGAGTATGAGCAGACAGCTCGACACCTCAACATTTCTTCATTTTAAAAACAGACAAAATACACCTGTTAAAGCCATAGTATCATCTCAATAGCTTTAAGAAGTGCTAACTGTTTGAAAACATTAAAACATAATTTCAAAAAAAAGACTTGCCTATCATTGAACTGATGACTGACCTGAAATTGGCCATGTCTTTGCCAGCATCATGTCACTGCTAGAAGACCTCACTGTTTATCCTAATGCTGGGTCCTCCTACAGGATAAAGCAGATGTTTTCACTGCAGTCTATGGATGAGACAAGTATATATTTTATTGTCATTGTCAGTGATGCTGCTGCTCGCACAGCTCTGGTATTTTCAGGCAAATGTTTTTCAGGTTGAAGAGTTTCCTTTGAGATTTTTGCAATTTGAGTGTGTATTCTTTGCACCCCTCATTTCTAAAACAAAAAAAGTTTTGTTTGAGTGGTTTTTATGTGGGTTGATGGCTCCCAGTATTATTGGTCCAATTAAAAGAAATGTAGTTAATGCTTAACCTCTACTTTAACCAGTTATTTGGTGAAATCCAGATTGAATGACTAATAGCCAGCGATCTTGCCCCTAGTTGATCATCTACCAGTAATGTCTCTCCTCGATGCAGCAGCTTCGTTCTGTCCACTCTGCTTTGATTCCCCTTTTGCAACTTTCTTCCATTTTCCCCTTAGAGAGATTCCACAATTTTTCCTGATAACCTAGATCGTTGCTTCCCTGGCCTCCGACCCTCAGCCCATTTAGAGAGACTGTGAACATTAGAAATATGAAGCAAAATCAGATGATGCTGGAAATGCTTGGTTGCCCATTGCCATCTTTTTTTTAAAAAAAACAAGAAACTATGGATTGATGATCTGCTGGCTGTTGGATCCTCTTTTGACAAAGAGTCTCAACTCAACATGTGGGTAATTTCAGATCCTGACAGAGCTGTGATAGACTGGCTGCATTTTCTACCTTCACTTCTCTTTCTTTTCATAAGCTGGCCTCTGCATTCTTTCCAATACCGTTCTCATTACTCAACATGATTCAATCCTGCTCAAGCTGTGTCTTCATCTACTGTCTGCCTCTCGCGCTCTCTCACTCCACTACCCCCCCCCCAAACCTTCTCTGTCTTTCTCTCCCGCTATGTAGGTGGCTGCCTTCATCTCATTACTACTACTGTCTGTAGATTGCTGCTTTCCCACCTTCTGCTTTGGTTTTGTCTACCAGGCTGCTGTGTTCATCCTCTTGCTATTCCAAGCTTTGTTAACCTGCTTTACAAAAGAAGAAACCAGTAAGGTTTGTGCTGATGGAAAATGAATACTCCTTTAAAACATTTTTAAAATCTACTTTCTTTTTCCTCAAACTAGCTTGATACAGTCTATTTAATGATTATGCCTTGGAGCAGATGAGATGAAACTGTTCTATAGATTCATTACTTGAAATGAAGAAATTGTTATAATATTATAGGAGAGTTTGTGTCACACCTGGCAGTTATTTTGCTGACAGTAGTCCCTAACGATTTCACAGAAATAGCATTTCTGATTGTCGACTATTTGCTAATGGATCTAGTTATGTTCTTATTCATATGGAGAGATATGTCCATTGATAGCTAAGTCAGCATTTAGTGCCTAATTAACGTTATCCTTGATAAAATGGTCGCAGGCTGCCTCTTTTCCAAATCAGTGCCTTGCTCTGCCATTTCAGAGGGCTCTCAACTACCTTGTGGTTGAAGCCAAACTTGACAGAAATCTGCTATTTTTATCTCTAAAGGACGTAAGTGGACCAGATGGAAGTTTACCACTGTCTGATAGTTACATGGGCATCATTAGTGATGCTAGCATTTTAATACCATATTTAATTAATTCACTATATTTAAGCTCCTGAGCTGCCATTGTGAGTTTTGAACTTGGTCAGAAGTCACACAAACCAGGTTATAGTCCAACAAGTTTATTTGAAATCGCAAGTTTTAGGAGCGTTGCTGCTTCATCAGGTGAAGTTTTAAACTTGCCATGGTACCTGTGAATTACTTACTTTTTTAAAAAATTTGTTGGTATTGCTGGCTAGGCCAGCATTCATTGTCCATCCCTAAATTAAGAGCCAACCACATAGCCACAAACAAAAACAGAAGTTGCTGAAAAAGCTCAGCAGGTCTGGCAGCATCTGTGAAGAAAAAATCAATTAATGTTTCGGGTCCAGTGACCCTTCCTCAGAACAGTTCTGAAAGTTCTGAGGAAGGGCCACTGGACCTGAAATGTTAAGTCTGATTTTTTTCTTCACAGATGCTGCCAGACCTGCTGAGCTTTCTCAGCAGCTTCTATTTTTGTTCCCGATTTACTGCATCTGCGGTTCTTTCGGTTTTTATTCGCCAACCACATAGCATTTGGTCTGGAATCTCATGAGGCCAGACTTGGTTAAGATGGCAGTTTTCCTTCCGTGAAGGACTCTGCAACAATTGACAACGATCACATAGTCACCATAACGCTAGCTTTTAAGACATAAGAACTAGGAGCAGGAGTAGGCCGTCTGGCCCTTCGAGCCTGCTCCGCCATTCAATAAGATCATGGCTGATCCTTTCGTGGACTCAGATCCACTTACCCGCATTCTCACCGTATCCCTTAATTCCTTTATTGTTCAAAAAAAAATCTACCTTTTTTTAAAAGCGTTTACTGAAGTAGCATCAACTACTTCACTGGGCAAGGAATTCCATAGATTAACAACCCTCTGGGTGAAGAAATTCCTTCTCAGTTCAGTCCTAAATCTGCTCCCTTTATTCTAGATTTTTATTGAATTCAGATATCACTGTTTGTCATGGTGACATCTGAACCATGTCTCCCGAACGTTAGCCTGGGCTTCTGGATCACTAGTCCAATGATATTATCACTATACCTCTGCTTTCCCATCCAGTGACATAACTGTCAAGTTTTCCAGGTAGCATATGTAAAGAACAACTGTTAATCCAGGGTAGCTAGTCTGTATTTGAAGTCAAACCCATGTCAGTCATGTATTAGTTAGATCAGGCTTCCTGGCTGTGTCTCAAATAGGCAGAACAATGGCAAATGGAACTTAATCTTGAAAAACAGGAGGTCATGCATTTCAGGAGGATTAACAAGACGTGGGAGTTCACGATGAATGGTAAGATCTTACGAAGTACAGAGGAACAGATGGTCTGATGTGTGCATGGTCCACAGATCCTTGAAGCCAACAGGAGAGATGGATAAGATGATTGAAAAAGCATTCAAGATGCTTTCCTTTATTAGTCGAGGCATTGAATAAAAGAACAGGAAGGAGATAACGGAGTTGTGTATAACGTTAGTTAGGCTGCAGCTGAATAGTGTGTAGTTCTGGTTGGCAGTCCATAGGAAGGATGTAATTGCACAAGAAAGAGCGTAGAAGAGATTCATCAGATGTTGGCAGGGCTGGAGTGATTCAGCTATGAAGGAGACTACATAGTCTATAGTTGTTTTCCTTGGAGCAGAGAACCGAGGTGGGGGAAAACTGATTGGGTGTACAAAGTTTTTGGGGCATTGATTGTGTAGATAGGGATAAACTTTTCCCATTATTGGAGGAATCAGTAACCAAGGGCATAATTTTAAAGTAAGGGGCAGGAGGGGAATTAAGGAAGACTTTTTTTTTCACCCAGAAGTTGGTGGTTATCTGAAATTCACTGCCTGAAAGAGTGGTATAGTCAGGAACCGTTCCACCATTTAAGAAGTATTTAGGTGATCATTGGAAAGGCCATGATATAAAAGGCTATGGGCCAAATGTTGGAAAATGGGATTTGAGTGGATAGGTGCTTGATAACTCGTGGACATAATGGCCTGAAGCATCTCTTCCCTTGCTACAAGGCTCTGTTAGGTATTTCATATTTCTTTGTTACTTCTTGTTCAATCCAGACAGCTGGCTTATCTCTGGCTTTCTGCTTGAACCTGTTTCCCCCTCTAAATGAAAAATGATGCATGAGAATGTAGTTGCTGATCATTTTCGAGAGCTTTTCTGACTCTGAGCAATATTCCATCTAATTCCTAGTGGGATATCTGTTTCATGCCAGTGCCGAGTCATGCTTGAGTTCAGGTGGGTACATTAACCTCATTGTATTCCTTAGCTATGTTCCTTATTGGCGTCAACAACACAGCCCACATGGGGCGTCGTCCGTCTTGCTGTGTCTGTTAGTATTAGTGCTGGCACAGTGGACTGGTATAAAATGAAGGCAGCATCTGTTAGGGCCATATTTCATTTACTTGCACGATGGATTATAACCTTTCCTGTTAATACACACCATGGGCTGATTGATTGTTAGGGGCTTTAGAGGCTATCTCTTCATTTATTAAAAGTTGCCGCCTACTGAAAGTGCCTGAGCCGCTTCTACTGTTGCCCACCTAACTGCGCGGAAAGTGATCAAAGTGTTTAGTGACTTCAACGGAGCCGAGGAGTCAAAAGAATGGATTAATTTGTGCAAATACTTGCAGCCATAGACAAGGTAACGTTCAGCTGAGCTGCAGGTTAGACTCCAGAAGGTGGTGTGACTGTCATCTTTTCATGTATTTGAGCTTGAAAACTTAGATCCTGCGACAATGTTGATTGAGCATCAGCTTCCTGAGCCAGGAGCCAAGGTTCCATTCTTGCCTCTGCTCTGCCTTCCTCCAGATCCCTGACAACACCAAGGGTGGCATGGCCAGGCTGAGCTGTGTGATTAGTAAGCTGCTGACAGTGCCAAGGAATGAGGCTTTTCGTAACATAAAGCAGCAAGCTGCAGGGGAAAGGAATCTGTCAGCATTAGTGTGTGACAAAAATGAACAAAACAAAACAGCAAATTCTAACTAAGAAATAAAAGGTTGAGCTCGTTGTAAGAATGGGAGCTCTGAAATTTTTTCAGTGTTCTCACCTCTGGACTGTGGGTTCAAGATTAACTTCATGAGCCCACAATTCAGCCTGACAATCGGAGGGTGTGCTGCAAAGTCAGGAATCCTGGTTTTTAAATAAGAAATTAAACATGTCTACATTTTGATGTAAAAGATCAGATAGCGCTATTCCAAAAAGGAGTGTGGGAGTTCTGCAGGCATGTAAAGGAGTAGGGCATTCAGCCTGTCCAACCTACTCTGCTATTTATTATAATCAAGACTGATTGAACATGTCATTGTCTTTTACCCAAATTATCCCAATATCCTTTAAACCATTGGTAATCAGAAATCTATTAATCTCTACTTTGAATATACTCTTCAGACTAAACGGCCACAGCTCCTGGGGCAGAGAATTCAAAAGATTCACCACGTTGATTTCATCACAGTCCTCAATGGTATCTCCCTTATTTTTAAATTGTGTTCTCTAGCTCTAGACTCCCTAACCAAGAGAATGACCTTTTCTGCTTCTCCCCTGTTTATGTATTATTTATCCCTTTTATAAGTTCCATTGAGATCACCTCTCATTCTTTGACGCTCGAGAATACAAGCCCGGTTTATCCAGTCTTTGTCCATGGGACAGTCCTGTTATCCCCGGAACAAATCTGGTGAACCTTCTTTGAATTCCCTCTGTGATGATAGTCATACGCTCAACAGATTTTCAGTTCATTGTCAATCTCTTCAATTCTGCTTACAGGAAACCTGTCTCATCCCTGAATGTTCTCAGAATAATACTTGCATCAACTCCGACCTGGTCAATTATTCCACCTCCATAGCTACTGGAGGAGCAACTCTGGAAAATGATGTATACCTTGGCAGCCACCTCTGAAAAGGAGATCCAACATAGGATCAACTGTGCTGGTTAAACCTTCCACGAACTACAGCAGTGAGTGTTTGGCAGCAAAGACCTCAACAAGTCAACAAAACTCCTGGTGTACAGCGTAATTGTTGTCACTACATGCCCTTGCTGTAGTGAGACATGGAGTGTGCATCAGTGATGGATAAGAGTAGCCAGAAGGTTCCATCAGCAAAGCTCCCACCGAATCTTTTGGATTGCACGGAAGGCCCATGGAACAAATGCTAGTGTCTGTCATGCAGCCAACTCCAAAAACATTCAAAATGATCCGCAAAATGAATTTTGATTGTCTGGACATTGTCCAATTGGCTGAAAAACCTTCCTGCTGGCTCTGTTTGTGCAACTTTCAAATGGCCAACATTCTACCGGAGATACAACTTCGCTTGTCTTTGGAGAGTTTTCCTTGTGATGCAGCAGCATCAACGTTAATGGCTGGGAAGAGTTCGCCACCAGCTGGTTCAAAATGGTGATATCTTGTCCATCATACTTTGAGTCAGAACAGCTTAATGATGAGGCTGAAAGGTGCCAGAGAAGGAAAGAAAAGAAAGTAAAATCCGGTATTCCAGATCCCACTACCTCAAAATGTCCTCCCTCATGTGTGAAGATCTATAGGTTGAGGATTGGCCTGTTCATGGTACTGCGCTCTCGAGTAGACATCATCCTTGACTTGAGGAATAACTGATATATTTCCTTAGCCCAGTGACCACATTCCAGAGATACTTAGCTTTAAAGCAGTTTGAACATTCTGAGCTTGTGAAATGCTAGCCATTTCCTTGCAAGCAGGCAATCTGATAGCAGAGGAGTATGTATGTTTTAAACAGAATCAGCAATCAGCCAGACCAGAAACATGCTGGGAGCTTGCCATAGGACGGTTAAGGCTAATTGACAATGATTGTGGTGGAAACACAAACACCAGAGGAAGTCATTTCAGTAGCCTCTTAAACCCATTCCATTATTCAGTCAGATAAATACTGATGTGTATCTTGGCTCTATCTACAAATCTTTTGGCTCTGTAACCAGATGGTTTTGTATTTTCTTTGGGAAATATATGGCAAGTGACAGGGGTCGTCGGCACTTGGTGCGTCATTGTGTCACTAGTCTTGTTTGACTAGCTTTTGGATAATTGCAGTGGATCTGTCTTGTTCTGTAAAGAAGTCACAAAGTTCATTTTTATCTGGTGCACCTATTCTGATTCAATTGTTGTGGAGTTGAAGGTGCACTTTGAAGCTCTGATGGCCTTGAACTTGCAAGCCTGATGTCATGCACAGAATGTGGGGCTTCACTGCTGGGACAGGGAAATCATGAGTAATCTGCTGCATTGATACTCAAAGCATGCATAGCTGATCTCCAAGATACAGTTTAGATTGGATAAAGGATTGTTTTTCAGTTTCTCCAAATATGTTCTATGGGGGAAAGAAAATCCCATGATGAAAGAAAACTGCCCAGAAAATCTCTGACAGAATTCTGGGATCATTGAGAAGTTTCGCGGTGATAAATTTTACTGATAGTTATTCAAATGAACTTGTTATTTTCAGAATACAGCACCATTCACTTAAATTAATTAATGAGTGCTGAGAGAGCAAGACTATTGAACTGTCCGATAAAAGAAAACCAATTAGTGAAGGGAAACAAAAAGGTTATGAATCTGTCCAATGCTACTAAGGGAGCTACTTTCTTGTTACTATTGGTCAAGGATTGAACTTGTTCACAGCAAAAGTTTCAAAAATACCTTTGTTCAAAGTTTACTTATTGTAAGCATGATATCAGCCATGCAAATCAGTGTGTGAATGATTAAATAATGTTTGCTTTGGGTTCAGCAATTCTAGTCTTGAACTGCTAAAATGGATGTTTTAACAATGAGATTCGCTCTTATTTTGTTCCACCCTGTTTAGAATTTGCTCTTCCCTGCATTGAATGCTTCTCGAGTTTCAAGTCTTTGTTCTTTTTTTGATGAAGTGCTGTACCTTTCTTCACATTAAATTCAACTGCGTTTTGATCCTCATAGAGAAGCATCGGGAACTAGCTAAGAAAGCCCTGAAGAAGAAAGGAATAGGAGGAGGACCAATCTTGCACCAGCCTAAATCGGGCACAAAAAGGTTAGTAATTCTGCTGTGTTCCTGCACAGCCTTTATTCTTGCGTCCTCACAGGAGTTTGTATTCTGGGGTCGAACATTCCTCCTATTTAAAATCTCCTCCTTCCGAAAAAGCAAATGCTATTATGCATTGCAACTTGGATCAATGTCCAGCACCTTGGTTTTTCGCTTATTGGACCTGTGTTCAAATATAACCAAGACTAATGAGTATGATGTACCTCACTTTGATCATTGTGCCAGCCTGCGTAAATAAATGTGGAGTCTCATTCTGCCAGCTTTGCATTGTTATTGGAGATTCTTAAAGTACGTCAAATTTAAAATTATAATATTTTCACAGTTCCTTTCCAAATCGTGTAGAATTAATGTGTAGAAATAGGCCATTCAGCCCCATAAGTACAAAGGGATAGGAGAAGGCCATCAAGCTTGATCTGCCATTGCATAAGCTCATGACTCATCTGAGACCTAACTTCACATCTCTGTTTTTGCCCTGTAACCTTTACAAACTTTAGATAAAAATAACCCTGTCCATAAGAGATTTAAAATTAGTAAACAACTACCGTTTGTGGAAAAGTCCAGTCTTCCACAGAAAAGTATTTTAAGATTCCACTCCTGAAGGTATGGTTCTAATTTTTATTGGTATTAGCATTTGTATTAACAATTGCAATTAGTGCAGAAAGGGTCAGAATTAGCTGCACTGCCTTATGTGTTTAAGTACGTAAGTGTCGACAATTTTTGCTGATCCACAATTCAATTGTTTTTCCTTCTGGTCCTGAATGTAGAGGTCTCTGTGGACAGCTGAATTTGCCAGTGACCTTTGCTGAGAGTTTAAGAATTGCTGGAATAGCCAGCTTATTTACGCAGGTTTCGTGCAGTTTTTGATTGGTTCAAAAACCCTGCCCTTATGGTGATGAGTTTATTTCCTGGCAATTTTTATAAAAAAACCTAGTTTATATGAAATATCGCAGATAAGTCAGCAGAGGTCAAGAATTAAAATTGAAATGACTTATTTTCTCCGCATTCAGGTGGCCACCTCTAATTCTGGGTACCATGTGTAGTAATTTGCTTTTAAAAATCGCAGTCCTTGAAATTTGTTTCTGGGAAATGATTGCAGCATGACCAGAGTTAAAATGGTAGCCTGTGCATTTTGTCGACAAATCTAAAGTCTGTAAGTGTTGCACAAAAGATATTCATGACTTCTCAATAAGCATTGCCTTAAGTTTTCTTTTTGTTGTTGATTTAAACAATAATGTATTGGCTAAAATTTCTTCTTACCTGCTTGAACCCCACCCTCCCCCCAAAAAACAACTTGTTGGTCAAGAGTGGGTGTCATTGGGGCAGGACGGTGGCTCAGTGGTTAGCACTGCTGCCTCACAGTGCCAGGGACTGGGTTTGATTTCAGCTTCTGGGTGACTGTCTGTGTGGAGCTTGCACATTCTCCCTGTGTCTGCATGAGTTTCCTCCAGTGCTCCAGTTTCTTCCCACAGTCCAAAGATGTGCAGGTGAGGTGAATTTCCCATACTAAATTGCCCATAGTGTCCAGGGGGATGTGTAGGTTAGGAAGTGCAGGGTTACAGGGATAAGGTGGGGTGTGGGTCTGGGCGGGATGCTGTTCAGAGGGTTGGTGTGGACTTGATGGACCTAATGGCCTGCTTTCACCCAGTAGGGATTCTGAGTTTTTTTTTTTAAGTTGCAAGGTTGGTGTGTGCTAAATTAAGGGAAATATTTTATACAACAAAGTAAGATTGTATAATTGACAACAAGCTTCAAGAAAGCAAAGTGTATGCTACTCCTGGGCTACATTTTCAGTAGAATTGTGCGCTCCTTGGAGAGAGAAACTCTCATTGTCTTTCATTCTAGAGTCAGGTCAAGCAGCAACTTTGGGTTATCAGTTTGTAGTATCCATATGAAACCATGCCATGTTGCACTGAGATTACAGCTATAGTGTAAATGTGACCTGATCTATGATCAGTTTGCCTTTTTCTTTAGTTTTGTAGACCCTGTAAATGAATGCAAGATTTAATGTGTTTAAAACATGATGCCCATAAACGTTAGAGCACAGAAAGTGGCTGTGTAGCTGTTACACGAAGAGTCACCGGATTCGAAACATTAACTCTTATTTTCTGCCCACAGATACTGCCTGACTTGTTGGGTCTCTGTTTTAGTTTAATTTATCATGTTTCGGCCACTAATCACGTAACTGATGCTGTAGCTGTAGTGTATAGTTTGCTTGGCAACACTGGTTAACGTGACTTGCTCACAAACTTTGCAAAAAAAAATTCTCAGCTCACCATCTTATTTAAATTGAAGTTGATCTTAATGAAGATTGACTGACAAATTCACAGAAGTCTTACGGTACAGAAAGAGGCCATTTGGCCCATCGTGCTTGCACCGGCTGTTTAAATGTGCATCATTAACTGGCGCCAATCTCCTTTTTACACATACCTTTGGATATTATGTTTATTCAAATAATTGTCCAATACCCACTTTAATGACTTAATTAAATCTGCCTTCACTACACCACATTCTAGAGTCATAGATTCGTACAGCACAGAAACAGACCCTTTGGTCCAACTTGTCCATGCCGACCAAGTTTCCCAAGCTAAACTAGTCTCATTTGCCAGCATTTGGCCTATATCCTTCTAAACCTTTCCTATTCCCATACCTGTCCAAATGTCTTTTAAATGGTGTAATTGTACCTGCATCTACCACTTCCTCCAGCAGTTTATTCCCTATATGAACACCATCTGTGTGGAAAAGTTGCCCCTTAAGTCCCTTTTAAATCTTTCACCTCTTAGCTTAAAATTTTGCTGTCTAGTTTTGATCTCCCCTACCCTACGGAAAAGACCTCGGCTATTCACCTTATCTGTGCCCTCGTGATTTTATAAACCTCTATAAGATCGCCCCTCAACCCCCTACATTCCAGGGAAAGAAGCCCCAGTTTATCCAGCAGTTCTTCCTCCCTTCACCCTTGCTTCTTTTGCAGTTCACTTTAAATCTATGCCATTCTGTTCTTGTTCCTTATACTAACCGGAGTCGTTTCTCCCCAAGTGCTCTATCCAGTCCGCTCATGATTTTGGAAAGTATCTACACTATTTTTCTTTTCAAGGAGAACAGTCCCAACTTTACCCTGTTCTCATAACCAAAGTTCCTCATCTCCTGTAACCATGTTTATAAGTTGCACTCTGTCCAATATGTTCACATTCTTCCCATAAACTGGCATCCAGAATGGTACACAATACTCCAGCTGAGGTCTATTGGGTGATTTGTACAAGTTCAACACCAGCTTCCTGCTTTTCTGCTCTACGCCCATATTGGAAACAGATCGATTAAAGTTCAGCTTTGTTTTTGAAGTTACATTTCAAACTTGTAAAGCTCCTAACAGCCTGCCCTGCTGCTATAAAACTATCAGGGAATAATGATGCTTGCAGGAATGGATGTATTATGCAGGACTTTTGATATATGAATAAATCGGTAACCAGTGGCACCTTTTTTTCTAAATGTGCTTCAATGTTGCTATAGTTTTTAAACTTAGCACCTCTGAAAAGGTTATCAACCTATTAAATAGGTTTGGGAAAAGCGCATTAATGCTAAACCATTAGGAAAAGATAAAATTGGAAGATCTATCGATCATCCCAGCTTGAAAAGACAGCAGTGGCAAGGGTGGAAAATATCTGTGCAACTGTCTCCCAGTAGGAGACATAGAAGACAGGAGCAAAAGTAGGTAATCTGCCATTCATTATGGTCATAGCTGATCATCTAACTCAATAGCCTGTTCCTGCTTTTTGCCCGTATACTTTGATCCTGTTAGTTTCTAGTAATATATCCAACTTTTTCTTGAAATCAAACAATGTTGTGACCTTGACTGCATTTTTGGTAGCAAATTCCACAGGCTCGCCATTCTCTGGGTGTAGAAATTTCTCATCTCTGCCCTAAATAGTTTACCCTATGTTGTTGGACTGTAACCCTTGGTCTGGACTCCCTCGCCATTGGGAACATTCTTCCTGCATTCGCTTTAGGATAACTTTAGGAGATGAGTGAAGGGGAAAGGACAATAAGGGAAAATCAATATATTCCTCCTCATGAGCTGTTCTGTGAAAGAGAAATTGGCAAATAGCATAGAACTGAGCAAGTGCTATTTGTGCAGTATTAACAGTTGCTTTTAAAGGAAACTTACATGAAAAACTTGGTGCAGTAAGGTGAGCAAAAGTTACTAAGCAGAGGGGTTTTTTAACTCCCATTTCTGACAAAGGGTCCCAACCCGAAATGTCAGCTTTCCTGCTGCTCTGATACTGCCTGGCCTGCTGTGCTCCTTCAGCTCCGCACTGTGTTATCTCTGACTCTGCATCGGCAGTTCTTACTATCTCTGAGTTTTTTAACTGCTGCCTTATACAGAGCATATGGATAATTAATTTCCATCCATGGCCCTAATGCGTAAGATGGAATTGGCTTAAAGTAGCAAGTTAGCCTTTATTACTTAGCTGGGTCAGAAAAAGTTACAAACACAGCTATTTCTAAGAGCTGTCTGTAAGGATTTAAACTTGATTCTGAGCTTGTTACAAGATGAGATTGTTAAGATAATTCCTGATGTTTGCAAACTAGCTATAGTTGGTCTGGATGTCACACTTTTCTGTTCCATCATGATGCATTGGTAGCACTATCAGAGAAATATAATTCACCGTAACACAAGAATAACTAACTGTATTTAAAGGACTCCTTCACTCTTCTCCATCCCCTCAAGTTGCAGTAAGTATAATTTGTATGTAGATATTTTAATCAACTTGTTCAGAAATGTAAAGACGAACCTTGGGAGCAGGTGGTACCCGAACCTAGGCCTCTTTGTTCAGAGGTAGGGACACTACCACTGTGCCACAAGACTGTTTGTAAGGTGACTGAAGATGAGGCTAGGAGTACTTTGATATTACCCATTAACATTTCCTCTCCAAAGAGCATGCCTCTGATATTGTGTTATTTAACAGACATGGGTTGGTTGTATTGGAGTTCTCCAAATAATACAGGAATCAAATTGAGAATAAACTCAGGAATGGTTCCGTGCAATTACTTTACAGGAATTGGCAGTTTAAACCCAGCGACAGATTTATATTCTTCATATCTGCAGTTATTGGCTCCAAATAGATGGGGCAGCGATCTTAAAGGACTCTGGCGTCAACAGGACATCGTAACTTGGGTATCCTCCTGTAATATTAAATGAAATGGTTTTAAACAACCATTCATCAAGAGATTTTTAGACGTGTTCCAATTGCTAATCTTTCGTGTTACCTGATGACTTTTGCATTGTTCATTGTTATGTGGTAAGCCATTTTTTTTAATTTTTATTTTATTTTGTCAGCCTTTTTCATGATAATTAATTTCTGGTTAGGATTAATGTTATTTTGCAAATTATAACTGATCCAAAATCAGGCATGTTCTTTCCACTATTCTAATGAGCTTTTGCCAATAAGCTGCAGTGCATGTATAAACTTCAAATCAACCAGATTTTAAATTTCACATGATTTTTCAAACTTTGCAACCTGAAATTTCCCATCATCTGTTGAATTTGAATGATCAAAATTTGATTGTAATGCTCTCATATAAAGTTAGTGACTAGTTTAAATAGCAATCCTGTCTGTTGTCTCTAACACTGGACAAAATTAGACTGGAAACTAGTAAGGTTATGAAAAGGACAACTCCTAACGTTGTTAACTAAATCCGAAAAATCTTGATTTTGACTCTTAAAGATTGTTCGCAATCCCAGTTTCATCTGGAAAAATTCCAAGGTTTTTTTTGCATTCAAAGCTGCCATGCTCCAGGCCCTTTGAAATCAGTGGCTGATGGTGACAATTGATGTTCTTCTTTGCTGCAGAGGTGTTTCTGCACTACTAAGAGCAATATTAAAGAAAGACACTGCTGTACCAGCCCTAGAATTGACAGATGTTTTCCCTTGTACTGTTAGAACAGAGACAGCTAAACACCATGCCCACCATCTGCAAGCTGAGAAGTGGGAGAGGTACTAGTTGTATTCAATTAATACTTTTAATTTCAGCTTAATTCTGTTTGCCCTTTCTTTCATTATAGATTAGTAAAATTCAATAAAGGTTACTCTGCCCTGAAACAAAATCCGGATGAATCTTTAGTCTCCTTAGAGTCTGACAGGTAAGGATTCGATCCTAACCATCGATTTGTCGTCTTTGTATGGATTGAGAATTCTAAATGAAAGGCTACGTCCATATGAGATGCGCCACCCAGCTTGAAACACAAGATGATTGAGAAGTGATTAAGTGGTCATTTTAAAATCTATGTGAGTGGAACAGAACTATCGGCCAAAATTATAGCCCGCTGAATTCTGGTTCAGAACAAGTAGCAGAATGTTTCAGGAAATATTTACTAATGAATTCTCTACACTTTGACGCTTTAGCATTTTCCTCTGCCTGAATGCACTGGTTATTTCACAGGGTTGCGTGTCCGCAAGTGTCAGGGTGTCCTCCCCAATGTTGTTTCTGAAACTTTTTATGACAGTAATCTCAGTAAGCTAATTGGTCCGTAACGTCCAGTACCTCTCATCTGGCACTCTTGGGACTAACCTTGTGCTGGATTTTAGATAATTTGCTTTGGGCTATGGGCAGTTTGCATCAATCCAGGTTGGGTGTGGTCAAGGGTCTTTTGGAGCGTGGGTACAGCAGCAAAGCCAATAACTAGCTTGGAACTACACCACACCAATGCAGTGGTTAACCACGTCCAGATAAATTAGTTATAAAGGTTTTGTTCAATTAAAATTGCATGGAAGATTATAAAAAGGCCTGTTTTTGGGTAACCGGACTTTGGGTAGCGAATTTAAGTTACTCTGCCTGTAAGGGCGTAATGTTACCTTCTCGGGTGAAATTCGGGATGGGCATCAAATCTCATAATGGAATTAATTTAAAGTAAGTGTCTTGCCTTGCCCTGTCTACACCTAGTTTCAGCCTAATCCCAGTCTCATGCTGGACCTTTGGCATTTTTCACATTCTCCTCTGATCCTAGGGTTATAGCAGACGTCTTGCCTGAGATCAGATAATCCTATATGGATGAAAGGAACATGACCTGTATTGCTGAAGTATGCTCCATTTGCCATTCGGATTACTGTGAACTAGAATGTAAATTTGTATTCTGATCCTGATTATAAAAATCCCTGATGCAGTTTTTAAAAGTTTCATAAAACTTTGCATAATATCTGTAAAGTCTTTGACTTTAGCATTGTATTACTGGGCTCTGAAAATCCCCTGAAATCACTGAAGATTTAATTTTGAAAGCTTTGTTAAAATGATCAAAGCTTGATGCAGGACAGTGTTGGCGGAGAACCGTTATTTGTTTCATTGCTGCTAAATCCTGGTCTGTAGAACTGCTTCAGGCTGTTGGGTACTAGAGCACTGTTGAAAATTTCCTTCACAACTTTTATTGAAGCTTCGACAGATGTATTAATCCCAGTGAAGTAGAACTTCAGCGACATTCCCTTTGCAAGTTCCTATAGCAGTTTTATTTTTATAGTTTGAAACCCATCAATTTGATAGCAAAATTCGTACAGAGATGGGAATATTTTTGATAACACTTGTTAAGCCAAAAATATTTATTGAACAGTGTCATTTAGTAGTGTCAGATTTGACTCATTTATCCGTGAGTCACTCGATTTGTCTTTGAGTCAGAAGATGTGGATTCAAATTTCACTCCAGCGTTAAAAAAAACAAAACTGATACTCCAGGGCAGTGCTGGTTGTGCTGTCTGTTTGGTATGATGTTAAATAAAGGCCCATTTGCCCCCTCTGTTGGACTCAAAACATCCCACAGCACTATCTTGAACAGCCAGGGAATTATCCCCATTATTTTATCTTTCCATCAACATCACAAAAAAATGAAGTCTGTATATAATCCTATTTCTTTTTGTAGGAGCTTGTTATGTGTAAATTGGCTGCTACGTTTCTCATTGTCAAACAGTGACTACAGTTTTTTTAATAAGCAAAAGTACTTCTAATCTGTGATCGTGAAAGCCATATGTAAGTTATTTTATTAAATCTTGCACACTGCACATTGGTCTCTTTGTGTTCTTTTCCAGTGATGGTGAATTTGAGTCGAAGTATTATTCCTCGTCAGGCTATTCCTCTGCAGAGGTGAGCTGACCCACGCGCTTATTTTACTTCATTAACTGAGTTGATTGTGAGGTGTTACAGGGAGCTCCCAGATGTGTTTGCAGGATAACTTGCCACCAATGCCATTCTAGAGTGGCTTTAAGGACATTGTGCACAGTGTGCTGTGGGGTGGAGCTGAAAGTCAGTGCTTCCTTTCACGCACATTTTTTCCATTTCGGGGTTGCCATGTTAAATTTGCATCAAGAGGCAAACCAATGTGAAAGTAAAGAAAAACATCTGAGAAACAATTGGACGTTATAGTGTGGATAGAGCAGTGCAGGAGCATGTAAATGGCGTTCCTATGAGGAAAATCTGCAAAG
The DNA here is from genome assembly GCF_021869965.1 of Rhincodon typus. Lineage (NCBI taxonomy): Eukaryota > Metazoa > Chordata > Chondrichthyes > Orectolobiformes > Rhincodontidae > Rhincodon > Rhincodon typus. The sequence goes on along the minus strand of NC_063367.1, from coordinate 14,934,745 downwards.
CTCAGTCACTCTGGTTGTATTTGCACATGTAGCCGCTAGCACAAGTTTGACACGTGCGTGTATCCTGATCATATCCAGTCTGTTGTTTGAGAGGTAAATCTATGAAATTGCAAAACATTTTAAATACAGAATTAAAAATTTCTCAACTCTGTCATCTATATATCACTCACCACATAGTTAGTGTCGGATGCAGAAACCTTACAGGTCCCCTTGGTCCCTGTACTGCAGCAAACCTATTATTAACTGGCACCTATGGGACCAGGAGTTGATCAAATATTCCGAATAATCGAGATACAAGTAACCGCAGTAAGCCCTGATCAAGTGAAGCTTTGAGACATCAAAATTCCTCAAAATATCTATGCAAAAAATCAGTGCACCTTCTAACATGAATATAAAAACACATAGTAGTTAATAGAGCCGTAATGCGAGGACTATACACACTGCTGTTATACTTTATTTGCAGCATAAATTCTCCAACATTGTGGTATTTGAAGTATATTGTTTTTACCGGTTGATCAGGTTTGCTGTACTTTGAGGTGCTCTTGCTGCAAATGTGATATTGTGTTTGACGACTTATTTTATTTCTCTTTGGCCATTCTCTTTTTCAGCAGCAAGTTAATCAGGACCTGAACCGTCAGCTCCTGAAAGATGGCTATCATCTGGACGAAATACCGGATGATGAAGATCTAGACCTCATTCCTCCTAAGCCTGTTACCTCGTCAGCCTGTGCTTGCTGCCAGACAGAAAGCTCTTGTACTGTCCAGTAACCATTGCCACTCCCTCCACCATGTCAAAAGATAATTCCCTTTTAGGCAATTAAATTTTTTAATATATATATTGTATATATATATTTTGGCTGAACTTGTTTAAAAGAGATTATAAACTGAGATGTGACATTAGCATGATAGGATCCTGTTTAAAACTGTTATTTAGGTCATTGCAACTGCTGATCGTTTGCATTAAATTTGGTCTAATCCCGTTCATGTCTGAAATTACGTCTGAGGTGACCATATAAATGCTATTTCTAATTTCTCCACATTACACTACTCATCTTGCCAGTGGCATAATTAGATGATTATTACCTAATGCTGGCTTGAAATTCACACCCAAACTGAATTGACCTTTCCCTTCATATATTGACGAACCCAAAGGAAGGAAACCTTTTGAAGCAGAGAAATCTGAATGCTGGAGTAGAATGGGACTACACACAAAGGTTGGCAGTGAAATTGCGCACTTTGGTCATAGTAGGGTGCTTCTAGGTAATTTAAAAATTGCTTGTTCCAATTCTGTGGTCTCATGACAGATGCTGGAACATGGTATTTTGCACGGGTGTCTTCAGTGTTGACATGTTAACGGGCAGCACCATTTAATTCCATAGAAAGGAGTAAATTTAGTGGGCAGGCTAGGAATGAAAGGTGGAAAAAGCAGTCCTTCTGTTACTAGCCTACATTTCTGTTGGGCAATCAACACCGCTGAGGGGGCTCGGGTTTTGGGAGGTGCAGCGAATCTACGAAGAGAAATCTAACTTTCAGATTTATTTTCTGTCATCAGGCAGTAGTGGGGTACTGAAATGAAACTGAGGAAAATGGCTAAAATCTGCCCTGAGTTGCAGTCTTTATATGTAGATCATATGCGTTGGACATCAGCATCTGATGAAGCTGTGGCTTAGTCACTTAGTCACCTAAACTACGCTTGATTTGGATTGATTTGGCACTACGGAGATATGGCCAGTATTGGTTCTTATTTTGATATGAACAAAGATTGCTTATTGACCATATTAATGTTTAGCTCCAAAATTGTGTAAAAGTAAATTAGAACTTTTTGAGTAATTTTGGAGACTCAATGGTTGGGCCCTTTGCTTCGAAATATTTTCTGTAGATTAGCTCATCGTCTTCTCACTTCGGCCCATTTCAATAAGTTTCAAGTTTTTTTGATACATTATCCATTAAAGGTGATTAAAACATGGTAGGTGCTTCTGCAGAGGATAATGGGATGGCGGAGAGGGCAGAATGGGTGTGAGAGGAAGTGTGACGACGTCATTTGTTATAAGTAATAGTTGGGCTGCTTTTGACAGGGAATTGGGAAGCTGCTTATTAGCCATTCTTGAGCTCACGTGGTGTGAAAGAGATAGCCAGATGGAAGATAAATTGCATCTGCAAATTTTGGTACTGCACGGCATTGCTTGACAGATCGTTTGGCTTCTGTAAGCATTGTTTTTTTGCTAGCTATCTACCGTAACTTTCCATGCATGCTGGTCTGGGTGGCTTTTTGACAACAACAGATTACTTGCTGTTAGTAGTAATTTGTCAAATTAAATGTTGAGGGGGTAGAGGCTAATCTTCTGATTGCAGTCTAATTGATTGGGATTTTATGGGCGTAACTCATGATATGTTCATTCTAGTTTCACATAACAGTGACATGAGGTATATTAAATGGTAATTGGGAAAATAATGAGCAGTTTATCCAGCCTGGTTTTTCGATTCTGTTGTAATCCCCATGCAAATTCAATGATTTTAGGCGCAATTTTTTTCCAAAATGGGTTTATGCAGTTGAATACTACATTGATTTAGCCACTAAGTGTGAGATGGCTATGATTTCAAAGAGATCAGCTTTTGCAATCCCACCATAGTAAGTACTACAACTGATTAGTTAGGAAAGAAACTTCTCTGAGGTACTGAGAGTATTTGTGTCTGGTATGTTTAGTTTGAAAACAGTAGCATTTGATGCAGTTTGATTTTTGTCTTCTTACATCAGTTCTTTATCTGAATGCATTGTGTTTATGTGCACTTTTGCTTAAATGTTGAACTTGAACCAAATGAAATTGACCTGTTTGTAGTGAGTTTGCACTTGCTACTCCCAACAGGTTGGACAGTCACTGTCCATGTCAGTATCCTGTCGTGGGATATTGCCATTTTCTTAAGCCATCTGCTGTTCTTCTCCATATCACTCTTGGTTTAAAATATTGATTACATACTTTTAAATTTCTTTATGATGTTTCAGCCAGTTTCAAGCTATAAGGGGGTCCAGAAGCTTGTTTAAAGTACTAGTTCAGTCTTGCAATTTTACTACCTAGGAGTCGTCTCTGCTCCAGAGACCCAATGGAACATTTATTATGAGCATTAACTGACTGAGCAGTTATGAAATGTGCATCTTGGTCCTTCTTGTTTCGAGGGTATGTAGCTTAATTTTTTTTAATGCTTTGTTTCTTCAGTTCAGTTGTTCGATTTAGTTACATAATGCATGCAACAATGTGAAGTCTGGATTTTTAATTTTTTAAAAATTCCTTCATCCAGCTCCATCAATACTCCTAATTTTCCTTTGGAAGTTTGCCTATAAGTTACTTGTGTTACTTTATGCAATATATACCTGGTGTTATTGTGTTTGAGCATCTTAAATTGTGGTTTTCAGCTGCTCATATGTTTTGTGACTAATTAAAGAGTTAATAGTTAGTAACTGGAAGTCATTTAAGGTTTAAACCATAAGGGAAAGTAAGCGAATCAGCATCACACAGTCCTGATAATGAAATTGTCAGCACCTTGTTTCTTTAGCTTTGAGTTCACTCTGTAAATATTAGTAGAAAGTAGAAATGTAGGGAGAGGCAGAAAATTCAAAGAGCATTTGACTAAGAAACACTGAAGACTATACAACTTCCCTGCCACTTGGAAATACACGTGTGAGGTGTTGCAAAGGTCTATAAGAATATTTTAAATGTCCATTAATTCTATTTAATTGTTTTGTCCAGGAGCAGCAAAACATTTTGTATAAACAAAGTTAAACTTTAATTCTGTTTGCCAATTGCTGTTTATTTTGGTGGCTGGTAAATACTGTAACTTAGTTAATTATAATTAATAGTTAAGATCACCGTAGAGAAATATTCGAAGCAAGTGTTGGAAAACTGTGATGTTGGCTAAGGGGATTTAATTAATATTTTACAAACTACGTTGTATTAACTTGGTTGTATTGAAATACTCGAAGTTTAATAATTTTCTAAATTAATTCATCCACCTCAACTCATCTGTTTAGTGCTGTACTCTAAACCTCCAAGGACAGCCTGCCAAAATCTCTAAATCTTTGTGTTCGTTATCCGACTAAAAACCTGTTATGATTCTGGCAATGTTTTTGAAACCTTTGAGATTGCCTTTCTCCAGGTTTGATTATGAACTGCTAGATTTCTGGAACAGCTACTTCGTGCATCTTGTAGCTGAATTTTTTGGTGTGTGATCGTAGTTAAATCTTTATTCTGGAGATGATTGCATTCTCTTGTTCAGGAGCAGTGCAGTGTACTGGTCAATGTATTTGCAAGATGCATCTGTATGTGCAGGTCTCTTGCATTTACTGTGGTAAACTAAACATAGAAGTTACTGGAAGGAAGGGTGTGTAGGTTGGCAGGAGTTAGTGTCAATCATTTGTACTTAGGCTGCCAAATGGAGCATGCTGTCGAAGAATAGGAGTCTGTGACTGGAGCACTGATTGTCTGGTGATAACTACCATCAATTATTAATGCTGTTATCCAAATGCTCCTAAATAATTTGTGGGTTTTATTGTGCAGAAGCTTAGACATGGAAAAATACTACAAATATACTGGAGAAGTCCTCCCCTAAAATACTTGATAGCGTCCCAAACATGCATGGTTGTTATGAGTGTTTCATTCGTAATTCAACTGGGGAGCTGGAACACATAGCTCACTATACAGTAAGGGGACCCAGTAACATTTTCTTCCCAGACCAAAATAGAAATGACTTCTAAGCAAAGTGATGCAATTCACTATTCTATTCACTATTCTACCATGGTTGTAATTACTAAGATAAGTTTGAAGAAATTGGCTACCTGAAAAATTGTATTGCTGTACACCTACACGTAGTTAAATGTCATCTTTCAAAGAATACAGAAAAGGGAAGCTTAAAAAGTTATATGGAAAGAAGTTTAATGTTCTGTACACTCCCTTACCCATAACATTTCTCAGAATATGGACATTGAAGATATAGTTAAGAAAATTGAATGTGACTTGTGTGTTGTGTTATGTTTTCTGGAAACTACAATGGATTGTGAAAATGCACTGGGCACATGGCCATCTGTTTCTGAAGCCGTCTTTTAGTTTTCAATTTACACAGTGTATGCAAAATATAAAGACTAAATATTCTTTCTGTGCAATACATAGAGTTAACTACATTTTATTAAATTGCATTTATTTTTTTGTATGTTATTGGTATGGCAGATTAAAATAAAGAATGCTTTAAAAGACTTGAGCCTGTCCTGTGCTTGTGAGATGCCGAGAGAATGTAACAAGCCACGTGCATCAGAAAGGCTAAGGCTTTCATGCGGAGGTCCATGTAATTTGCTACCTGGAATCTTTGGGTTGGGAAATGAACTGCTGTGTTTGGAAAGCATCCTCAGTATTGTTATGAAGGTGGCAAAGGAGGCCTTTTGGTTCATTGAGTCTATGCCAGCTCTGTGAGCATCTTGCTTAGTATCATTCTCCTGCTCCCAGCCTTGGCCTTGCACATATTTCTTTTTAATTCATTCGTGGGATGTGGGTGTCACTGGCCAGGCCAGGCAGTCTAAGCGTCAACCACATTGCTGTGAGTCTGGAGTCGCATGTAGGCCAGGATGGCAGTTTCTTTCCCTAAAGGGCATTAGTGAACTAGATGGGTTTATCCTGACAATCAACAATGTATTCATGGTCATCACTAGATTACTAATTCCAAATTTTTGTTGGATTAAATTCCACCAGAACCCCGATCCCCAGAACATCGCATGTGTCTCTGGATTAACAACCCAGCGATAATACCACAAGGTCATTACCTCCCTATTCTTCCATTCTTCCTTTTCTAATGACAGTCTTAAATCCCTTTTGAAAACCTCGATTGAACCTGCCTCCATCATACTCTCAGGCAAACCAGACCACTTGTGTATTTTTGCTCCTGTTACTAACTACTTTAAATCTGTTCTCCTTTGCTCTCAATCCTTAGATGATGGTAACATTCTCCCTATTTACTCAGTCCAGAGTCGCCATGATTTGAATATTTCGGTCCGAGTTCTGGCAGCCCTGTAAACTCAAAAGGAGAATAGCCCCACATTCTCTAGTCCGAAATTCCTCACCCCTGTGACCAGTCTTGTAAACCTCTTCTGCACCCTCTGCAAGATGTATTCGGAACAAATGTAAGCACTTGGCCCCCTTCACAGTTTTCTTAAAAAGCTGCAATAAGAAATGGTCATAATACTCCAGGTGAGGCTAAACCAATAACAAAATCAGAAGTTGCTGGAAAAGCTCAGCAGGTCTGACAGCATTTGGTTTCTGAGGAAGGGTCACTCTACCCAAAACGTTAACTCTGATTTCTCTTCACAGATGCTGCCTGACCTGCTGAGCTTTTACAGTAAGTTGTGTTTTTGTTTCTGATTTACAGCATCCACAGTTATTTTGGTGTTTATGGGACTAAACTCGTGCCTTGTGCAAGACCACTAACTTCCTAACTCTTGTACCCAGCACATATTAATAAACCCCAGGGTACTGTATATTCTGAAATAAATGCACTGGAGTAATACAACAGATCTGACAGCATCTGTGGGGAGAGAAAGAGTGAACATTAAGTTAACTGCAACAAAAACAGAAGTTGCTGGAAAAGCTTAGCAGATCTGGCAGCATCTGTGAGGAAAAAAGTCAGTTAACGTTTTGGGTCAGGTGACCCTCAGAACTCTGCTGCTCCCAATTGGACAGTGGATTGCCTGTTTCCCTCAAGTGTGCAGGCATGAAATTGAAAATGCCACACAGTTGCTTTGGGAGACTTATGCCTTGGGGTACAACACTGAAGCATTTTCAACGCTGTTAAGGTACTGACATGTTGGTGACCTAATAAAAGCTGGAAATGACCCCACTAACTTTCACCTCAATACATGTGAAAATGTAGAAAGCGGGCACCAATATGTTTTTAAGTTTAATGTTGAGTATCAGACATTATTCTTAGTGATGAAGTGATTAATCAGAGCAGTTAATTTTTTGTGACTAACTTGGACAGAGGTTTTAATGAAAGCACTCAGGTTCACTTAATTATTTCAAATATTTGTCTCCACCTAATGAGCAGAATTGAAGTTGACAATATTAGTGGGAAGCAAAGGCTGTAATTAATGTCATAACTACAGAGAGAAATCTCTTGTTTTCAACATGTATTAAAAATAGTGATTTCCACGAAATTTTTCTGCAGAACCCTTCGGGGATCTGTGTGGCTTCATGTTCTAGAGATGCTTGTAACATAAAGGACCCAAATGTGAATGTTTACGGATGTGCAAGGCACTTTGCAGATGGAGGCAAAAATGGTAAATCATTTAATAAATGGTTGGGTAACAGGAAGACTGGTTGAGAGTGGATGTGTTGAATGGACTCCTCGGGCCCATGTGCATATTATGAAGCAGTCGTGCAGCAATTGTTAGGCTGATTTCATTCGTTTATTATCCAGGATTTTATTATTTTCTGGCAAGGGACCAGTAACTTCCTTTTTAAAGCAGACAAGAGTCTGGCATCCAAGTTAATTGCTTAGAGAATAAAGCCACAAGAATCTACTGTTTTGACTGAACGCAAATAGACTGCTATACACAGATAAGCAATAAGATCATACACATAGATGGGAATCTAACATCTGGAATTGGCGTGAGACAAGTGTGAATAACAGACTTGTTGAGCACCCCGATCAAAAACAGTCAGGACATCTCTCCAATTCATTTGCCAGATTCTTCCTCCTTTAGATGTTATTTAAATTATGGGTCACCAGATCATTAAAAGTTGGCAAGGAATTTTGATTTGTTACTTTTAGACATCTGGCTTTGAAGCCCCCTCAAAAACTATTCCTTTGTGAAATGCCTGAATAACTGCTCATGTCCAGGTGTTTCAATCTCCTTTCCTGGCAATTTATTCTCCTGCTGGATTCTGGGAATTGCACTCCCGTGTCTACTTACAGGCATATTGCCACAACTGACTTGCTTCGTCAAGCTGGAATTGCTCCTGGGTTTCTCCAAATTATAATGTTTCTTAGCCATATCACGTAAGTACGATTTGTGGTCTTCCTTCACTCCTGCTCTTGGTTGGACTGATTATTAATGGTTTACAGGTTTTATTTTTTATCCCGAGCCCCCATACTTCCAAAGGTTTTCTCTAAGCCCCTGACTCCAAAACCTAACTGCAACTATTGGCTTCCAAGACTTATTGGAGCCTAAGCTGAAAAGATATATCCCCCCAGAATTTGGGACATCTTCCTGAACCCCAACTTAACACAAACCCTCTGATCTTCCATCACCTTACAAATAGGAAGGGTTTAGAGGGACATGGGCTGAATGTTGGCAAATGGGACGAGGTCAGATTGGGATATCTGGTCAGCATGGATGAGTTGGACCAAAGGGTCTGCTTTCATGCTGTGTAACTCTATGTCCTTCTTAGCAGCAGAGCTCATAGCAGTTTTGTCTGTCAACTTTGCCTGTATGGAGCTTATTTCTCTGCCCCATCTATCTGATTAAAACCTGTGACTGTTGAATTGAGTTGAATGACATATTAAAAACCTTGCAACAAACTCCTGCCCTAGTTCTTATTCAGGTTTGACTGCAGCAACCATCAGAATAACAGCAACTAGCAACCATTGGAGCACCCTGTTTACAGAAGGAACTCTCTCCTTTAGTAAAATAAAAGACGGGGAGTGACAGTCTGTATGAGATTGTCATTCCTCAGAAAATCCAGTCCAATGTTCACAGGTTGACTCATGCAGTGCCAATGAATTGGAAAAGAGAATGGATTTAGTCACAGGTTACAGATTTAAAGAGTCTAATTCACCTTGGTCAGGTGATTGACAGCTAAGGCACCCAATTGGTGAGTTTTTTTTTTCTATTCATTCATGGAATGTGGGCATCACTGGCCAGGCCAGCATTTATTGCCCGTCCTTAAGTTATGTGTCAACCACATTGCTGTGGATCTGGAGTCACATATAGGCTATGAGACAACAAGGTGCAGAGCTGGATGAACACAGCAGGCCAAGCAGCATCATAGGAACAGAAAGGCTGACGTTTTGGGCCTAGACCCTTCATCAGAAAAGGGGGAGGGGAGGGGAAGGGGGTTCTGAAATAAATAGGGAGAGAGGGGGAGGCGGATAGAAGATGGATAGAGGAGAGGAAACAAACAGGTTGAAGAGGCGGGGATGGAGCCAGCAAAGGTGAGTGTAGGTGGGGAGTTAGGGAGGGGATAGGTCAGTCCAGGGAGGACGGACAGGTCAAGGGGGCGGGATGATGTTAGTAGGGAGGAGATGGGGGTGCGGCTTGAGGTGGAAGGAGGGGTTAGGTGGGAGGAAGAACAGGTTAGGGAGGCGGGGACGAGCTGGACTGGTTTTGGGATGCGGTAGGGGGAGGGGAGATTTTGAAGCTTGTGAAATCCACATTGATACCATTGGGCTGCAGGGTTCCCAAGCGGAATATGAGTTGCTGTTCCTGCAACCTTCGGGTGGCATCGTTGTGGCACTGCAGGAGGCCCAGGATGGACATGTCTGAGGAATGGGAGGGGGAGTTGAAATGGTTCGCGACTGGGAGGTGCTGTTGTTTATTGCGAACCGAGCGTAGGTGTTCTGCAAAGCGGTCCCCGAGCCTCCGCTTGGTTTCCCCAATGTAGAGGAAGCCACACCGGGTACAGCGGATGCAGTATACCACATTGGCAGATGTGCAGGTGAACATCTGCTTGATGTGGGAAGTCTTCTTGGGGCCTGGGATGGGGGTGAGGTAGGAGGTATGGGGGCAGGTGTAGCACTTCCTGCGGTTGCAGGGAAAAGTGGCGGGTGTGGTGGGACTGGAGGGGAGTGTGGAGCGGACAAGGGAGTCACGGAGGGAGTGGTCCTTCCGGAAAGATAAGGGTGGGGAGGGAAAGATGTCTTTGGTGGTGGGGTCAGATTGCAGATGGCGGAAGTGTCAAAGGATGATGCGTTGGATCTGGAGGTTGGTGGGGTGGTACGTGAGGACGAGGGGGATTCTTTTTTGGTTCTTATTGCGTGGACGGGGTGTGAGGGATGAGTTGCGGGAAATGTGGGAGACACGGTCGAGGGCGTTCTCGACCACTGAGGGGGGAAGTTACGGTCCTTGAAAAATGAGGACAACTGAGATGTACGGGAGTGGAATGCCTCATCCTGGGAGCAGATGCGGCGGAGGCGAAGGAATTGGGAATAGGGGATGGCATTTTTGCAGGAAGGTGGGTGGGAGGAGGAGTATTCTAGGTAGCTGTGGGAGTCAGTGGGCTTGAAATGAATATCATCCTCCGACACTTCTGCCATCTGCAATCCGACCCCACCACCAAAAACATCTTTCCCTCCCCACCCTTATCTGCTTTCCGGAGGGACCACTCCCTCCGTGACTCCCTTGTCCGCTCCACACTCCCCTCCAGCCCCACCACACCCGCCACTTTTCCCTGCAACCGCAGGAAGTGCTACACCTGCTCCCATACCTCCTCCCTCACCCCCATCCCAGGCCCCAAGAAGACTTCCCACATCAAGCAGATGTTCACCTGCACATCTGCCAATGTGGTATACTGCATCCGCTGTACCCGTTGTGGCCTCCTCTACATTGGGGAAACCAAGCGGAGGCTCGGGGACCGCTTTGCAGAACACCTACGCTCGGTTCGCAATAAACAACTGCACCTCCCAGTCGCGAACCATTTCAACTCCCCCTCCCATTCCTCAGACAACATGTCCATCCTGGGCCTCCTGCAGTGCCACAACGATGCCACCCGAAGGTTGCAGGAACAGCAACTCATATTCCGCTTGGGAACCCTGCAGCCCAATGGTATTAATGTGGATTTCACAAGCTTCAAAATCTCCCCTCCCCCTACCGCATCCCAAAACCAGTCCAGCTCGTCCCCGCCTCCCTAACCTGTTCTTCCTCCCACTATCCCCTCCTCCCAACTCAAGCCGCACCCCCATCTCCTCCCTACTAACCTCATCCCACCCCCTTGACCTGTCCGTCCTCCCTACCTCCCCACCTACACTCACGTTTACTGGCTCCATCCCCGCCTCTTCGACCTGTTTGTTTCCTCTCCTCTATCCATCTTCTATCCGCCTCCCACTCTCTCCCTATTTATTTCAGAACCCCCTTCCCCTCCCCCATTTCTGATGAAGGGTCTAGGGTCTAGGCCCGAAACGTCAGCCCTTCTGCTCCTATGATGCTGCTTGGCCTGCTGTGTTCATCCAGCCCTGCACCTTGATGTCTCGGATTCTCCAGCATCTGCAATTCCTACTATCTCACATATAGGCTATGTCAGGTAAGGACAGAAGTTTCCTTCCCTGAAAGGCATTAATGAACCAGATGGGTTTTTCCTGACAATTGTTTTTCGTGGTCACAATTAGCCTCCTAATTCCAGGTTTTTCCTTTTGATTGAGTTGAAATTTCACCATCTGCCATAGTGGGATTCGAACCCAGGAACCTGGAACATTATCTGGATCTTTGGATTAATAGTCTAGTAATAATGTCACCAGGCCATTGCCTTCCCCTGTAATTGAGTGGCCAATATCCCATTCCCTTTTGTGATTTTATCTAATTCTAATTTAATTAATTTATCTAATTTCTAATGCCCATCCCTAGTTTCCCCTTGAGAAGATGCGTGAGAGCCACTTTCTCGAATGAGAGTCTTAGAGGTGAAGGTGCGCCCTTGATGCTGTTGTGTAGGAAGTTCCAGGAGTTTGTTCCAGTAACTATGAAGAGAGGCTCATGTATGACCAAACTGAATGATGCATGACTTAGAAAGTAGTGGTGCTCCCATGCATCTGTTGCCCTCGTCTGAGGCTAGTAGAGGTTTCAGGTTTGGGAGGTACTATCAAAGGATCATGTATTTACCAAGTGAAATATCTGCTACTGATGTGATAGAAATCCTGATCAACAAAATACTTAACAATCTCATGCCAAATTCCTGCATGTTATTTTTACATGGTCATTAACTTGCCCTTAAATAAAAAATAGTACTCAGGAATGCAGTACAAATAGATTAGCATGTAATCACAAATTTTGCCAATCTGAGTTTCTATTTTTGAATGCTAAACTTTTATTTTGGCTTCATTAAATAGTTTGGTTAAATGAAGAATGCCCCTGTCCTACCCATAATGGGGATTTCTGTTTATTACAATTTAGCAAAGTGGCTGTTTGTCTGTGCCCTGTTTTTAACCTGTTCTCAAGCTGCCCTGGAGTTTCTCTGTTATGCCATTGTAGTTGCCCTCATACAACACTTTTTATTTTAACTTGATAAAGCTTTTGAATTGAATGAGAAGAACACTTGAAAAATGCAACTGAGAAAAATGAATTCTCTGCAAGACTGTGTTTGACAATTTACCTTTAGGAAGCAGAACAATAACTCACAACACTGTCAAAGAAATCATGTCTTAAACCATTTATTCTTTGTATCAGTGTCTGAAAAATGTAGCACTCTTGCCCTCTAGTGTTTCAAGCAGTTTGAATTTTTCTGCTCTTTAATAAGAAGGGTTTAATAAAACCTTCAGATTGAAATTATGCTGACTTATTGAGTACTGTCATTTCTCACTAAGATGTATAAGTTTTATATGTGTAAAAGAAATGTCTAAATTGCCCTTCCTGCCAGCTGCTCCATCTAGTTCTCGATGCCTTTTGTTTTTGTATTTGAATAGTTTCTGCTCCAGATATGTTAAAAGTTGCTCCAATCCTACTAGACCATAGGATTGCTCCTTCATTAGTGAGAGGCGACTGATGGTGGTTTAACATTAGGGTCATCGCACCTCAGGCAAGGGAAATGGTTGAGAAGGAGAATTCTTCATGGTAGCCTCAGTCGTTGCACGAATTAAACACATGCTATTGATGTCTCTCTGCATCACAAACCAGCTATCTATGTCTCTGTAGCATCTTCCAATGACTCCACAAAGTGTAGGGATCAGGCACCATTAACACATCTACTGTCCAATGTACAAACCACAATCCATGCCAGTGAGACATGGAAGAGGACAACAAAGATGTCCAGTAAGTTGAACGTCTTTCATCAGTGTTACATATGTGTGATCCTGGGCGTGAAGTGGAGAGACAGCATCAGCAACAAGAAAGCACTTCAGAGGACGGGTCAGCGTGCCTCTGGATGGAGAGATGATTGACGGTGGCAAGACACGTTTTTCAATTCTTGGGCTTAGGCCTTGTCACAGTTGGCACCATCACATGGAACAATACAACAGGACTGGCCAAAGAAGAACTGGCACACTGCACTTAAAGATGTTTGTTGCAGGGAAACAGATTGGCGGAGTCCAGTTGTCCATTGTTCTTAATGGGACTGGAGAACTAAGTTTAATTAGGAAAAAAAAAACTGGTAATAAAGTATTGTCAATCTTTATTGCTCTTTGAACATTAGAGTTAACTACCACATGCGTTGAAATAGTAAACAAATTTTGTACAGTACATTAATATGCTCATTACTGATATCACATTTTGATTTCAAGCCACTCATTTATTCACCAAAATTAATAAGATTATGAGTAAAAATATTAAATTCTGGAAGCATTCAACATCACTGTGGTGAGAGAAACAGTGTTAATGCCATCGACCCTTTGTCCAAACTGAAAATAATTGCTGATGCTACAAACATTACTCCATTACGCCATTTCACAAGCCTCTGTTATAGAACCATATAAAAGTTATATCCCAATAGGAGGCCATTTGGCCCAACATGTCTGTATGGCTCTCTACAAGATCGATACACTGAGTGCCACTCACCGGATGAAGGAGCAGCGTTCCGAAAGCTTGTGTTCTCAAATAAACCTGTTGGACTATAACCTGGTGTCGTGTGACTTCTGACTTTGTCCATCCCAGTCCAACACCGGCACCTCCACATAATGGCTACGTTCTCAGACAGTGCATTCTAGATCCTAACAATTTGCTATTTAAAGATGTTTCTCCTTGGTTCTATTTTTGCTTCTTTTGTAAATCATCTTAGATCAGCATCTTGCTCTTTCCTCTGAGCATATGTGTTACACTAAGCTGCCTCACACATTTTTTCAGAACGTACATTACTTCTACCTTCCTTGTGAGAGAACGTTACAGGTCAAGGCAGGGAATGTGATAGTTATAACTAGGGGCACGAGGATGCCCGGTCATAATGCTACATTAATTTGTATCCCAGCATTTATTCCCCATCCCTAATTGCCCCTGGAGAAGATGGTGATGAGTATCATCTTGTCCCATTGAAGTCCTTTAGGTATAAGGACACTCACAGTGCTGTTAGGAAGGAAATTCCAGAATTTTGGCTCGTGACACTGAAGGAACAGTGACATATTTCTAAGCCTGGATGGTCAGTGGCTTGGAGAGGAACCTACAGGGAGTGGTGTTTCCATGTATCTGCTGCCCTTGTCCTTCTAGGTGCTAGTGGTTGTGGTTTTGGAAGGCACAGTCAAAGGAACCCTGGTGAGTTGCTGCAGTGTATTGTGCAGATGGCACACACTGCTGCCAGTGGTGGAGGGAACAAATTTTTACGGTGACGCTGAGGTGCCAATCAAGTGGCCTGCTTTGTCCTTGATGGTTTTGAGATTCTTGAGTGTCATTGGAGCTGCACTCATCCAGCAAGGTGGGGAGATTTCCATCATATTCTTGACTTGTGCCTTGTAGATGGTGGAGTCCGGAGGTGAGTTACCTGCTGCAGGATTTCCAGCTTCTGACCTGCTTTTGTATATGGCTAGTCCAGTCCAGTTTCTGGTCAAAGGCAACTCCGCCCCCCAAAATGTTGATATAGGGAGTTTCAACAGAGGTAATGCTATTGATTGTCCAAGGGGAGATCTCTTGTTAGAGATGGTCATTGCCTGGCACTTGTGCAGCATGAATGTCACAAGATGAGAAATTGGCACCGAAGTGGTATAAATAACGAGTTAGACAGCAAATCACAAAGCACAGATATAGGAGAAGATGCAAGACTTTTCTTATAGAAAAAAATCCAATCAGCCATGATCTGATTGAATGGCACAGAGAGTCATATAGTCATAGAGGTTTACAGTATGGAGACAGGCCCTTCGGCCCAACTTGTCCATGTCGCCTAGTTTTAACAATTAAACTAGTCCCATTTGGTCCATATCCCTCCATAACTATCTCATGCATGTACCTGTGTAATTGTTTCTTAAATGACAAAATTGTATTCGCCTCCACCACTACCTCTGGTAGACTGTCCACCCTGTGTGTAAAATATTTGCTCCTCTGGACCCTTTTACATCATCTCCCTCTCACCTTAAACCTATGCCTTCTAGTTTTAGACTCCCTTACTATGGGGAAAAAATCCACCTTATCTATGCCTCTCTTGATTTTATAGACCTCTGTAAAGTCATCCCTCAGCCTCCTATGCTCCAGGGGAAAAAAGTCCCAGCCTATCCAGTCTCTCCTTATAACTCAAACCTTCCAGTCTAGGTAGCATCCTAGTAAATCTTTTCTGTACTCTTTCTAGTTTAATAATGTCCTTTCTGTGGTAAAGTGACCAGAACTGCACACAGTACTCCAAATATGGCTTTGCCAAAATCTTGTACATTTGCTACAAGACTCCCAACTCCTGTACTCAGTGCTCTGTCTGATGAAAGCAAGCATGCTGAAAACCTTCTTCCTGTGACTCTACTTTCAAGGAGCTATGAACCTGTACCCCTAGATCTCTTTCTTGTATTATGACCCTATAGATGTTTATAAAATCATGAGGGGTATAGATAGGGTTAATGGTAGGCGTCTTTTCCCTAAGATGGGGGATTTCAAGACTAGGGGGCATATTTTAAGGTGAGAGGAGAAAGAGATTTAAAAAATGTATTGGGGCAATTTTTTTTACACAGAGGGTGGTTCACATGTGGAATGAACTTCCTGGGGAAGCGGTGGATGCGGGCACAGTTGGATAAGTACATGAACAGGAAAGGTTTGGAGGGATATGGTCCAGGTGCAGGGAAGTGGGACTAGTTTAGTTTGGGATTATGTTTGGCAAGGACTGGTTGGACCGAATGGTCTGTTTACGTGTTATATGACTCTATGACTTCCCTGGACCCTACCATTGACTGACTGTGTAAGTCCTGCCCTGGTTTGACCTACCAAAATGCAAGAGTGGTCTATTCCTGCTTTTATCTGGATTGTTTAATTTGGCCTTATGGTATCTTTCCCACAGCTGGCACAATTTGAGATTTGCTATCTCTAACAGTATGTGGTACTGGCTAAGGGTTGCTTGAGATGGTGCACTGCACCAATCCTTCTTTGGCTTTGCTACATCTTAGGCTTATCTGGTGATTATGAGGTCAGGCAGTAATTACAAAAGAGGAACTGTCCTTAGATTGCTAGAGGATTGAGAAATCTTTAAAAACCAGCAAAGGATAACTATAAAAGCAATAACAAGAGAAGATGAAATATTAGGGTAAACTAGCCAGTGATAGAAAAGAAGATTGCAAGAATTTTTCGATACATAAAAAGGTAAGAGAGAGGCAAGAGAAGACACTGAACTGCTGGAGAATAAGGCTGGACAAGTAGTAACGGGGAATAAAGAAATGGCCGAGGAACTGAATACTTTGCATCGGTTTTCACAGTGGAAAATACCAGCAGCGTACCAGAACTTCAAGTGAGTCAGGGGACGGAGGTAAGTGTAGTGACCATCGCTAAGGAGAAGGTGCTGGGGAAGCTGAAAGGTGGATACATCACTGGACCAGATGGACTAAGCCCTAGAGTTCTGAAGGAGATAGCTGAGGAAATTGTGGAGGCATTGGTGGTGATCTTTCAGGGAATAACTGGAGTCAGAGAGGGTCCCAGAGGACTGGAAAATGGCTAATTGTAACAGCCCTGCTTAAGACGGGAGTGAGGCAGAAGGCAGGAAACTGACCACAGTTGTTGGTAAGATTTTAGAGTCTTTAAAAAAGATGAGATTGTGGAGTATTTGGAACTGCATGATAATAGTGCTGAGTCAGCACAACTTTGTCACAAGGAGGTCATGTCTGAAAAATCTGTTAGAATTCTTTGAGGAGGTAATGAGCAAGTTAGACAAAGGAGAACTAGTGGATGTGATCTATTTGGATTTCCAAAAGGGCCTTTGACAAGGTACCAAACAGGAGGCTGCTAAGTGAGATAAGAGCCCATAATTTTAGGGGCAAGCTATTGGCATGGATAGAGGATTGTCTAACTGGCAGAAGGCAGAGAGTAGGAATAAAGGCATCATTTTCAGGATGGCAGCCAGTGACGAGTAGAGTTCCTCAGGGGTCTGATTTGGGACCTCAACTGTTCACGTTATACATTAACGATCTGGATAAAGGAACTAAGAACATTTTTGCTAAATTTGCAGATGACACAAAGATAGGTGGAGGGACAGATAATGCTGAGGAAGCAAGGAGGCTCCAGAAGGACTTGGACAGGCAAAGAAGTGGCAGTTGGAATACAATGTGGGAGAGTGTGAGATTATACAGTTTGATAGGAAGAATAGAGGCATAGACTACTTTCTAAATGGGGAAAGGCTTTGGAAATCTGAATCACAAAGAAACTTGGGAGTCTGGGTTCAGGACTCTCTTAAGGTTAGTGTACAGGCCCATGGACAGTTAGGAAGGCAAATGCAATGTTAGTATTCACTTTGAGAGGGTTAGAATAGCAGAGATGTACTGCTGATGCTATAAGAGACTCTGGTCAGACTCTAGTGATTCCCAAAAGATCACCACCGATGCCTCTACAATTTGCTCAGCTATCTTCTTCAGAACTTTAGGGCTCTGTATCTAAGGAAGGATGTGCTGGCATTGGAGGGGATTCCAGAGGAAGTTTATGAGAATGATCCCGGGGATGAAGGGCTTGTCATATGAGGAGCAGTTAAGGACTCTGGATCTGTACTTGATGGAGTTTAGAAGAATGAGGAGGGGGAACCTGATTAAAACTTACAGAATACCGAGAGGCCTGGATAGTGCGGATGTGGAGAAGTTGTTTCCACTAGTAGCAGAGACAGGCCAGGGGACAATGTAAAATAGTCCTTCCTAAGTATGAGGAAACGTTGTATGTTGGGTCTTTAAAATTAACATTAATACACCTTTGTATGGGATCGTGTTTGTAAATAGAAGCGTTTATAAGTCAGACATAAATCAGGAACTGCCTGAACACAACGAGAGTTAACTGTATCTTACAATATTTTGAGTCTTTTACAGCCCGATGGCTTTCTGCTGCCCTCAAGAGGAAGGAGCAGGAATTGCTAATAGCCTTTGACAAAACACAAGAGAAACCTAATGCAATGCAGGAGCAAGTAAGTTGAAAAAAGCACAATTTCTTCTCAGTCTTGTTAAGGTCTGTTCTGTGGGACACTTAACGTAATTGTGAACCTTCATTTGCTAAGACAGAGCAAGGACAAAGGTTACAATCTCGCAAAGACATTAATGGATAAATACCACGGCTCATTGATGCATCCTTAGAGAGCAGTTGATGGCCATTTAGAAGGAACACAGAGTCCAACATTTATTGATCTCTTAAACAACAAAGGGTCACAAATATCTAATAAAGGAAGAATTATCTCGACAAGTTATCAGCAATGAACTTAGTTTTCACAAATTGCAAACAGACTGATATCTAATTAAACGTCCCTGAGATATCACGGCCCTGCATAAACAGAGCAATTACAGAATGAAGTATACCTCTGACCTTCATGACCTGGGGTTTTATAGAAGCAATCGAATTAAGCAGCCGATAATTTAAACGAACAAAAAGCGTCCTCCACAGAGCTAATATTGATTTTCTGTTTCAGTGTTCTGGGCTCGATTTGCCTCAAGCCTGTCGAACTGTTAGCATTTGCTCTATGTTAATAAGAAATAGGAGCAGATATAGGCCAGTCGGTGTGTGAAGTCTGCCTTGCTGTTCACAGCTGATCTTCCCAAGGCTTCAATTCCTCTTTCGTGCCAGCTCAGCACAGCCCTCAACTCTCAAAAATCTGCCTATTTCTTCTTTAAATACTTTCAGTGATTTAGCCTCTACAACTCTGAGGGGCAGAGAATTCCAGACGTTCATTTGGTTTTGTGGGAGAGGAAATGCCTTCACATTCCTAGTTTAAGATGAGTGTTTCCTTGTTCCATATCAATGTACCCTGGTTCGAGATTCCCTGTTTATGGGAAAAAAAACCTTCTGGACATCTCCACTGTCAAGCCTCCTCATAAGCTTATATGTTTCAGTAAGATCATCCCTCATTCCTCTAATCTCTAATGGATAAAGGCCTAATGTAGTAGCCATCCTTGATAAATCAGCACCTTCTTCTCAGGGCTCAGCCTAGTGAATCTCTTTTCAACTTCCTCTAATGTCAGGACATCCTTTCTTAAATATTGGGACCAAAGCTAGACTTAGTACATTAGGTGTGGCCCCAGCAACACCCTGTACAGTTGTAACAGGACTTCCGTGTTGTAGTATGGAGTCAATGGCCAAGTTGTATTATTGCTGGACAATTATTCCAGAGGCCCAGCAAATGTTCTGGGGACCCACATTCAAATCCTGCCATGGCAAATGGTGGAATTTGAATTCAATTAAAATCTGGAATTAAGATGATCATGAAACCATTGTTGATTGTTCAAAAAACTCCATCTGGTTCACTAATGTCCTTTAAGGAAGGAAACTGCCATCCTTACCTGCTCTAGTCTACTTGTGACTCCAGTGCTACAGCAATTTGGTTGACTCTTAACGAACCCCTGGATAATTAGGGATGGGTAATAAATGCTGGTCTAGCCAGCAACACCTTCATCCTATGAATGAATAAAAATAACTCCAACCCCTTTTAGCAAGTAAGGTCAAAATTCCATTTCCTTGTTGCACCTGCATGCTAGCAGTTTGTGTTTTAAAAACAACCAGATCCCTCCATGCGGCTCCTTTTTGAAGTCTCTCTCCATTTAACTAATAGACTGCATTTTGATTCTTCCTATCAAAGTGCATGCCCTCACACTCAGACTTTCCTACATTAAACTCCATCTGCCAAGTTTTTGCTGAATCTATATTCAAAACCTATCCATATCCCCTTGCAGATTCCTAATGTCCTCATCACAACATGGTCTCATATTATCAGCAAATGTGAATAAATTACTTTCTGCCCTCTCCTCCAAGCCATTAATATAGATAGTAAATAATTGAGGCCCTAAGACTATTGCTTGTGGCACTCCACTAGTAACAGCTTTCCAAACTGAAAAAGACCCATTATTCCCTACTCTGTGTCCTGTGTGTTAATCAATCTTCACTTCATGCTGATACACCACCCTAATACAATACGATCCTATTCTTGCACAGTAACTTTTTATATAGCATCTCATTGAATTCCTTCTGGAAATCAAAACACACTACTGGTTTCCCTTCATCACCCCTGTGTAATATATCCTGGTGACTTGTCTTCCTTCAGTCCAATTTGTTTTTCAAATAGTTTATCCTTTGTGACTGCCACAAGAGTTTTCCTCCCATTAGCACCTTGCTTTTCTGATATCTTCGGAATGTCTACAGTGTTCTCCACCATGAAGGCCAATGTAAAATATTCATTTAAATTATCTGCGATTTCCCTGTTCCCTCATATTCCACAATTAATTTAACTACTCTTTCTTTTAATATACCAGAAGGAGCTCTTGCTGTTTGTTTATATATTTCTTGCCAATTTACTCTCACAATCAATTGTCTTACTTTTTTTTATCATCTGCTGCCAGTTCATTAAAAAGTCAGTTTTTCACCACTTTGTATGCCTTAGGTTTTGATTGGATACTCTGCTTGACCACTTTTAAACAATAGGTGGTTCATCCTTCTCAGTGAGACCTTCTTTTTGACTGGAATGAAATCTCTGCTACTGCTCATTCACTGACCTTCCCCTTGGTCTAATTTCTAATCCTATTTCAGACAACTCTTCCTTCATACCTCTGTATTAACCTTATTTAAATTGAGGACACTGGTTTGAGAGTCCAGTTGTTTGTCCTCAAACTGAATTTGACATTCTACCATGTTGTGATTGCTATTCCTTGGAAGATCCTTAATGACCAGATTTATTTTTTAATCCAACTTCTTTAAACATTGCTCGCTGCTTGTGGATAGGTTTGCAATGTGCTGTTCTAAGTAACAATCTCTGATCCATTTGACAAACTTATCTTCCTTGTTACCCTTGCCAATCTGATTTCCCCAGTCTATATACAAGTTAAAAACACCCATGACAGTAGTAGTGCCCGACTTACATGCCTCCATTATTTACTTACATTTTGTTGTTCAGTAAGCCAACTCTTTAAGGGCCTATAGTAAAGTTCCATCCATGACTTCTTTCCCTTACTATTCGATATGTTTACCCAAACCGATTCCACATCGCAAACAGTCTATGTTACTACCATCATTACACTGGTACCTTCTTTCGTAGTCAAAGCTATCCCACCTCCTTTCTCTTCTGTCTATTTTGCCGAGAATATTGAGTTCCCTGTCTTGGTCACCCAGTAACCATGTCCCTACGATGGCTATCAAGTCATATTTGTTTATTTCTGTTTGTGCCATCAACTCATCTATCTCGTTACACATGGTTTGTGCATTCAGATAAACAGCCTTAGGCTTTGAGCTTTTGCATTCATTACTTACGGTGGCTCTAACATCTGACTGCCCTCTTCTGCGTATATTTTCTGCCCCACTCTGATTATCATTCGACTCCTTACCACCGTGGACTTATACACTTATGTTCCTTTTTGGACTTGTTAAACATCTCTCCAATCCTGCCCCCTTAGCACTATCAGTTTAAAGCCCTATCTACAACCCAAGTTACACAATTCACCTGAACACTGGTTCCAGTACGATTCAAATAAGGCCTGTCCCAGCTCTTCCTTTCCACCAGTGCTGCATGAATCAGAACCCATTTCTCTTACACCAATCTCTGAATCATTCATTTACCTCTCTCATCTTTTTTACCCTGCTTCAATTTGTGCATTGCTCATGTAGTAATCCACAGATTATTTCCATTGATTGTCCTGCTTTACAAGTTCCCCGTAATCCTGAAGCGGAACCTCTTTCCTAGACCGACCTCTGTCCTTTGTGAACCATGACAACTGGATCCTAAATCTCTTCACTCCAAGTTACTCTCCAGTCCAGAAGAGAAGTACCGAACCTTGACCTCAGTAAAGCACCTCGAGGTCTTTGCGAGTCTGTCTTAGCAAAAGAGAACAGTTTCTATTTTCCTAGCTACATTACCCTCCATTACAACATGACGCACATCAATTCCAGCTCCCCTCTTCCAGATTGCCTTGATCCACTACAATTCACCTACTGTCACAATAGGTCCATGGCAGGTGCCATCACCCTGGTTCTTTACTCATCCCTGGAACATCTGGATAACAAGGACACCTATGTCAAACTCCTATTTATTGACTTTAGCTCCACCTTCAACACCACAATTCCCTCCAAACTCCGAGACCCGGGACTCTGCTTTCCCCTCTGCAACTGGATTTTCGACTTCTTGACTTTAAGACTGCAATCAGTAAAGATAGGCGACAACACCTCCTCCAGAATAATCCTCAACAGCAGTGCCGCGCAAGGCTGTGTCCTCAGCCCCTTACTATGCTCCTCATACACTTATGACTGTGTGGCCAAATTGAGCTCTAATTCTATCTACAAATTGGCTGATGACACGACCATAGTGGCTTGGATCTCAAACAACAAGACGGAATACAGGAAAGAGATGGAGAGCTTAGGGACATGCTGTAAAGACAACAGTCTCTCCCTCAATGTCAGCAAAATGAAGGAGTTGGTCATTGACTTCAGGAAGCAGAGTGGAAGGCACACCCCTGTCTGTATCAATGGTGCTGAGGTGGAGGTGGTCCTGGGAGTGACGATCACCACCAATCTGTCCTGGTCCACCCCACGTTGACGCGACGGTCAACAAAGCACTTCCTAAGGAGGCTAAGGAAGTTTGCGATGTCCATAAAGGCTCTTCAGGAAGCAGAGTGCAAGGCACATCCCTGTCTGTATCAACGGTGCTGAGGTGGAGGTGGTCCTGAACTTTAAGTTCCGAGGAACGATTATCACTAACAATTTGTCCTGGTTCATCCACATCGATTCTACAGTCAAGAAGGCACACCAATGCCCCTACTTCCTCAGGAAGCTAAGGAAATTTGGCATATCCACAATGACTCTTAACAATTTTTATTGATGCACCATGGAAAGCATCCTGTTCAGATCTCACATCTTGGTATGGCAACTACTCTGCCCAAGACCACAAGAAATTACAGAGAGTTGTGAGTGCAGCCCAGTCCATCACGAAAACCAGCCTTCCATCCATTGACTCTGTCTATACCTCCCACTGCCTCAGCAAAGCAACCAATATAAGGAAAGACCCCTCCCACTCCAGTTATATGCTTTTCCACCCTCTTTCGTCAGGCAGAAGATCTAAAAGTTTGAAAACAGATTTGCCAACAGATTTAAGAACAGCTTCTTCCCAGCTGTTATCAGACTTATGAATAGACCTGTCATATATTAGGGTTGATCTTTCTCTGCACCTGTAACACTATGTTCTGCATTCTGCTCTAATATCCTGATGTACGTGAGTAAGGTATGGTTTGCCTGGATAGCCGGCAAAATAATACTTTTCACTGTATCTCAGTACTTGTGAAAATAATTAATCTAATCAAATCAAATCTCTTTCCCTCCCCCTACTTGAAAAACTCTTGTACCATGCCGCTGTAATCAGTTCATTCGTCCTTTCTGCAATTTGTGCCCTAAGTCCACACCAGGAGCAAGAACCTCGTACCTATTGGACAATGGCATTGGCAGAGCCTCCTTTTCTTTATTTAACCTATTTTACTTAACGACCTGTTCAGAGATGTTATTACACACCTCTGGAGCAGGTGGGACTTGAACCTGGGCTTCCTGGTCCAGGGATAGGGACACTACTACTGTAACAGAAGGGCCTCCTCCAAAGCTAAATTCTTGATCCCAAAACCTGCCCCACTCCCACACCCTCCTATTCCTGACAAAAGACCAATTAGTTGTAATTAATAGAAAGGGTGTGATTACCTCCTGAAATAGAGTCCAGACAACTCTCCCTCTCCCTGACGTGTCATGGTGTCCGCTGCTCTGAGCCTACAGTCCGCGTGGAGCCAACATTTGCTTCCGATATGGCTGCATCAGCATCCGTCAACTCCCATATACTTCAGCTGCAACACATTGTCTGCTCAGCCGTCTCTATTCTATTTAATTAGTTCAAGCCAGTCTATGCTAGTCTGCATGTTTCCTACCCTCCTTCATCTAACACAGCTCCAAATCTCTTCTTGCCCTGCCTTGCACAAAGTCTTTCTTCTGCAACCTCCCCCTTTCCCTTCACCTGCACACCCACTCCCACAACACCTGTAGCCTCCTTCCTCTTCTTCCTCCATTGCAATCTCTCTCTCACCCCCTTGTGTCCCCTGCACTCTCCCCTCGCTTCTATCCCATTGAAATTTCCATCTCTTACCTCCTTGTGTCCTCCTCCTCTCCCTCTGCAGCCTCTCTTTTCTTCTTCCCCCATCCAGTCTCCATTTCTCACCCCTTTGTTTCCTCCCTCTCTCTCTTTCTGCAGTCTCCTCTCTATCTGCACTTTCCTCTCTCTCATCTCCTTCAGTCCTCCCTCACTCCCTCTGAAGCCTCCCCTTGATTCCTCCCCCAGCCAGTCTCTCTCTCTCTCACCTCCTTGTGTCCTCCATCTTTCCCCACCTGCAGCCTCACTTCTCTCACCACCTATTTCAGCCATGTTTCTTGGATCATCCTTCTCTCTCTCTCACTTCCCAAACTGCAATGCCCCCTCCCCATTTCCCATGAACCTGAACCCTGCAGAGCCCCCTTTCTCTCTCCAGCTCTGGTCCTAACAGCATTAACCCACTCCTCTTAGGCCCTGTGACCTCTCACTGCTGCCAACATAGTTTCTTGCCACTCCCCCAATCACAGACTGGTTCTGTCCTGTGACTACTGCTGATAGGTTCAGCAGTGAGCCTATCAGCAGCAAGCAGGGGAGCAAACCAGCCTGTGATTGGTGGAACAGCTCCTCAGAGATTCTATCAAATTGAGTTCCTGCTCTGTGGTTTGAGTGTGGAAGTGGCCAATGACCATGGGCCTGGGTATTAACATTGTGTGCTCAACCTCTGTATCCTGCTCTATTGTATTCCATTTTCCCTCATGTACGCATCTAACTTGTCTTGGATGCATCTACAATATTGACCTCAGTTACCCTGTGCCTGGTAGGAAGGATTGTGGTGTCGGGCCTGGTAATCCTAAGGCTAATGGTCTGGCTCACCAGAGATTGAACTCTCACCATGGCAACACCTCTCTCACCTCAGGAGCTGGTGAGTGTAAATTCCCTTCAGGGAAGGAAATCTGCTGTCCTTACCTGGTCTGGCCTACATATGACTCCAGTTGACTCTAAAAACTGTCCTCTGAATTGGCTGAGCGAGCCCCCACTGTTCAAGGGGCAATTAATGATGGATAACAGCCCATGTCGCACTGAAGAAAAGAATATGAAGGATATTCCCTTGGATTTTTTTTTGGCCTATTTCTGAATTGCAGAGTGGAGTTTGAAATGCTGTGGCGGTAGCTGTTAAAGAAATAAAGCCTTCAGACGTCTTGGTGATGTGCAAGGAGGTTTACAATTATAACTTTTCATTCTGGGAAGCAAGGCTCAATTAACGGGAACTTCATCTGGTCACTCCGACACTGGGATGCAGTGACTGAGCAAAACAACAGCTTGTGATGACTATTGCTCAGTGCATTTGGAAACGCAGCTTCTGCCTTCGCTCTGTACTGTGAGACAGAAGAATAAAACCAGGAAGAAACCATCAAATGGAAGTTTTGGCACAGGGAGAGAAAGACGTTCATTGCTGGGTTCATGAACGTTCCAATGAGATCGATGGGAAAGACAAGTTCTTCAGCTTTATCAATGCTAATCCCAGTTTCTGAACAGTCCAAACATCATGTACTGCGCCCTCCAGCTCCCATGGCTTCAGGTCAAATGTACCCAGAGACACACACCAGTGATACTTGGAAATGAATATACTGGTCATACTGGAGCTCCATTCTGATGTATGCAAGATGAGTCAGACCAGTACGTGTCTTTCGCACGTTTTGCTGGTTTTTCCTTCTGGACGAACAAGGAACACCCAGCTGATTACCCAGCTCCCTCCCCTTCCACTCTTCGATGGTGAATCAGTACTCCTCCACGTTGAATGCCAACTGGAGGAAACACTAGGGTGGGAAGGGCGGAGAATGTACTCTGGGTGGGGCACTTCAGTGTCCATCATGATGAGTGGCTCAGCGGCAGCACCACTAACTGACTCCTAAAAGGGCAGAGTTGCCAATCTGGGTCAGTGGTAGGTTGTGAAGAACCTTCGTGACATTGTCCTCACCAATCAGCCTACCCAAGATGCATCTGTTCATAGCAATGTTGGTACGAGTGACCACTTTACAGACCGGTGCAGGCAACGTCCCGCTTCACATTGAGAATACCCCCCATCATGTTGAGCGGCACTATCACTGTGCTAAATGGGACAGACTTCCAACAGATTTAGAAACTCAAACTGGGCATCCATGAGGTGCTTTGGGCCATTGGCAATGGCAGAATTGTATCCATCTACAATCCCCATGACTGGGGATACCCTGACTGTACATGACCATCAAGCTGGGAGACAGATCCTGGTTCAGTGAAGAGTGTGGGAGAAGTACTAGACATATCTAAATGTGAATTACTAACCTGGGTCATACTCCAATACAGGATTACTTGTATGTCAAATAGCAGAAGCAGTGAAGAGATTCCAATACCAATGAATCAGACCTAAAATGTGCATTCCTGCCATGGTTAGTTGTGAATGGTGATGGACAATTAAACAATGAACATGAGGAGGATGATCGCAGCTGTGGAGGCTGATCCCCATCAGGGCAGCAGACAGCCATCTTCAGTCAGATTTAACCAATTCAATTCACTCCATGTGATATTAGGAACAGCTGCAGATACTGGATACTGCAAACGCTATGGGTCGTGGTAATAATATTCTGGCAATAGTACTGAAGACTTGAGATTCAGAACTAGCTAAGCCCCTAAGCCAAGATGTGCCAGTCCAGCTACAACACCGGTATCTACTCAACAATGTGAAAAATTGCCCTCGTGTGTTCTGTATACAAAAGACAGGACAAACCAAACTGACCATTTACGACTCCATAAATCTACTGTCAGCCATCAGCAAAGTTATGGAAGTGGTTGCTGATTCTGCTATCAAATGGCATTTGCTCAGCAACAGTTCCTCACTTTTAGCAAGTGTAAATGAGCCATGTTACATGCCAGACTGATTCTTATCAAATGGTTGTTAATGTCGCTATAGCACACTCAGGAATAATATATTGACACACAGGGAAACAAAAGGAATATGTTTAAGCCTTGCACATTTTTTGAATTACCTGGGAACCAACAACTCCCCATTGCTTTCTCCATGGTAATGCCTTAGCCATTAGAGTCAACTTGCCAACCAATCAGCGTTTCCTACAGTATAAATTATGATTGGTTGAAATATGGCATTCTTGTATTTGTCCTGATGAGTGAAAAGATGGAAAGATTTTGACAACAAGTCTCCCTTTTTAGCAATAATGAAGTGTCCAGCTAATATTGATGAGTTTATGGAGTTGGGCTAGTGATTCTGGAGAATCTGAGTTTGCTATGCCTTTATAGGAAATTTGAAAAAAAACACCTGCTAATTTTCATAATTCTGAAAGCTATTTGGTGATTCATTACAGTTAAGGTGTCTCATGGATAACATTCAGCCAGAGAGTTCGATTCCTGGCCCCACACTCATGCAGGCTCATGTTACATTGTTGACCCTATTGTGACCCAGGACGCCAATGAATACAATTGCTAGGCTGCCCAGCTTCCCATGGCAACTAGGGATGGACAGGAAATGTGGCTCCTTCTTCCTGCTCAGGAAACCTATGAACAAATGAAATATAAAATAGAAAGTGAAATCTCGTGAGCAAGAAAAGCTGTGTGTGATGTGATTGGAATCAGTGAAATCTTTTCCTTAATCTTGACTTGACCAACTCTTAATCGACAAGGTGATGGTGAGCCACCTTCTTCAACTGCTGCAGGCCATCTGATATCTATAGCATTTTGTTACAATTGAATGGCTGGGGCTACTTCTACGAGCAATTCAGAGTTAACATAGAATCATTGAAGATAGGAGCAGGAGTTGGCCATTCAGCCCCTCCAGACTGCTTCGCCATTTAACATGATCATGGCTGATCATTGAGCTCAATACCCAATTCCCCACTCCTTCCCCCTCATATCCCTTCATCCCTTCAGCCACAAGAGCTATATCTACCTCCTTGAAAATACAATGCTTTGGCCACAACCACTTTCTATGGCAGAGAATTCTACAAGTTCACCACTCTCTGGGTGAAGAAATGTATCCCCATCTCAGTCCTAAAAGGTTTACCCCTTGTCCTTAAACAATAACCCCCACCTTGCGTTCTGGACTCCCCTGCTATCGGGAATATCCTTCCTGTGTTTATTCCTGTCGAGTCCTGTTAGAATTTGGTAATTTTCAATGAGATCCCCCCTCATTCTTCTAGATTCCAGCAAATACGATTCTAACCGATGCAATCTTTTCTTATACGTTATACCATATAGTCATAGAATCATACAGCATGGAAACAGACCCTTTGCTCCAACCAGTCCCCACCGACCATGTTCCCAAACTAAACTAGACCCATCTTCCTACATTTGGCCCATATCCCTCCAAACCTTTCCTATTCATGAACACATCCAAATGTCTTTTAAATGCTGTAACTGTACCTGCATCCACCACTTTCTCTGCCAGTTCATTCCACACATGAACCACTCTGTGTGTAAAAAAATAGCCCCTCAAGTCCTTTCAAATCTTTCTACTCTCACTTGAAAATATGCCTCCTAGTTTTGAACTCCTGCTCCCTAGGGAAAAAGAGCCTTGCTACTCACCTTATCTAAGCTCCTCATGATTTTATAAACCTCAGTAAGGTCACCCCTCAACCTCCTATGTTGCAGTGAAAAAAAGTCCCATCCTTTCCAGTCTTTTTTTATATCTCAAACCCTCCATTCCCGGCAACATCCTGGTAAATCTTTTCTGATTCCACTCCAGTTTAATAATTTCCTTCCTGTATGACCAGGAGTCACACTTAGGCCAGACCAAATATTAAAACAACTCTGACTGTAAAACTCTATCTAACTGTGAATGCTGGACATCCGAAACAAATACAAAGAATACTGGAGACGCTTGGCAGCTCTGGCAGCAAATAGTTAACGTTTCAAGTTTGGTATGACTCAGCAGGACTGCTAAGTTTCTCCAGCATTTTTAGTGTCTGCGCCAGACCAAATCAGGCTGATAGTTTTCTTTCCTGAAGAGCATTTGTGAATGAAATGAACCAACAAAAGGTTCACAGCAGCATTACAATGACCAGCTTTTAGGAACTGAAGTTAAGTTCCGTTGCCTGCCCAACTGGGATTTGAACTCATGAGCCTCTACAGTGAAGAGGCATTATAACTAAACCATATTAGATTTGCAGGTTGGGTGGGTAGGCTTTTTGGGAAATTCCTGACTGACCAAAATTGCTATTCCCCCTCCTCTCTCCCTAATTCACTTATACCTGTGATTTATTATTGTTCCCTCACTGGATTGTACATTGTAAATATTTTCTTAAATCAATCTGTTCAGGGATGTTATTGCACACTTTTGGAACAAGCAAGGCTTGAACCCAGGCCTCTGTACTCAGAAGCAGGGACATTATCACTGTATCACAAGAGCACAACTTATTCCTGCATTGCAAAAGCATGAAGTAGCTCTGGAGTGAACAGCCATCTACTGGGACAAGGAATACCCTAGAGCCAGAGAACTGGTACAGCACAGAAAGAAGCCATTCAGCCCATCTTGTCCATGCTGACTCAAAGACCTGCACATGCCTTTTCTAATCCTATCTTCCTGCACGTGGCCTATGGCCCTGCAGTTTACAGCACTTAAGGTGCAGAACCAGATACTTTCAAGAAGAGTTTGGGGTCTCTGCCTCAATAGAAAATCAGGCAGTGAATCCCAGATATCCACCACCCCCTGTGTAAAAAGATTTTTCCTCACGTCCCCACTAATCCTTCGGCCACTTAGCTTGAATCTCTGATTCCTGGTTTTTGAACCCTCTGCCAAGGGAAGCAGGTGTCTCTACCCCTCACAATTATATCATGTCTCCCCTCAGCCTTCTCTGTTCCAAGGAAAACAACTCCAATCTCTCCAATCTCCTAGGAGCTACAATTCTCCAGCCCTGGCAACATTCTAGTACATCTTCTCTGTACTCTCTCCGGAGCAATTACAATGATGTGGTGGCCAGAACTGCACACAATACTCCAGTTGTGGCCTCACTGTTGTCTTCTCCTCTGAGAGAAAATTTACGAACATAAGTAGGAGGAACAGGAGTCAGCTGAATGCTCCGTCATTCAATGCCATGATGGCTGATCATCTCCTCAGCTCCACTTTCCTGCTGACTCCCCATATTCCTTCCTATCCCTGCCTTGAATGTTCTCAACGATGGTGCATCCACTTCCTCTGGAATAAGGATTCACAAACGTTCACAACCCTTTGATATCTCCTCGTTTCAGTCCCATCCTAAGCGACAGGCCCATTATCCAATGACCCTTACTTCATATTCCCCAGCTGGGGGTATCAGTCTCTCCCTGTCAAACCCCTTCAGAATCTGTCTGTTTCAATCAGGTCATCTTTCAATCTTCCCAAATCCAGAGAATATAGACTCAGTTTACTCAGCCTCACCTTCCAGGACAACCTTCTCGTTCCATCTGGTGGACCTTCACTGTATTGCCTCTGATCAAGTATATAGAATCATCATAGAAAGCATCATGGTTCGATATGGCAATGGCTCTGCCCAAGACCACAAGAAACTACAGAGAGTTGTGAACACAGCTCAGTCCATCACACAGTCCTGCCTTCCATCCATTGACTCCGTCTATACTTCCCGCTGCCTTGGGAAGGCAGCCAACTATAAGACCATAAGACATAGGAGCTGAAATTAGAGCATTCGGCCCATTGAGTTTGCTCTGCCATTCAATCATGGATGATAAGTTTCTCAACTCCATTCCTCCACTTTCTCCCCGTAACCCTTAGTCCCCTTCACAATCAAGAACCTATCTATCTCCAACTTAAATATACTCAATGACACGGCCTCCACAGCCTTCTGTGGCAATGAGTTCCATAGATTCACCACCCTCTGGCTGAAGAAATTCCATTCTAAAGGGTCTTCCCTTTACTCTAAGGCTATGCCCTCAGGTCCTAGTCTCTCCTGCCAATGGAAACATCTTCCCAACATCCACTCTATCCAGGCCTTTCAGCATTTTGTAAGTTTTGATTCAATGCTCCTCATCCTTCTAAACTCCATGGAGTATAGACCTCAGAGTCCTCAAATTTGCCTCATATGTTAAGCCTCTTAATTCCTGAGATCATTCTCGTGAACTTTCTCTGGAC
Organism: Rhincodon typus; assembly: GCF_021869965.1. Taxonomy (NCBI): domain Eukaryota; kingdom Metazoa; phylum Chordata; class Chondrichthyes; order Orectolobiformes; family Rhincodontidae; genus Rhincodon; species Rhincodon typus. Next base: position 14,903,282 of record NC_063367.1, on the reverse strand, counting down.
CTGGTCCAGGGCCAGTATATCCTTCCTGAGGTATGTGGCCCAAAATTGCTCACGATACTCCAAATGTAGTCGGACTAGAGCCTTATAAAGCCTCAGAAATACATCCCTGCTTTTATATTCTAGTTCTCTCGAAATAGATGCCAATGTTGTATTTGCCTTCCTAAGTACTGACTCGACCTGCAAGTTTACCTTAAGAGAATCCTGGACTAGGACTCCTAAGTCCCTTTGCACTTCAGATTTCTGAAATTTCTCCCCATTTAGAAAATAGTCAGTGACCCCTCCCATCCCAGTTATACTCTCTTCCACCCACTTCCATTGGGCCGAAGATATAAAAGTTTGAATTCACGTACGCATTGATTCAGGAACAGCTTCTTCCCCGCTGTTATCAGACTTTTGAACAGACCTCTCAAATGTTAATTTTGATCTTTCAGTCTCTGTACCTTCTCTGTGGCTGTAACACTGTATTCTGCACTCTGTTCTGCTGCTCTGATGCACTTTATATGATATGATCTGCCTGTACAGTACGCAAAATAACACTTTTCACTGTATCTCGGTACATGTGACAACAATAAATTCATCAATCTTTCATTAGATAAAGAGAGAAAACTGCTTAATGTATTCGAGGTATGGTTTCACCAAGATCCAGCACAATTGTAGAAAACCACCATCATAGGAGGCCTGCTATGTTCATCCAGCTCTACACCTTGTTATCTCAGATTCTCCAGCATCTGCAGTTCCTACTATCTCTGTAGAAAACCACCCCCTTGTGTTCCAATCCCCTTTCCATTCCAATCCCTTTTGTGTTCCAAACCCCTTTCTATTCCAATCCCCTTTCCATTCCAATCCCTTTTGTGTTCCAATCCCCTTTACATTCCAATCCCTTT
>NC_063367.1:14902200-14902388 GCF_021869965.1 Rhincodon typus | reverse complement strand
TTCCAATCCCTTTTGTGTTCCAATCCCCTTTACATTCCAATCCCTTTGCGTTCCAATCCCTTTGCGTTCCAATTCCTTCACGTTCCAATCCCTTTGCGTTCCAATCCCTTTATGTTGCAATCCCTTTGCATTCCAATCCCTTTATGTTCCAATCCCTTTATGTTCCAATCCCTTTGCGTTCCAATCCC
>NC_063367.1:14894602-14902190 GCF_021869965.1 Rhincodon typus | reverse complement strand
TTATGTTCCAATCCCTTTATGTTCCAATCCCTTTGCGTTCCAATCCCCATGCATCAGATGCTGCCATGCCACTTGCCTTTTTGTTTCTTTGCTGTGAATTTCCTTGAAGTTCCTTCAGAACCAGATTTTTCACCAGAATTACAGTGACAGAGAGGACATAATCACAAGGGAACGCACTTGATGTGTTTAAATCAAGAGATTCATCAGAAGTCATTGAGGGGTATAGTCACCATGTACTAGACCATTACAGAGTGAGAGAGACACAGGTGACTGGTTGTGGTTTAATCTGAGGAACATAACAAAGGGCAAAGTTGAGAAGTCAGGACCTTCACAGTAACGTCAGCTAGTGTGTGGATTGAATGTGTGCTGTTGGTGTCAGACTGTGTTGTAAACCAACCTATTGTACTCACTGACCTCTCCTGTTTTCCTGACCACTACGGGGTCTATCACAGTGCCAGCTTGCCATCTCTGATTGTGAAGCCAATGGGACCCACGTTGGTGGGCTGCTGAATTTGTAACGGCCTGAACCATTCTGATTTCTTCTTAACAGGTCTTGTCTGCACTTCAAGGTCTTTTGGAGTTAAAAAGATTGCAGAGAATATTCAGCCTATCTCCAGGTTCGAAGCCCTTTGTATAATTGAGCACATTGGCAGAGACAGGATCTGACTGCTGAAGAACACATTTCCGAAAACCAATCATTCGCAGGGCATTATGCATATCATTTCTGTAAGATTGTATAATGTATGTAACATTTTTACTATAATGAGTAAGACTGATGCTATTGTCATAACACAAATGCTGCTTCTAATGCAGAAATGAATTAGAGAGCAGAGCTGTGCAGATGAGCACACATTATTAGCTTCAGAACCCAGTGTGTATTTAAGGATGCCATTGGAATGAATCATTCAGATACAAATCACCGTTCATTCCAATAAAGACATCTCATTAGTCAAGAGGTTTGTTTGCACATCTTCGCATTTCCCAGCTGCCACATCAGCCTTATTGAGGTGACAACACGCAACTGTGCTGAAGGTTCCAGTGGGACAGGTGGTATGATCAGAGCTTTACAAACGTAAAACACAACTACGATTTGAGCTTTTGCTAAAAAAAATCTACGTTAAGTGATTTCAGTGCCGACCTGTATGAATCAATCTTTGGCCCCAGCCCATCAATTTTACCTTCTGGGTTTGTCAGGAGCCCAGAGAAATGCCCTGAGCTTTTTCCCTTGCCTTAATGTCTGTATGAGTCGGGGATGTTGGTGGCTTAATGTCACTGGACTAGTTTTTTTGTTCACTCATGGGAAATGGGCATCGCTGTCAGGGCCAGAAATTATTGCCCTTCCCTAGTTGCCTTTGAGCAGGTGGTAGTGAGCTGCCTTCTTGACCCCCTGCTGTAGGTTGACCCACAATGCCATTAAAGAGGGAATTCCAGGATTTTGACCCAGTGACATTGAAGGAACAACAATATATTTCCAAGTCAGGATGGTGAGTGGCTTGGAAGGGAACTTGCAGGAGGTGGTATTCCCAAGTGTCTGCTGCCCTTGTCCTGCTAGAGAAGTGGTCATGGGTTCAGAAGGTGTTGTCTATGGATCTTTGGTGAATTTCTGTAGTGCATCTTGTAGATAGTACATACTACTGCTACTGAGTGTTGGTGGTGGAAGGAGTGGATGTTTGTGGATGTGGTGCCAATCCAGCGGGCTGCTTTGTCCTGGATGGTACGAAGCTTCTTGAGTGTTGTTAGAGCTGCACCCAACCAGGCAAGTGGGTAGTATTCCATCACACTCCTGATTGCTGCCATATAAATGGTGGACAGGCTTTGGGGCGTCAGGAGGTGAGTTACTCACTACAGGAGCCTACATAGAATCATAGAAACCCTGCAGTGTGGAAGCAGGCCATTTGGGCCATCATGTCCACACTGACCCTCCGAAGAGCATCCCATCCAGACCCACAATGTCCCATTGGAACCTTCAGCACAGTTGCGTGTTGTCACCTTGATAAGGCTGATGTGGCAGCTGGGAAATGCGAAGATGTGCAAACAAACCTCTTGACTAAAAGGATGTCTTTATTGGAATGAACGGTGATTTGTATCTGAATGATTCATTCCAAATGCAACCCTGCATTTATCATGGGCAATATTTCACATTGTTGGGTAGATGTCGGTGTTGTAGCTGGATTGGCTAGGGGTGCAACATATTTTGGAGCTCAAGTCTTTAGTAATATTGCTGGAAAAGCCATCAATTGAGGAGGCCAAAATGGCATTTCCATCTGAAGATTGTTGCAAATCTTTCAGTTTTATCTTTTGCACTGTTGTACTGTGCTCCCCCATCATTGAGGATGGGGATATTTGTGTAGCCTCCTCTTCCAGTGAGTTGCTTAATTGTCCATCACCATTCATGACTGGATGTGGCAGGACTGCAGACTGATCTGTCAATTGTGGGATCGCTTAGCTCTGTCTATCACTTGCTGCTTATGCAAATAGTCCTGTTTTGTAGTTCTCCAGTTTGCCACCTCAGTTTTAGGTATGCTTGGTACTGCTCCTGGCATGTGTCCCTGCACTCTTCATTACTCCAGGAATCCAAAGCCCTAGGCTAGTGCTTTGGGTTCATGTCCCATCACAGCAACCAATGAAATTTAAGTTCAACGAACGAGTTTTGAAACTGAAGGTCAGCCTCAGTAATGGTGAGCATTTACCCAATCTGCTCAGTTTTCCTCATTAGACAGTCCCTTCCTCCCAGGAATCATCTGAGTGAACCTTCTTTGAGCTGTCTCCAATGGAAGTGAATAAAACCAGAGGCATGCATAACTGTCCAGGTCCAGGTTTATCTTGATTTATCTCCTAAATAACTGACACCTTTGTGAGTAACCCACAGCTTCTCCCAGTCTACCCTGTCAAAGGTAAAATTTTATACGCCTCAATCCCTCAATTTTCTATACTCCAGGTTAGGAAATTTTCTAAATTCATTCACAGGATGAGGGCATTGCTGGCCAGGCCAGCATTTATTGTCCATCGCTAACTGCCCAGAGGGCAGTTAAGTGTCAACCACATCACTGTCAGTCTGGACAGGTAAGACCAGGTAAGGATGGCAGTTTCCTCCCCTAAAGAACATTAGATGGGTTTTCTCCCTGACAATTGGCAACAGTTTCATGGCCGTCATTAGGCTCTTAATAACAGATTTTTTTTCTTTGCCCCCTCTTCTTGAATTCAAATTTCACCATGGTGGGGTTGAGCCCAGGTCCTCAGAACATTACCTGGGGTTACTGGGTAGTAATCTAGATAATATCACTAGGCCACCGCCTCCCCCAATTTTGCAAGCTGCACCCCTTAATTTAACCCAAGGAGATTGGGGCTCTCTCCAGTCTCCATACCTTAGTTCCAGAGCAACGCTGTTTGAGCTTGGTCAGCAGGCTGCTTAAGCCTGGCCCGTTTTGGTTGCATGCAGACCATGATGTAAATGGATCTTGGTTGTTGTCTTGCAGAGGTAGGGCTTTCATAGCCCCCTGATGGGCATGAGGACAGAGGCAGGCAGGCACGTATGAGATCCCGTGCTGCCAGTCGGTGCTCCCATTCGCTGGCTCTGTCCCCGGCACCTGCCTGAAACTGAGCTTGGATACAGCAGGGTGACCCATCCATCAGCAACGGACAACCAGCGATAGGGTTAGGGTGAGAGAACGGAAGTTGAAGATGAAATCCGAAGCCTCTTGTCAGAAGCCAACTGGAAGTTTCCCCGGCTGAGGAAACTCCGACAGTGATAAAATGCATGGGTGTGTTAGGATGTTGTCCTGGATTTTCCTGCCTTATTTGGATATATCTGACTCCATTCTGGTACTTTGGCATTCCTCAAGCTTGAGACCCCAGCTGAATGCCAAAAAGTTCCAATGTTGCTGGTTTTGTGGTCTCTACGCTAAATATTCTCTTTGGTTCAGCATCACACGTCATTTCCATAAGCGAATTGCTTGTCCCCTATGAGCTGGAGTGCAATGTCAAGTTCAGTGATAATGTGAGTTTCAATTGACCTGTTTAAGCAGACCCTAATGATCCAGACTGCATCATCAATACCTAACATTGAATAAAGGCGAAATATTGTGGATGCTTGAAATCTGAAAAAAAGAAACCGAGACCATGCTAGATAAACTCAGCAGCTCTGGCAGCATCTTAGGAGAGAGAAACAGACTTGATGCTTTGCATCTGGTACAATTCTTCTTCCCAACTGTTATGACTATGACCTAATTATGACTACCTACATACTCATCTCGCAGCGAGATGCTATTGGAGCTGTCTGGCAGGGTGATGATCCCACTGTTGGTTTTCATTAATTTGTTGGATAATTCCAGTGGTAGAGGTAATATTGAATGGCCTTCTCTTGCTCCTGTTTCCTATGTTTGTCTGAGGTGTTATCTCACCGTGTCTGCGTTGCCTTCTGTTCCTTTCTCCCTTCTGCATTCATCAAACTTTCAAGTGGGTGAGGTAAACTGAGCTTTTTAGCTTTCTCCCCTTCTCTTCATAAACGGAGGGATTTTGAGTTGTTATTCTTCTTCCTTTTTCACTAGGTTGTGGCGTATTATCCCTCACACCCTCTGTATGTTTTAAATAAACTGGAACAAACACTTTTCAACATTAAATCAAAAGTGATTTTTCATGTATTTAAAACTGGCGGATGACTGTTGCAACACATACAAACACACAGGTGTACAAAGAAGATGGAAGAGAAAAGGTGACCTCATAGAAGTTTATAAAATAATGAGACGTATAGATAGTGTTCATGGTAGTTGGCTTTTCCCTAGGATGGGGGATTTCAAGATTAGGGGGTCATATATTTAAGGTAAGAGGAAAAAAATTTTTAAAAAGACATAAGAAGCAAAGTTTTCACACTGAGGTGGTTCTCATGTGGACAAAGTGATGAATGTGGGTACAATCACCCATTTAAAAGACATTTGGATAAGTACATGAATAGGGAAGGTTTGGAGGGATATGGGCCAGGAGCAGGCAGGTGGGATTAGTTTGGTTTGGGATCATGTTCGGCATGGACTGATTGGACCGAAGGGTAGGTTCCACGCTGTATGACTCTATGACTCTATGTAAAGGAGGAAAAGAAAGAGGTTACAATTAGAAATAATTTAAATTGCTAGTTATGAACATTAATTCACATGATTTTTGACTAAACCCAGGATGTTCATAACCAGTGAAGATTCTTTAGCATCGATGGCCTTACAGAATCCCTTCTTATTGTGAGATAACAAGGTGTAGAGCTGGATGAACACAGCAGGCCAGGCAGCATCAGAGGAGCAGGAAAGCTGACGTTTCGGGTCTGGACCCTTCTTCAGCATTTTTTCAGCTCTACACCTTGTTATCTCAGATTCTCCAGCATCGGCAGTTCCTACTACCCTTTCTTATTGTGGTTGGCGGAACTATGTTTCAATTACATTTAAAAGTTAAATAAGAATGAATAACTTTTACAAACAGTTTTTGATCTCTCTCCATGCCTCATGAGTGTGACATTCCTTTTAATATCTCTGTGGTAACTGGCTCCCAGCTCCCCTGACAACACTGCACAGACTCCTCTCTAGCCTTCCCATGGGCTAACTGTAGGTCAGACACACAGGAACATGTATGAGCACCACAAGATATGACCAACTCCCAACCATCAAAAAAACCTCCAAAATTCCACAAAGAAACTGCAAATGTTAATTGCATGAGTTGGAATCCCATGGTACAAAAGAGAAAATGTTTTTGTTGATGGAATATTCAATCTCCTGACCTGAGGATACCTCAGTAATGGTCATGGTAATATTGAGATACAAACCTTAGGAAAGTTATTCCACCTGGAAAAGTGCTGCAGACTCTCATAACTTTAAGCTTCTAGTGTTTGTGGTTCCAGAAATCATATTAAATGCTTTCCTTGCATGTGTGTGCGTGTGTGTGTGTATGTGTATGTGTGAGTGTGTGTGTGTGTATGTGTACATGTGTATGTGTGTGTGTGTGTGTGTATGTGTACGCCTCAATATTCTGTATGTTTATGTATGCTTCTGTCTGAATATTCTGTGTTAGGAATTTTGTGTGTTTGTCTATTGTGTTTTCCATTTGTATGTCCATATGTTCTGTTTGCTTGTGTGTATGCGATTGTGCATGTGTGTGTGTTTGTGTGTGTGTGTGTTTATTGTGAGTGGGTGTGTGTTGTGTGTGTCTGTACGTGTGTGAGTACATGTGCATGTGTGTGCCATGTGTGTTTGCGTGTGTACGTGTGTGTGTGTGTTTGCATGTGTGTGTGTATGTGTGTATGAGTGTGTGTGTGTGTGTGTGTGTGTATGAGTGTGTGTGTGTGTGTGTGTGTGTGTGGTATGTTTGTTGTGTAAATGTAGGTACAGTTTCCCTTTATTAATTTGCAGGTTTCCCACTTGTTGTGGGCAAGAGAGATAGTGGAATAGAACAGCAGAAAACAACATCAATGGAATGATTATGTATCCATAGGAAATGAGTTGTTGGTGCTGTTAGAATAACCCAGTCAATCTGGTCACAGGTGTGCATTAGACAGCGATAGGCACCAGCAATGGTGTTGTTTGTGACTGCTCTGTCTATAGCCATGGTTAATGAATCTGAAAATCAGCACAACAATTTTCACATAGTGCATTCTAGATGGTTAGCAAGTGATTTGATTTTGAAAATTCTCATTCTTGTTTATGTGAGGGGCTTTGTGTTTTACACACAGGGCCATTGTTAGCTGAGAATTATTTGTTGTAATAATAGGACCTGTAAGAGGCATATCTTATTGTGAGTGAACAAGTAAAGGAAACTCTAGAATTCAGATAGCACCTGTAACCGCCAATGGATGTCTCAAAGCATTTTGAAACTGTGTTATCAAGGTGTTGTTTGGCAGTGCAGACGTGAATATTGCTCGAAAGAAGGGTGCATCTTGATAAACAGTTTTGTCTTTTGTTCATCAGGGTGATGTGTAAGAAATACCAATGGTAAAGGAAAACAAACAACTGCATGAGAGCAGAGTGTGAATTGAGTGTCGATTTGTAGAGGTATGCCATGGAGATTGCACTAGTTAGATGATGACCGACAGTAAACTGCCAAAATGTGTCTTTTCCCCACAATTCTGAAGTACTGATTGGAGTGTGGTCATTGTTGTAATGTAGGAAATATAGCAGCCAATTTACATGCAGAAAGCTCCAACAAGCAGCGATGTGATAAACACTTATCTAATTTGATTTGCTGCTGTGAATGCAGTGATAATTTTTTTTTCAATTTCAAAATTATACTTTATTCATAACAATATCTTTATATACATGCATAGTCATTGAAGCAGTTTGGTTCTCTATGGTAGCATGTGAAAGAACAAACAAACATTGGAGTTTGACTCTACTAAACAAACAAACCCAAGGCATTTCTTACTTGTACATGACTATATTTACATATATTTGAGGCACTAGGAGGATCTGATAACTGAACGTACCCCCATTTACCTTCAGCAGGAAGACCTCAGACTGTGGTCTTTCCCCAATGCACCTTGGAGGCAGCTGCCCCAAGCTTTTAGTGCGTCTCTCAGCACGTAGTCCTGGGCCTTGGAATGAGCCAGTCTGCAATACTT
>NC_063367.1:14812499-14894592 GCF_021869965.1 Rhincodon typus | reverse complement strand
CGACATCAACTCCTTTCTCTGAAAGGCCAACATGTTTTGGGCAGACCAAAGAACGTCTTTCACTGAGTTGACGGTCCTCCATGCAGAGTCGATGTTTGTCTCAGTGTGTGTCCCAGGGAACAAATCATGGAGCACTGAGTCCTGCGTCACTGAGATGTTTGGGACAAACCTCGATAATAACCATTCCAACGTTCTCCAGACTTCCTTCGCAAAGGCAAATACCAGCAGGAAATGTGTGACAGTCTCTATCCCAGCCCCACTGCCACCCCCACCCTGCAGCTTCTTCGAGGGCAGTGTGCATTGGCACAGGCTGACCAGTCGTACAAGAAGGATCTGCCAGGTAGTGCCCTTCTCCCCACTAACCAAGCTAAGTTTTGGTGCTTGTTGGAAAGTTCTGGTGACGAGGCATTGTGCCAAATGACTTTGACAGTCTGCTCAGGGAACAACCCGACAGGATCCACCCTGTCCCTTTCCTGCAGGGTCTTAAGGATGCTGACTACTAAAGGCATCAGGGAGAATTCCTCTGTACTGCTCAAACTTATGAATGCAAGATTTTCGACATCAACTTGACAGGACCTCCTTTAAAAGCCTCATCCACGAGGAAGCATAGCATTCCCTCAATGCCGCAGTGGACTGCTGGTCTGAGTTTATCACTCAAATCCAAAAAGTGAGACTTGAACCCACGACTTTATAACTCAGCAACAAAAGCCAGAACATTGAAGTCAGGGAGGAAACTTATTCAAATTAGCAGATTCAGATCGGACTGAATAGAGACTCAGGAGCCTAAAATGAATTAATTTGAAGTGTCGGACTGTACAGTAACTGTAGGTGTATATTGTAAGGAATCTTGGCAAATAGTAATTTATGCTGAGTAATTGCCTGATACCTTGCATTCAGTTTGATCATTGTTTCTCCAGTGAACCATAAAGCATGCCCACGTCCATGTTATCACTTAATTTAAACACTTTGGGGGTCATATAGGAAAACATGAATAATGCAGCCTCCTCCTGTATTATCGCTTATTTATAACATCTCGCTGTGTCACTTCATACAGTCTGTAGCTATCTCTCCTGACATCTGAAGAATGAGTTCTTCTCAAGTAATAGTTCTGTTCTGTACAAGAAGTTAACCTGACATTTGTAAAATTATGTTGTAATAGTCATTCCTTTCTTGTGCCAGGGAATATTAAGAGCACAGAGTGACATAGATCCTCGGTTTGACGGAGCTGGTGGCTAAGAGGTGGAAGGCAGAGGCAGAGCATTGATTCAAGTGCTCGAGCTATCGAACATTAAGGTTTGGAGGAACGCAGGATGATCAGGAGTAGGGTTAACACTGTAAATCCTCCCCAGGGACCTTCATTGGAGCAATTATCAAGCATCAGCTTTGACCCTGAGCCACGTCAGGGTGCATTAGGGACAGTGACCGACACTTTGGTCAGACATTTAGGTTTTTAAGCAAAGTGTCGGTGTGGAGAGATTTAGGGAAGGATGGAATTCTGGGAACTAGCACCTGGCAATCCCATGGCGGGGCAATTAAAATCGCGGACAGGCAAGAGGGCCTGGATCGAAGGAGTGGAGAAGTCTTAAAGGGTTTGCAGGCCTGGAGGGAGTCACAGAGGTAGTGAGGGGCCAGATCGTGGAGGGATGGGAAAACAAGAAGGGGATTTGCCTGGAGAAGAATGAGGCCCAGTTGGGCACAGATTGGTAACTAATTTTCATGGGCTATTTCAGAAGGAGATACAGCAACATTGTTCACCCATTAATACAAACAAGCCTTACGACGATGGTATTGGCTGTTCTCAAGTTTCAGTATAGGACTGCAGCCAATTTGCACAGACAAAGATGGACTGAACAGCCTGTACCATGCTGACTTGATTTGCAGTTATGATAGGGCATTGAGGGTATGGGAAATGGTGGGGGAGGGGAATGGAGAGGGTGGGCCAAGGTGGGGACGTGTAGGGAGGGGAATGGAGGGGGTGGACAATGGTAGGGGTAGGGCATGTGTGTGTTGGATAGATGAGAGCAGAGCGGTAAACGTTGACATGGACTTTAGTAAGACCTTTGACAAGGTTTTGCGTGGCAGACGGGTTAGTAAAATTAGATCACATGGGGTCCAAAGAGAGCTAGCCAATTGGATACAAAATTGGCTTGACAGTAGGAGACAGAGGCTGGTGGTGGAGACCTTTTTTTTTGGGGATTGGAGGCTTGTGATCAGCAATGTCCTACAGGGATCGGTGCTGGGTCCATTGTTGTACGTCATTTATATAAAAGATTCGGATGAGAATATAGCAAACATGGTTTGCAGATGATACCAAAATTGGCAGTATAATAGACAGTGAAGAAGGTTATCTAAGATTACAAAGAAATCTTGATCAATTGGGCCAATAGGTCAATGGAGTTTAATTTAGATAAATGTGAGGTATTGCATTTTGGTAAAGCAAACCAGGATGGGACCTATACAGTTCATAGTAGGGCCCTGGGGACTGTTGTTGAACATAGAGACCTAAGGGTGCAGATACATAGCTCCTTGAAAGTTGCATCTCAGATAGACAGGATGGTGAAGAAGGTTTTTGGCACACTTGCTTTCATTGCTCAGACCATTGGGTTTAGGAGTTGGGACATCATGTTGCAGTTGTACAGGATGTTGGTGAGGCCAATTTTGGAGTATTGTGTATAGTTCTGGTCGCCCCACTCTAGGAGGGATATGATTAAATTGGAGAGGGTTCAGAAAAGAATTTACAAGGTTGTTACCGGGAATGGAGGGTTTGAGTTATGAGGAGAGGCTGGGACTTTTTTTGACTGGAGCATAGGAGGCTGTGGGGTGACCTTACAGAGCTTTATAAAATCATGAAGGGCATAGATAAGGTGAATAGCCATGGACTTTTTTTCCAGGGTAGGGCAGTCCAAACGTAGAGTGCATAGGTTTAAAGTGAGCAGGGAAAGATTTAAAAGGGACCTGAGGGCAAGTGTTTCACACAGAGGGTAACGCGTATATGGAATGAACTGCCAGAGCAAATGGTGGATGCATGTACAGTTACAATATCTAAAAATCATCTGGATGGGTATATGAATAGGAAGGGTTTAGAAGGATATGGGCCAAATGCAGGCAAACGGGATTAGTTTACTTTGGGAATCTTGGTCAGCATGGACGAGTTGGGCCAAAGGGTCTGTTGCCATGCTGTATGTCTCTATGACTGTATAACTCTATATAACTGTGCATGTTGGAAATTTGAAAGAAAAACAGAGAATGCAGAAGAAACTAAGCATGTCTAGCAACATCTGTGGAGAGAGAAACAGAGTCAACGTTTTGAGTCCAGTGCCTGATGAAAAGTGACCAGACTCGAGACATTAACTCTGTTTTCTCCTCACAGATGCTGCAGAGTTTTACCAGCAATTCCTGTTTATGTTTCTGAGGAAGGGTCACTAAAGAGTCGAGACACTCGCTCTGCTTTTCCTCCAGATCTGCAGAGTTTCTCCAGCAGTTCCTGTTTTCGCTTCTGAAACAGGTGCTGCTGTTTACCCATGGACTCAGCAGAGGGCAGCATTGTTCCAGACATCAGAGAGCCCAGTCCTGGGAGCTGCACAAAGTTCCAGAGGACTGCAGGGGCATTCCCGAATCACAGGGCTCTCGAGAACTTGTTGTGTTTCAGACAAAATGTCATGGGAAATTGGATTTATCAAACTGCAAGAGCGTTTTGAAGACAGACAGAGAGAGGGTAAAGCCTGGAGGGATTTGCAAATGAGGATGTTGTCTGACCAGGAGTTTCCATGCAGCAATGGGAGGCACAGTGAACAGACTATGGTGTGGGCTAGGGCACACATCAGCTTTTCTAAAGGATGGAATATGAAGAGCCTTTGCAGAGAATTGTGCTGCCAAGCAGCTCGGTGATAGCTAAGTTGCTGTATGTTGGCAGAAATGCAGCCATTGTGTCAAACAATTACTTGTTTTGTACTTTTATCTTTTCCGAAAGCTTCAAAAACCCACCTGCCTTTTCACTCCTGACAGACGCCAACAACAAGCTGGATTGATGTGGCACCTTTGCTGCTGGGGGGGGCATCGCAAGGTGCTTCATGGGAGCACAGTCAGAAAGTCCTACCCTGAGCCACATGGGGGAGGTGGGTCAAGCAGCTGAAAACGTATAGTCATTCAATGGATTTTATATTTAAACCAGAGGAGGGAGGTGATGATAGATGCAGCAAGGAAGTGAAGGATTGGTAAGTTTCCCTTACCATCCTGACTTGGAAATATATCACCGTTCCTTCGCTGTCACTGGGTCAAAATCCTGAAACGCCCTCCCTAAGGCCATTGTGGGTCAACTTATAGCACATGGACTGCAGTGGTTCAAGAAGGCAGCTCACCACCACCTTCTCAAGGGGCAACTAGGGATGGCCAATAAAGGATGGTCCAGCCAGAGAGGTCCCAAGTCCCATGAATTAATAAAACACAACCATATCCATTCTCCTAACAAGGACATTTGTTACTTTTTTTAGAAACTTTGTTTCTCTGGGATGTGGAAAGCCAATATTTATAGTCCATCCCTAATTGCCCTAGAACTGAATAGCTTGCTTAGCCATTTCAAAGGGCAGTTAACAGTCAACCACATTACTGTGAGTCTGGAGTCACATGTAGGCCAGACCAGGTAAGGATGGCAGTTTCCTTCCCTGAAGGACATTGAATATCCCTTATTGAATATCTTTTATTGTCACGTACATTCAAAATAAAATGCAGTGAAAAGTGTGCACCGTCGCTCATAGATAAGCGCCATTACCATTCCACCACTATCACCCCACTGTCAGCATGCTATTGTGAAAACCATTTAAGTTGTAGGGGTGGCATGGGAGCTCAGTGGTTAGCACTGCTGCCTTACAGCGCCAGGCCCTACGTTCTGATTCCAGCCTCGGGTTACTGTCTGCGTGGAGTTTGCACATTCTCCCTGTGTCTGCGTGGGTTTCCTCTGGGTGTTCTGGTTTCCTCCCACAGTCCGAAGATGTGCAGGTTAGGGTGGATTGGCCATGCTAAATTGCCTGTAGTGTCCATGGGTGTGCAGGCTGGGTGGGTTAGCCATAGGAAATGCAGGGTTACAGTGTAGGGAAGGGGAGTGGGTCTGGGTAGGATGCTTTTCAGAGGGTGGACTTGAGGGGCCAGATGCTCTGCTTCCATGCTTTAGGGATTCTATGAATTTCATTGGGACATTGTGACTGGCATTTTAGAAATGAAACTCTTCATGCTATCACTCAGATTCTTAACATGTTCAACTCTCCCATTAGCTAAAAGGACCAGTAAACTCCCTGAAGGGGTCAATCCGGTATTTGCAAGAAAAGCATTCATGATTTATCTAATTGTAGCCTAGGTTTCCTTTCCTGGAGATTATGCTGAGAATGTTTTCCACCTCTGCTCTTTTAAAAATCAGTCTGCATCAGTTTTACTCCAGTGTTTTATTTCAAATATTCTCATTTCAAATTTACAAGAACACAGTGATAATCCTACATCAGGGCCTCCAAACTGTTTTTGCACACAAGAGGGATTTTCCTAAAAGCAAGCTTTATCCATTAAATTGAGAATTTTACGTAAGGAAATCCATTTTGTTTTTTGTGAAATAATTGAGTGAACTGCATTGCTACACTCTGTTATTCAGAACAGTGCCACAGATGATTTAAAAAAAAAGACACTAAGAACATTTATGGACCTAGTTACTTTCCGTAAAATGCTCTACACAAGAGCTTAGTGGATCAGATAGGAGGCTTTTATAAATCTTCAATAAAATTGCAGGCATTACATAAGGATATTGGACAAACAATCTCTTCACAGCTACGGGTTTACAAAAAGAAAATCTTGCATTTAGAAAGTCTTGTCACATCCTCTAGGCATTTTGTATCTGGGGGATTACTTTATAAGGCCCACATCTTCTTGCTCCTTATGCGAAATGCAGCCATCAATTTACATAGATGGCTGTTGCCCAGTTAATCACTTAAAAAAATGCTCTGAATGCAGAATAAAATATCTTATATTGTCACGTGTACTCCAGTACAGAAGTATTAGAGGTAACCATTGTAAAACCTTTTCACGTGTACTCCAGTATAGAAGTACAGAAGTACACGTCACAAGTTTTTACAATGGCTGCCTCTAATAGTGCCATCTTAGTTACAAGTACCTTGGTACAAATCCTGGATATAAAAGAGGAACGAAAGGAAAAGCAGTAGTATTGGAGATGCGGGATATTTATTATTTATTATCTACCCTCCAGTTCTCCATGTGCTGTGAGACTTCCCAGATGATAACTGTTATGAACTTCAGTGCATGGTGCCGTTGGATAAGTCCGATCCCAGAATGTGATCTGGCTGCATAGATCATTTTGTTTAAATTTAGTAAATTGAGAATTTTACATTAGGAAATCCATTTTGTTCTTTGTGAAATTACTGAGTGAACTGCATTGCTACACTCTGTTATTCAGAACAGTGCTGTAGGCTATTAAAAAAAACAGTAAGACCATCTATGGACTTTATTCACTGAAACATAATCACAAACATCTGTGGAGTTTCTTGAATAACATGAGATGATACAATGGCTTTAGGAGGTTATTTTGTCCTTTCTTTTAAACAGACGTTTTAAGACAGAGATGACAAGCCGACCACTTGGACATAAAGTAAACAGCTTGCAAGACCTTGGGATTTTTCTTTAAAATTTGAAACAAAAGAAGCAGCCTGAATGGGTGTGGTCAAGCTCCCACAGAACCAGGATTTTTAGTTTTAGCCTTCAGCAGCTGCTGTTGGGTTCTTGAAGAAGTGGAAGCTATTTCTTTTTCTCCTCTCTCACAGTTATAGACAAAAGCTGAGGCCTTCTTTTCCTGCTGCTACGGTTATATGTGAGACAGTCTGTTTTTCTGAATTTGCCTTTTGCCAAGGCTGTGTTTATGGGTGTTATTATATTGGAACAGTCAATTAGTAATTGTTACTGTATCTATTATTTCAATTGCGTTACAGCTAAGGCAATTCTTTTCTTTTTTCTTTTGTTATATTTTAATGATAATAAATGAATAAATTGTATTTTGCTTAATGCTGAATAGATTTACTGATTGAATTGCATCTGGAGCACAACATCTCACACTTGCCTTTAAAATAAAAAAAGTTTAGGGTCTAGGTGGCCTTCTTAATATATTTTGAGGAGGTTTGATCTGGATCCATAACAAACAGGACAGAAATTTATTACAAAAAAAACCCTTCCAAGCTTAACGTGGCCAACCCACCTAACCTGCATATCCTTGGATTGTGAGAGGAAACTGGAGCACCTGGAGGAAGCCCACACAGACACAGGGAGAATGTGCAAACCAGATTGTTGACTGTTTGAGTTTACATTGTACATATGCGAGTGCTGGCTGCTCAAAGGGGAAGTATCAACTTTCAGTCTAACTTTTAAGAAAAGAAAAGCTAAAAATAATTTTGAAGTTTTCTTTTTAAATTGAGAAATCCAAATGTAAGGTCAAGTCAGCATCTATGTTGGAAAGGACAGTCACCCAGAGGCTGGAATCGAACCCTAGTCCCTTGCAATGTGAGGCAGCAGTGCTAATCACTGAACCACCCTACAAGTCACCTCATGATCATCTCCTACTTCACTTGTTCTTTTCAACATGGATGCTTCCATTTGGATTTTTCAATTTAAAAAGAAAACTTTAATGTTATTCTTTGCTTTCTCTTTTGTTTGTAAAAGTAAGACTGAAAGGTGACCCTTCACCTTCGAGCAGCCAGCACTTGGATATGTTGAGCACAAGTTCATCCAGCCACCAATCTGGTTTGATAGACTTCTTTTGATCGTCTTTCATGCAGAATAACATAATGGAAGACACTTTTGCTGGAGGATATTGCAGAACCCATTTGGCTGTTGGTGCCTTTCTTAAAAGAACCTTTGTTTGTGGGTTAAGAACGCATAGTTAAGGAAGAAAATAGCCTGACATATTTGAATATGCTTTGGTCGTACATACACTTGGGATCACTAATGCTTCATTGATGCTTCGTTTAATGTTGAGGATATCACACCACAATCGAATGGGGAGAAGGGAGGCTTTCTTTGTGTCCTGGCCAACATTCTGCCCACTCAAAATTAGATTTAGTGTTCATTCATCTCACTGCTGCCTTTCAGTTGTGACATTGTTGTGGCTTTAAGAAGTGTATTTTGTCCTGAGTTGTTTTGAAGAGAGGTTGTAAGGCAAGGTACTGAGCTGTTTATCAGATTCACTGGAGTAAAGAGCTTGTGAGGCCTTGGTTTTTTTTTAAAGTTAGAACAATAGAAGCAGCCTGAATGGGTGTAGTCAAGCTCTCACAGTACCTGGATCTTTAGTTTAGCTTTCAGCAGAAGCTGCTGGGGCTGTGAAAAACTGTCACATTTCTCTTTGCTACAGCTGAAAGCTGGAGTTCTCTCTCTTTCAGAATTGTCTTTTGATGTTCTTTCTTCCTGGATTAGAGAACTGCATGTGAGGCAATCTGTTTTCTGAATTTGCCTATTGCCAAGAGTGTGCTTATGGGATGTTACTATGTTGGAACAGTTGATAGTTACTGTATCTATTATTCTGTTAAGTTTTCCAGTAGAGTTAAGTTATTCCAATTCCTTCTTCCTTTTGTTATGTTTCAACTACAGTGGATGAATAAAGTGTATTTTGCTTTTATCCCAGTAGTTTGACAAATTGAATTGCATCTGGAATGCAACACCTTACATTTACCTTTAAAATAAGAAAAAGTTAGGGTCTAGACTACCTTCTGAATAGTTTGAGGGGGTTTGGCCTGGTCTGCAATGTCCTTCTGTTATCTGTTTCTGTAAGTGTTAATGGCCTTCAAAGGTGGTGAAGTGCAGGTGTGACAACTTGGAGAGAAATGACAATGGAATCTATCTGCACAGAAGGAGGCTGTTCAGCCCATCAATTGAAAAGTGGGAACATAGCAAATAGGAGCAGGAGTAGGCCATTCAGCCCTTCAAGTCTAGTCTGCTATTCCATATGATCATAGCTGATCATCCAACTCAGTAACCTGTTCCCACTTTCTCCCCAAACGCGTTGATCTCTTTAGAGAACTAAGAACAATACCTGAGGAGCAAGAAAGTTGATGTTGAAGAATTTCTGAAGAAGGGTCCCGACCTGAAACGTCAACTTTCCTGCTCCTCTGATGCTGGCTCGCCTGTTGTGTTCCTTCAGATCCATACTGTATTATATCTGACTCCAGCATCGGCAGTTCTTACCATCTCTAAGAACAATACCGAAACTCCTTCTAAAAAACATTCAATATTTTGACCTCAACTGCTTTCTGTGGCAGAGAATTCCATAGGCTCACCACTCTCTGGGTGAAAAGATTTCTCTTCATCTCAGTCCTAAATGGACTACTCTGTATCTTTAGACTGTGACTCCTGGTTCTGAAGTCCCTGGTTATTGGGAACATCCTTCATGTATTTACTTGTTAGGATTTTGTGGGTTTCAAAATTCCAGTGAACATAATCCTAACTGAACCAGTCTCTCTTCAAAGATCCATTGCTGCAATTAATAACTCTGAAAATCAGTGTGGAGCAATGTTCACAAAGTGCAATTGAGATGGTTAGGCAGTGATTTGTTTTTAAAGTTCTAAACCTTGTTTATGGGTGGGCATTTGTGTTTTATACACAAAAGGACTCATTTTAGCTCAGAATTCTTCCTTGTGATATTACCTTTCATAAGAGCTGGACCAGAAACGTATCATAACACAGTGTGGAGCTGGAGGAACACAGCAGATCAGGCAGCATCAGAGGAGCAGGAAAGTTGACGTTACGGGTCGGGACCCCTCTCGAAATGCTCCTCTGATGCTGCCTGACCTGCTGTGTTCCTCCAGTTCCACACTGTGTTATCTCAGACTCCAGCATCGGCAGTTCTTACTATCTCTCAGAAACATATCATAGTGTGAGTGGGAAAATAAAGGAAACTCTAGAGTTTAGATAGCACCTGTTACAACTGTTGTTCTGCCATCGTAAGGATCTGTCTGATACACCTTCCTTGCAGTCTCTCTGTTGTCTTCCTTGGTGGAATCTTATTGCGTTAGTTTGTCATCTACAGTCCAGAAGCGTCCCTATTCCGATGTTTTTTGAGGTCCCCTTGCTCACCTGCAACTAGCCATTGGCAAGAAACTCTTCTGGGTGCCTTGTCCAAATCATGATGGCAGCTGGAGCGCCAGGCTAGTGGTGTTGAGGAGACAATGGGGTGAGGGGATTGACGGGGTGATTGGAGAGAGGAGGCGATGGGGGTGATGAGAGGGATGGGGTTGAGGGAGCGATAGGGGTGAAGGAGTGATGGAGGCAATGGGGTGATGGGGATGAGGGGGCAATAGGGCTGAGGGAGTGATGGGGGAGAGGGGACAATGGGTGTGATGAGGGCGATGGGGGTGATGGGGGTGAGAGGGGCGATAGGTGTGTGGGGACAATGGGGATGAGGAGGTGAGGGGGCAATGGGGAGGGGGTAATGGAGGTGATTCTGTAGAAGTTAGTGGGAATCCTTTTGGAATTACCAAATTTCCTTAGCCTCCTGAGGAAGAAGAGGCGTTGTTGTGCCTTCTTGACAGTTGCATCAATGTGGGTGGCTCAGGACAGATTGTTGGTGATCATCACTCCTAGGAACTTGATGCTATTGACCATCTCCACCTCAACTCTATTGATGTAGGCAGGGGCGTGCACTACTCCTTGCTTCCTGAAGTTAATGATCAGCTCTTTCGTTTTGCTGAGCGTATTTAAGACAGAGATAGATTGGTTGTTGATTAGTAAAGGGATCATTAAAGCCTGGTATGGCAACTGCTCTGCCCAGGACTGTATGAAACTACAGAAGGTGGTGTGCACAGCCCAGACCATCACAGAAGTCAACCTCCCATCCATGGATGTGGTGGCGTGGTGGCTCGGTGGTTAGCACTGTTGCCTCACAGCGCCAGGGACCTGGGTTCGATTCCACCCTCAGACAGCTGTCTGTGTGGAGTTTGCACATTCTTCCCCTGTCTGTGTGAGTTTCCTTCCACAGTCCAAAGATGTGTAGGCTGGTGGATTGCCCATAGTGTTCAGCAATGTGTAGATTAGGTGGGTTATAGGGGGATGGGTCTGGGTGGGATGCTCCGAGGGTCAATGTAGACTTGTTGGGCCAAAGGGCCTGTTTTCTCACTGTAGGGATTCTATGACTCCATCTACAAGTCTTTTCATCATGAAAGGCAGCCAACATCGTCAAAGATACCCCCCACCCCAGTAATACTCTCTTCCAACTGCTTTCATGAGACAGGATACAGAAGCTTCTGTACACATGCACATACACATATGAACAGGTTCAAGAACAGCTTCTTTCCTGCTGTTATTATACTTCTTAATGTGCTTCTCTAATTTCAATTCTAATGTTGATCTTGTTTTGTGCACCTCTTGTACAGCGTAACCTTGTATGCCTTGCTCTATCTCAACACCCTATGATCTGTATGGACTTTTTACGGTATGATCTACCTGTATTGCATGCAAAACAAAACTTTTCACTGTACTTAGGTACATGAGTCGACAATAAATCAAAACTAATCAAGTCAAATCAAATCAAGGATTATGGGAAGATGGCAGGAAAGTGGAGTTGAGAAACATAACAAATGTTGGAGCAGACTTGATGGCCCGAATGGCCTAACTCTGCTCCTATACCTTATGGTCATAAGGTGTCTCCAACTGCTTCCAAAACCACCTTCATGTGCCTGTTAAGATGTTGCTTTTCTGGCTTGTTATTGTGAGTCACCACATTTCTGTTACTTTCCCCTCGGTCCTTGAACTACAAATATGGGTCTTATCTCAAAAACTCAAAGACAGTGCTTGTGGCCGTGAGCTTACAGACTGTAGCACATTCCCGATGTTAAACAGAGAAAAGCACAAATCAAAAAAATAAGTAGCCATACAAATTTTCAGCTGACAATAATGTCAATCCAACAATACATGCGTTGGAAAGCAAAGGCTAGTTTGAGCAATAACTTGACATCAAAGACTGTAAGTTATCAATATCTCAGCAAGGAAGCATCGACACTCAGGGAGTTTTTAGTTATATTTATGAACAAGAGGGATACTGCTCTGAGCTGCATTCGTAACATAAATATTTATCCCGTGTGATCAATACATCTTTATTAGTCACTTTGCATTCCCCAACATGCCCCAAAAATCTGAGACTGAGACCCATCTCTGGGTGGGAGCAATGTGTTGTGTTTCACTCAGGGAGGCTGGGTTGCTGTGGCAATATAGACTTTTACCTGCATGTTGCACTGTAGAGTGAGGGATAATGATATCAAAGGGCCCAACTTCTTTGTTTCACTTGGAATCTATAGAAGATGTGAGCAAGTTGTCTCCCAGATTCAGACATAGCCCAGTTAGGGAACAGTCTGGGAAAACTCTGCATCTTTCTCTTTAACTCATTTGTGGGATGTGGGGTTTCCTGCCTGGACCAGCATTTATTCTTCATCACTAGTTGCCCTTGAGAAGGTGGTGATGTTATTAGAGAGGGAATTTCAGGATTTTGACCCAGTGACAGTGGAGGAATGGCGATATATTTCCAAGTCAGGATGGTGAGTGGCTTGAAGGGGAACTTGAAGGTGGTGCTGTTTCCATCTGCCACAAGGCTGTGAAAAGAGGAAATGCCACAAGCAAATGAGGCTCTAAAACAAATTCATTCTAAGGGAAACAGAAAAAAAGAACAGTGGTAAATGGAAATCAGAAACAAAGTCAGAAATTGCTGGTCTGGCAGCATCCGTAGAGATAAAAAGCAGAGTTAATATTTTGGGCCCAGTGATCCTTCCTTAGATTTTAATTCTAAGGGGATCAGATGCCGTGGTCTATATCAAACTACTCAAAAGTGTAATCTTAGAGGGAGCCGTCTCCTTTCCTGTTTACACCTTGTCTCTTGTGACATGATGTGCCTTTAAGAGGGACTTGGTCTGTTCTGTTTCTCTTGAGGAGTGATGTTGTAAACCTGGTGACGAAATGTCTACTCCATGGAAAGCAGAGTAAATAGCTTTGGGGTTTTTTTAAAAAAATTATACAAAAGAAGCATAAGTGGGTTTTGATTTTGCTTTCAGTTGTTGAAATTGGGGTTTTGGTGTTAAAGCTGCTAGATACAGGTCTCTTTCTCTATTGCTGCTGCAAAAAAAAACTCGAGTTCTCTGTCTGCTGCTAGATTCATTCAGTTTTTCCTTTCTCCTGGACTGGAGGAGATAGCATATGAGCAAATATGTTTTGCTGAATTTGCCTTTGCCAAGGGCATGTTTATGGGATGCTGCTGTATTGGAACAGTTGACAAGTAGTAGTTATGTAATATATTATTTTGTTAAACTTTTCGATAGAGTTAAAGTTATGTCAATTCTTGTTTAATGGTTTGTATTTTAATTGTGGTGTAAGAATAAAATGAGTTTTAAGGTAGTTTGACCAATCAAATCACATCAGGAGCACAATGCCTTTGACTGTCCTGTTAGGAATACAATCATAGAATCCCTATAATGTGAAAGCAGGCCATTTAGTCCATCAGATCCATGCCAACCCTCCAAACTGCATCCCACCCTTCATAATGGGGAGGCAATGGCCTAGTGGTATTATCGCTGGGCTGTTAGTGCAGAGACCTGAATAACATTCTGGGGACCCGGGTTGCGAATCCCGCCATGGCAGATGGTGGAATTTGAATTCAATAAAATATCTGGAAATAAGAATCTAATAATGACCATGAATCCATTGTTGATTGTTGGGGGAAAAGCCCATCTGTTTCACTAATGTCCTTTAGGGAAAGCCTACATGTAATTCCAGACCCAAAGCAAGGTGGTTGACCCTGAACTGCACCCTGGGCAATTAGGGATGAACAATAAATGCTGTCTAGCCAGCGAAGCCCCTAGCCTGTTCATGAATAAAGAAAAGAAATAAATACCCAATCCCTGTAATGCTGAGCTTCCCATGGCTAATCCACCTGGCCTGCACACCCTTGGACTGTGGGATCAAATTGCATCACCCAGAGGAAACCCACCCAGACACAGGGAGAACATATAATACTCCCCACGAACAGTCACCCAAGGGGCGACATTGAACCCAGATTTCTGTCACTGTGAGGCAGCAAACAGGCTGCTACTTGAGGGTGGGAATTGGAAAAGACTGAGAGATTTACTTTTGCCTCTAAATGAGGTAAAAGTTAGGGTCTATGTTTGGAAAGGGTTTGGTCTGGTCCATAGCAGTCTGTCTGTGTTCTCTTTCAGTGAGGGGTGAGGGAATGTGGTTTATGCACTTGGACGTTGGTTAATGCATCAGCACAAGTAGTGCCTCACATCTTCAGCTCATCAGCTCTGAAAACACATGACAGTGCCTGTGCAGGAAAATAGCATCAGGGCCAGCAGACATGATGTTAAAGTAGCTGAAGCTTCCCACATGTCAGTGTACTTTTAGTAGTGTTTTAATAAACTGGTAAATTATTTTGCTCTCTTGTCTCCTGTTTTGACATGCTTAAATTAGATGAATAGAACAGAACATTTTGACTGTGCTTTGTACATGAAGACAGTAACAAGGACAGGAGCTTGTTTTCTTTTTAACTGAGTTGCTTTCTGTTTTTGCCCCTCTCTTTCACCTCAATCTCCATTCTCCCATCAAGGTGGTTCCCTGGAAACCCTGCTTACAGAAACTGTCAATACCATCGTCTGTTTGAAGTGCCAGTGGACATTGATAAATCTCTTGATCGTTTCCAATTCCCACCCTCAAATAGCAGTCTGTTCTCTGGGGATCCAGGTGGCACGGTGACTCAGTGATTGGCACTGCTGCCTCACAGCGCCAGGGACCCGGGTTTGATTCCAGCCTTTAGTGACTGTCAGTGTGAAGTTTACACATTTTCCCTGTGTCTGTGTGGGTTTCCTCCGGTGCTCCGGTTTCCTCCCACAGTCCAAAGATGTGCAGGTTGGGTGGATTGGCCATGGTAAATACAGGGTTACAGGGATAGAGCAGGGGATTGGGATGCTCTTCAGAGGGTCAGTGTGGACCCGATGGGCTGAAGGCTACTTCCACACTGTAGGGATTCTATCCCTAACAGGAGAGTGAAGCTCAGGAGTATATAATGAAGGGAGGTTGCGTGGCATTTATAGTGGAGAGGCAGCTTGTTCAACCCAATTGGTATATGTTGGTGTTTATGCACTGCATGAGACCCCTATCAGTCTCCTAATGTCAATCCATCAACATCCCCTTCTATTCTGTTCTCCTCCACGTGTTTTGCTTCCACTTTAATGGACATATTCTGGATACTTTGATGGGCCGAAAGGCCTTTTTCAGAGATGTAGATCTCTATGACTCTATCTGAAACACTCTATGCATCACCAAGTTCTATTCTATGAATGTGGGCCCAAATGTGCTGATATGATTTGTGCTCCTTGCCAATGGTTGGTTCCTGTGCTTAATATAAATGTTAGCCTCTGTAGACAAGCCTTGGAGAGAAAGTTTAATTCACTGAATCATTATCTGCTCATTAGCTGCATCTTTTTGCTTACAGCTTCTCTGCCTCCTTCCCCTGGGCTGGATTTAACAATACCCACACTTCCCCACCTTTAAGAAAAATTGTTCACAAGATGCGCACGTCATTGGCTAGGCCAGCATGTATTGCTCATCCCTAATTGCCCAGAGGGTAGTTAAGATTCAAGCACACTGCTGTGGGTCTGGAGTTACATGTAGGCCAGACCAGTTAAGAATGGCAGCTTTACAATAAAGGAGATCTACAACACACAACAGAACCCCAACAAGTCTGTGCCAGTCAAAAATGATCACCATTCTATTCTATCCCATTTTCCAGCACTTGGCCTGTGTCCTTCTATGTTTTGGCAGCAAAAGTGCACATCTAAATACCTCTTCAAAGTCATAAAGGCTTCTGCCTCTCCCTCCCTTACCGACAGTGAGTTCCAGATTCCCACCAACCCCTGGGTGAAAAACTTTTTCCGCACATCCCCTCTAAACCTCCTGCTCCAGACCTTAAATCTGTGTCCCCTGATCATTGATCCTTCTGTCAAGGGGAAAAGTTTCTTCCTGGCTGCCCTATCTATGCTCCTCATAATTTTATACATCTCAATTGTGTCCTGTCTCAACCTCTTCTGCCCTAAGGAAAACAACCCTAGTCCGTCCAATCTCTCATTGTCACTAAAATCTTTCCTAAAGGCATGAATGGCCCAGATGGGTATTTGTGACAATTGACACATGGTTGCTATGAGTCTAGCTTTATGTTCCAAATTATATTATAGTCGCAGGCAGACTTGTTGAATGTTGGTGAGCACAGAAGTGAAGACATTCACTGATTGCACAATGTTCAGTGTCATTTGCAACTCCTCAGGTATTGTGTCCAAATGTAACAAGGCCTGGGCAATATCCAGGCTTAGGCTGAAAAGTGGCAAACAACATTCATCTGCCAGAAAATGGCCCTCTCCAACAAAAGAGAATCTAACCATCATCCCTTGACAGTCAATGGCATTGCCGTCATTGAATTCCCCACTCTCAACATCCTAAGAGTACCATTGAGCAGGAACTGGACTGGCCTAGTCTTATAATCAAAAACCGAAAGAACTGTGGATACCGTAAATCAGGAACAAAAACAGAAGTTGCTGGGAAAGCTCAGCAGGTCTGGCAGCATCTGTGAAGAAAAAAAATCAGAGTTAACGTTTCGGGTCCAGTGACCCTTCCTCAGAACTCTTATAAATACAATGGTTACAAACAGCATGTCAGAGGCTAGGAATCCTGCAATGAGTAACTCACCTCCTGATTCCTGTCCAATATCTACAAGGCACAAGTCAGGAGTGTGATGGAATAGTTCCCACTTGTCTAGGTGGGTGCTGTTCCAAGAATACTCAAGAAGCTTGACACCATCCAGGACAAAGTAGCTCGCTTGTTTGGGAACAATAACACTAGATACATGGGAAAAACCATCACCTGCATGATCCCCTCCAAACCACTCGCCATCCTGACTTGGAAATATATCGCCATTCCTTCAGTATTGCTGGATCACTATGCTGGAATTCCCTCCCTAATGCTGAATGTGTATGTCCCTCCAACCCCATGAATGGTTTAAGAAAGCAGCTCACAACCACCTTCTCATAGGCAATTAGAGACAGGCAATAAATGCTGGCCCACCTCCCGTGAATACAAAATGATGTATAAGAGTGAGGAAAGAATAACAAGATAAGGCGCGGGGATGAGATGAAGAGGAATGATGGAAGAGAGGTGGGAGCTCACGCAATGTGTAGTACTAGTATCAAATAGAGTGATGGCTCAGTGGTTAGCACTGCTGCCTCATAGCGCCAGGGACCTGGGTTTGATTCCAGCCTCAGGCAACTATCTGTGTGGAGTTTGCACATTCTCCCCGTATCTGCATGGGCTTCCTCCAGGTGCTCTGAGCTTACTCCCACAGATTTGCAGGGTAGATGGGTTGGCCATGCTAAATTGTCCAGGGGTGTTTAGGTTAGGAAGTTTAGACATGGGGAATGCAGGGGTGGGGGAATGGATCTGGGTGGGATGCCCTTCAGGGGGGCATGTGTGGACTTGTCGGGCTGAATGGCCTGTTTCCACATTATAAGACTCTGAAGGTGGGATGAAAGGCCTTTTTCTACCTTGCACCTTTAGTGTAATTCCACAAGCGGCCCCAGATAATTGACTGTAGGGACATAAAACAGATAAAGCTGGTAAAAGGTTGGTCCTATCACAGAATCATTCCACTGCCTGTCCGTGAACTGAGTGCTCAGAAGCGGAATACTAGAACGAAGGCAACCATGAAGTAAATATTAATCTGGCCCAAAGTAAAAATTCACAACAAATGGCTCAGCAACAATCTTCTGCAAAGCAAACAAGTCAGTTTACTATTTGAAGGTAATTTCTCTCTCTGTCAGTTTGAACATTAACTGTACTAATCTGTCGTCATGACTCACTGGTCCAGCAAACAGCTTCGAAGAAGATTTGTTCCACTGTTTTAACATTGACCAAGCCTGCAGGCACTCTGCATTCCAATTGTGGAATTCTACACCTAATGCTCCTCAGGATCTCGAGTACTGATGTGACTTTGTGCTTGTGAGAGCTCTCTTCTTATAGGAACTGCCTCGCCTCCGTCTTGAGGTTTACCCGAGGAGTGAGCTTATTGCAGTTTGCACTTGCTTTTTGAGTGAAATTAAAGTGGAATTTCATTCAGAGGATGAAGGGAAGGCAATGGCCTAGTGGTATTATCGCTGGAATGTTAATCCGGAGACGAAGAGAATGTTCTGTGGACCTGGGTTTGAATCCCACCACGACAGATGGTGGAATTTGAATTTAATAAATTTCTGGAATTAAGAACCTAACGATGACCATGAATCCATTGCTGATCGTTGGAAAAACCTGTCTGGTTCACTGATGTCCTTTAGGGAAGGCAACTGCCATCCTTACCTGGTCTGGCCTACATGTGACTCCAGACCCACAGCAATGTGGTTGACTCTTAACAGGATGGGCAATAAATGCTGCCTAGCCAGCGATGCCCTCTCATCCTGTGAATGAACAAAGAAAAAAGAATGTGGGACTGTGTGAAAACAAAGAGGGTTCATCAGATTATCGCTTTACTGCTGGGATTATGTAGAATCTACAACAATTCAGAGGTTACTGGCTCCTCAGTCTTTGTGTGCTATGCCCAGTCAACAGTTCATGCAGACAAACCATAAGACAGAGGCCATTCAGCCCATTGAGTCTTCTGTACAATTCATAGGGATCACAGTTGATCTGATAATCCTCAACTCCAAGTTTCCTGCCTTTTCCCCACAACCCTTGATTCCCTCACTGATTAAAAATCTCTCTGGGAAATGTCCCAATGTGAATGGAGGAAAATTATAGCTCTGTGGCAAACAGTGGCATAGTGGCTCAGTGGTTAGCACCGCAACTTCACAGCACTGGGGACCCGGGCTCGATTCCAGCCTTGGATGACTGTCTGTGTGGAGTTTGCACATTCTCCCTGGGTCTGCGTGGGTTTCCTCCAGGTGCTCCGGTTTCCTCCCACAGTCCGAAGATGTGCAGGTTAGTTGGATTGGCCATGCTAAATTCCCCATAGTGTCCAGGGATGTGTAGGTTAGGTGGATTAGCTATGAGGAAATGTAGGGTTAGGGTGGGATGTTCTTTGAAAGGTCAGTGCTGACTTGATGGGCTTCTTTCTGCACTGTGGGGATTGTATGATTTGAAGTGGGGGGAGGGCAGCCAGACCCAACTTTGTGCTGAATTGGTGGTGCACATTTAAAAGTGGATACTGTGCTCCTAAGATCAGAGGTGGTGGTTTGCAGGTGTAGGGTGGCATTGGAAACTTAAAAGAGATTCCTTGTTCCTGATTGTCTGCTAATAAAGCAACTGCTCTAATGTGATCATGTCTGAATATCCATTGAGGATTAGAGTCAGCCTGCCCATGGTTGAACTGTATTTGCCATCTTAGCTATTGAGGCTGCTCTGCCAATGACTAAAATCACAGCTGACCTGATTGCTCCACATTCACACCTCTCTCCAATAAGTCATCACCCTCTTACTTCTTTTTTATCCTTTAGTGGGATGTGGCTGGTCAGCATTTATTGCCTGTCCCTAGTTGCTCTTGAGAAGGTGGTGGTGAGCTGCCTTTTTGAACCACTGCAGCCCTCCTGCTGTGGGCTGACCCACAATGCCATTAGGGAGTGAATTCCAGGAATTTGACCCGGCGACAGTGAAGGAACGGCAATATATTTCCAAGTCAGGATGGTGAGTGTTTTGGAGGGGAACTTGAAGGTGGTGATTTTCCCATGTATCTGCTGCCCTTGTCCTTCGAGATGGAAGTGGTCATGGGTTTGGAAGGCGCTGTCTAAGGACCTGTTGTGAATTTCTGCAGTGCATCTTGTAGATAGTACACACTCCTGCTACTGAGCATCAGTGACGGAGGGAGTGGGTACTTGAGGACATGGTGCCAATCAAGCGGGCTGCTCTTGAGTGTTCTTGAGTGTTGTTGGGGCTGCATCCATCCAGGCAAGTGGGGAATATTCCAACACAATCCTGACTTGTGCCTTGTAGATGATAAAAATCTATTTTACTCAGCCAAAAAAATATTCTAACTCTGCCTTTTAAAGAAGAGAGTTTCAGAGATTCATGATGCTCTGTGGGAAGAAAATATTCTTCTTATCTGTCTGAAATGGGTGACTCCTTATTTTTAAACTCTTTAATTCACCCTAGATTGCCTTGTAAGTGGAGATATTCTTTTCACGTGTAGCCTGTCTAGGTCCCTCAGATCTCATGTTTCAGTCAGGTTGCTGTTTATTTTTCTGAACCATCAAATTTAACATTGAAATAAAACAAAGAAATGTGGATTCTGGAAATCTGAAACAAAAACAGAAATTGCTGGAAAGGATCAGCACGTCTGTTAGCATCTGTGGAGTTTTGAGTACGGTGACCCTTCATCAGAAATCAAAACGTTCATTCTGTTTCTCTCTCCACTGATGCTCCCAGACCTGCTGAGTTTCCCCAGAACATTCTGTTTTTGTTTCAACAAATTCAACCCTACCCTGTCCAACCTTTCCTCTTCGGACAACTCACCCATTGCAGTCTAGTTGTGCATCTTTTCTAAACTGTTTCTAATGCATTTATATCTTTTCTTGAATAAAGTGACCATTTACCATGATCAGTCCCCCAAGTGTGGTCTCACCAGCACCTTTTATAACTGATGTGTAACTTCCCTACTTTTATATTCAATTCCCCTTGATAACTTCTCACAGCCCTAAGACTAACCCTATCGCATTGGAACAGTGGGAGTGGGGTTCTGACTGCTGATGTGAAACGTAGAAATTTGGAAGATAGGAGTAGACTGTTTGGCACTTTGAGCCTGATCCCCCATTCACCACGGTCATGGTTGATCATCGAGCTCAGAAGCCTAATCCCACCCTCCCTCCTTATCCCTTTAGCCACAAGAGCGTCCTTCTTGAAAACAATAGCTGGGTTTTCAGCAGCAGGCAGCCTCAGGAGTTTAGGGAAAGGGTAGGATCTAAATGCTGATGGATACACACAATTCATGAAGGGTTTCAGTGTCCTTTAGTCAATGTAGTCCAACACTCTCATTAGAGAGCGGTGACTGGTGGTGGTTTAACATCAGAGTCACCATACCTTATGTTAGGAGAGAAGGAGAACTCTTGATGGTAAACTCAGCTGCTGTGGGAATTGAACCCACACCACTCGCATCAATTTGCACGATAGACTAGCTATCCAGCCAACTGAGCTAAAGCAACACACTGGACTTGTGTCTGGGCTCAAGGTTCCCATGGCAGCTGTGTCAGGCACTAACTGCTGACTAGAGGAGGCAGTGATGGAGGGTGTGGGGGTGTGGGTAAACATTTTCAGTGCTGGGGCTCTCCTTCAGAATTAGGGGAATATTTTTTGGCTGGTTAATGGTATGGGTAGAGTCCATTCAATGGATGTGGAAAGCCGAGTAAACCTTTGAGAACAGGAATAGGGATGTCACGTTGAAGTTGTATAGGATGTTAATGAGGCCACTTCCGGAAAGACATTATTAAGGTGGAGAGGGTTCAGAAAAAATTTACCAGCACATTGCTGGGAATGGAGGTTTTGACTCATAAGGTGAGGCTAGGACCTTTTTCACTGGAGCGTAGGAGGTAGAGGAGTGACCTTATAGATGTTTATAAAATCATGAGTGGAATAGATAAGTTTAACGGCAGGTGTCTTTTCCCTAGGGTGGGGGATTTCAAGAATAGGGAGCATATTTCTAACGAGAGAGGAGAAAGATTTAAAAAAGACATAAGGGGCATTTTTTTTTAACACAGAGAGTGGTCTGTATGTGGAATGAACTTCCTGAGGAAGTGATGGATGTAGGTACACTTACAATGTTTAACAGACATTTGGATAAGTACATGAATAGGAAATGTTTGGAGGGATATGGGCCATGTGTAGACAGGTGGGGCTAGTTTAGTTTGGGATTATGGTTGGAATGGACTGGTTGGTCCAAAGGGTCTGTTTCCACGCTGTATGACTGTATGACTCTATGACTGTAGAAGGTGGCCTGCCTCAGAACTGTTTGGATCTGAGCTCTCACCATGTGGGAGTCTATTTTTTAGTACCTTTAAAATAACTCCCTTTACTAAAAATATTTGGTGACAATTGAATAAAAGCCACTGAACTGGAACCCTTATGTGTTCAGAGTCCTGTTCCTTGCATTGCAATAATTTATTCTGTGAAAAGATTCTCCACACTGACAGAAACAAAGATTCAGGCTTGTAGTAATTCTTTTATAGACTGGAAATGGCCCATGAAGAGTGCACTCCTACAATTACTCTCTTCTCAAAGATTCAGGAAGTAACAAATTCTGCTGGAAAACCTGTGATAGCTCCCTGGCACTATTCTCCATGGCAATGCCTCAGCCAATCAGAGTTGACTCACCAACCAATCAGCGTCGTTTTCCCATGAAGTTCCCATAAGTCGTAGCTGCCTTCGAAATTTGGCATTCTTGCACGTGTTCTGATGAATGCAAGGTAAGAAATTTTATTGTGAGGGGAATTGAATGCAAGAGTAGGGACTTTATGCTCTAGTTATGCAGGGCATTGTTGAGACCGTATCTGGAGTACTGCGTACAGCACTGGTCACCATACTTGTGGAAGGATATTCATGAATTAGAAACATTTCAGAGAAGGTTTATTAGACCAATACTGGAATGAATGGATTGCCTCATGAGGAAAGGCTAAACAGGCTAGACTTGTATCCTCTGGAGTTTAGAAGAGTCAAGAGTGACATAATTAAGACACAAAAGACCCCAAAAGGAACATGGCTGAGTGGATGCTGAAAGGATGCTTCTTTGTTTGAGAGTGTCTAGGTTAAAAACATGGGTCTCCCCCTTACAACAGACACAAGGAAATCATTGTCTTTTGTCAGAGGGTCAATGGTGATTGGAACTCCCTTCTTCAAAGGGCAGTGGATGCTTTTTAAGACGGAGGTAGATAGATTCTTGATTACCAAGGGGATGAAAGATTGTTGGGGATATGCAGGAACGTAGAGGTCGTAATCAGATCAGCCACTATCTTTTTGAATGGGGCAGCAGGCTGAAAATGCCAAGTGGCCGACTCTTGTTCCTAGCTTGTATGAGGAAAATTCGACAGTGGGTTAAGTTCTGTTCTGTGGTACAGAGTGACACCAACAGCATGGGTTCAATTCCCACCCCAGCTGAGGTTCCCACAAAGGACTCTCCTTTTCAACCTTTCCCCTCGCTTGACGCCTGGTGACCCTCAGATTAAACTACCGCCAGTTGTCTCTTTCCAGGAGAGAGCAGGTCTACGGTCCTTTGGGACAGTGGAGACTTTACCTTCGCTGCTGAGTGAATACCTACACTGTTACAGAGTCTAATCTCAATTCATGGTACTCTGGACTCGCTGAGATCCTGTGGCAGTGCTCATGGTTGCAGAGCAGAATACATGTATAGCTACTAAAACCCAACTACGTTTAACAGGCCCTGTTCTTTTATTGCCACAGCCCATGCCTAGAGGGGGAAATAATTTATGTCAACTTGCTTAAAATTGGGAGATTCAGTGTAAGAAAAGCCAGAAAGACTAATTGCAAATAACTGACTGTTTTTGCCGTTTTGCTCAGGACTTGCAACACTAAAGTGGCAATGTGTTGGACACCCAATAGAATTCATATCCATTAGTCACCCCAGCTCTCCCTCTGTAAATCTCTATCCTGCACTCTCCATCTCTCTAACAATAAGTATCAGTCAACTATATATTTATAAACCAGAGTTCTGAGTACTTGCCAAAGTGACTGAGCAAGACACAAGAGGTTGATGAGCATCAGCAAATGTTGATGTTCAATTGTAACCTTGTCTTGTCAGATCTTTGATGTTCTGCATTGACTGGGTCACAGTTGGAACAGTGTGTGTTCAGTTTTGGTTACTTCATCATGGAACATCAGAGAGTAGGGAAGGTGTGACATGAACTCTCTGTACTATTACCAGGCGAGGTGATACGCGAATGATGAAAGATTGAAAATGCCAAACTGTACTCAATGACACAGAGAAGATTAAAGGGAGCAATGGATCTAAGGGAATTGTTGAAAATTAAGGGTTTGACTTACGAGTAGTGAAAGATCATATCTAGTAGTTGGTACAGGAGTAACAAAGGGTTACCAACACACTATTAGAGGGAATTAGCAGAAATGTTTGCTTGCAAAAGGGATATTAAGGATATGCTACAGCAGGTATCATTTTTGAAATTTTGAAGAGAGGATTAAAACACAGGCTTGGAGAAGAGAGTATTAAAAGGAAATTAACTATTCCATTTATATAGCAACCTTCATGGACCCAAGAGATCCTGAGGAGCTTTACTTTTCAAGTGCAGTCACTGTTGCAATGTAAGAAGGTATATTCATCAGGAATTAGGAGAACCTTTATTACCTGGCGAATAGAGATCATTCGCTCCAAAATGGATCAGTTGTGGGAAATGACATGTGCTTTTAAGGGGAAGACAGGGAGGCACATAGCAGAGAAAGGAGTGTACTGGAAGGAAATGCTACTTGAGTTCAACATGTTGGTGTGTGTGGAGGTTCATGTGGAGCAGAAACACCGTGATGGACCAATTGGGTCAAATGGCCTTTTTCTATCCTGTAGTTTCAATGTAATATGATGTAAAGGTAACAGAGAAAGAACTGGGACATAGGATGAGAGTGAACAACTGCAGCAAAAAGGTTTCTCTGTGCAGCAGGACCTGGACTACCTTCAGGCTTGGGCTAATTAGTCGAAAGTAATATTTGTGTCACGTGTGCTAGGCAATGACCATAAGAACATAGGAATAGATAATAGGAGCAGGAGTAAGCCATTTGGCCCTTCAAACCTAGTCTGCTTTTCAATATGATCATGGCTGATTATTCACTCAGTCCCTCTTCCTGCTTTGTCCCCATACTCTTTGAGCCCTTTAACTCCAAGAACTATATCTAATTCCTTCTTGAAAACATCCAATGGTTTGTCTTCAACTCCCCTCTATGGCAGAGAATTCTACAAACTTCCCGCTCTCTGGGTCAAGAAATTTCTCCTCATCTCAGGCTGAAATTGCTTACCTCATACCCTTAGACTGTGATTCCCAACTCCAACAACCATCTTCCCTTGACATTCGATGGTACTACCATCACTGAATTACCCTCTATCAACATCCTGGAAGTGACCATTGATCAGCCACTGAACTGGACGAAACATATAAATACCATGACTACAGAAGCAGGAATACTGCTGTGAATAACTCACCTCCCGACTCTCCAAAGCCTGTCTACCATTTGGATTGCGATGGAATATTTCCCACTTGCTTGGATGAATGAAGCTCCAACATTGCTCAAGAAACTCAACACTATCAAAGATAAAGCAGCCCCAGCCACATGCAGCTTAAAAATGCTCTCCCTCCATCCTTGGTGCACAGTGGTAGCAATGTGTCCCATCCACAAGATACAATGCAATGATTCATTTGGCTCCTTTGACAACACCTTCTAAATCCATGATCTCTATCGTTTAGAAGGACAAAGGCAACTGGCACATGGGAACAAATACAAATTCCCCTTGGAGCCACTCACCATCTTGACTTATATCACAGTTTCTTCGGTGCTGCTGGATCAAAGTCCTGGAACTCTCTTCCTAACAGCATTACAGTTGGCCCTACGCTAAGCGTAGTGCAGTGGTTCAAAAAGGCAATTTACCCCCACTTTCTCAAGGGTAAATAGGGATGGGCAATAGATGCTGGTCCAGCCGGCGATGCCCACATCCCATGATCTATAGGGAGCTGGTCAATTTGCCACTCATCAGTGCTCTGGATTCTGCATCCCATATCTGCATCACTTTTTCCATTCCCTCCCCTAACCCTCATCTCCCCATCCATAACTTTTGATTCCCTTGTCTATCAAAATTCAGACTGAAACAGTCTTGGCTATGACCTGTGATAATGCCAGGAAAGGAAGGTCATTCCTCACAGAGAATTAGGTCATGTTTTCATGGATAGAAGAACTTATTCTGCCAACAATCCTCTGTGGAGATGTACAATTAGAACACCTCAAGGAGAATTTTTTTTTAACATTCGTAATTGGCATCCTTCCATCTGCGAGAGACTTTGGAACATGCAGCTTCAGGACACTGGCAAGGGCAAGTGAGATCACATCTCCTGATTTTTGAGCAAGGTTTATTCTGAAATGTAAAGCCTGCCGCAAGTGTCACATGTGAAATTGTCCCTAATTACCAGCTTAAATTCATTCATATATCATGGCATTGTCATTTATTGCTCAACCCTAATTGCCCAGAGGGCAGTTAAGAGTCAATCACTTTGCTGTGGGCCTGGAGCCACATGTAGGCCAGACCAGCAGTCTCCTTCCTTAAAGCATTAGTGAACCAGATGTTTTTCCCCCTAAGAATCATGAGGCTCTTAATTCCAGATTTCTTTTTATTGAATTCAAATGCCACCATCTGTCGTGGCGGGATTTGAATCTGGGACCCGCGGTCATTACCTGGGTCACTGGATTAACAGTCTAGCAATAATACCACTAGGCTATCCCCTGTCCTGCCAATGGTAGGGGGATGATCTCTCTCCTGATGCCTTCTTTACAAGTCTGGAGTCCACTTTGGCCCTTTGAAAACCATGTGGTTCTTGCACATCTACTAATTTACATGGAGCTGAGCTTTCTTTATGTACAGCCGAGGGAATGTTTAAACCAGAGATCTTGCTAAATTACTGGCCAAAGTGGCCAAGTACTAAAGTATGTAGCTGCTAGACTGGGTCTGTGGCAGAGAATGAGGAATCAACAGACAGAAATATCTTCTTGACCTCAACCTCTCCGATCTATGACAGTATCTATAGTGACAGTGATCGGACAGTCTTGATGGAGATGAAGTCCCATCTTCACACTGAGGATACCTTCCATTGCTAACAGGTCCGAAGAAGAGGTACCTCAATCTGGGGCTGCTTATCATAAATGGAAGGAATACCTTTTAAAGGTGTAGGCCCCCAGATTGGTAAATCCAGCTCTCATGTCTCTCCTTCAGCTGGAGACAAACATCAGAAAAGGATACTTCCATCTCGGTCAAAAGTATAAAAGCCACCATTTTCCAACACATTTCAGTTCTGAAGAAGAGTCATATTGGACTCGAAACGTTACATCTGTTTCTGTCTCCCCAGATGCTGCCAGACCTGCTGACTTTCTCCAGCGTTCTCTGAGCTTGTTTCAGAGTTCCAACACCTGCAGTATTTTGCTTTCATAATCTTCCACTGTGTTGTGTGGCTCAACCACTGTGCTAAATGGGACAGGCTACAAACATACCCAGCAGCTCAAAACCAGGCATCCATGAGGTGCTGTCTGCTATCAACTGATGCTGAATTATATTTAAACAAAATCTGTAACCTCATGCCTGGCACATCTTTCACTGTCTAAGTCAGGAGATCAACCCTGACTCAGTGGAGTAGCACCAAGCGTACTTAAAAATCAGGCTTTGACCTGGAGGACTACGACACAGGGCAATCCCTGGTATGGGAGGATTGTTTTATGAGCAAAGGTTGAACAGGTTGGAACTCTACTTACTGGAGTTTAGAAGAATGAGAGGCATTCTCATTGAAACATTTAGGATTTCCAAGGGGCTTGACAGGGTCAATGCTGAGAGGAAGTTTCCCGTCATGGGAGACTCTAGGACCAGACGGCATTGACTCAGAATAAAGGGACACCAGTTTAAGACTGAGATGAGAGGGATTTCTTCTCTCTGAGGGTTTTGAGTCTTTGGAACTCATTGCCACAGAGAGCCTGGGGACAGAATCATGGAGCCATCGAGTTATACAGCACAGAAACGTCCCCAGGGCTCCACCATGAAGTGTATAAGTCCTGATTTGCTCAACCAAAATGTAACACCTCACATTTATCAAAATTAAGCTCCATCTGCCACTCCTCAGCTCATTGGCTAAACTGGTCAAGATCCCATTGTACTCTGAGATAACCTTCTTCACTGTCCACTGCACCACCAATTTTCGTGGTTTGCTTGACATTCTCTAATGCAAGTATTGTTGAAAAGTAGGCACTTAGTGATTTGTCCTCTTTACTTACAGCTACAAAGGCCTTCCATTTAAAATTAACTTTGGTTGCAACTTTGAAGCTTGCAATTGCAATTTACCATTGGAATCCTGTGTATATTTAAGGCTGAGATAGATAGATTCTTGAGGAGTTGGGGAATCAACGGTTATGGAGAGAGGGCAGGAAAATGGAAGTGAGGAATGTTGGATCAGCCATGATCCTACTGATAGGTGGAACAGGCTCAAGGGACTGAATGGCCTACTCTTGTTCCTTTTTCGTATGGTCTTATTGACTACTTTCAGGTCAAAGGGCAGACATAACATGAAATAAACAATTAAAAAGAAAAATCACTTGCCTCTTCTCAATGACCACCCTCAAGGATGTAATTAGATGATGTAACAGAGTTAGGCAATTCATCTAGTTTCCTGAGGAGATTGTATGAAAGGAATATATCTTATTCAGAAGTGACTAAAAGACTAAGATGATGCTTAAAATTGCACATATACATTTGCCAGCTGTGCCTTAACTGATAGCATGCTTACCTCTTGCTGAAGAGCTTGTGGTTACAAGTTCCACAACAACACATAATTATCATAGAATCCCTACAGTGTGGAAGCAAGCCATTTGGTCTACACAGACCCCCTGAAGAGCATCCCACCCTTATGCCTGTATTTCCCCATAGCTACCCCACCTAGCCTGCACATCTTTGGAGTGTAGGAGAAAACTTGGGGAGAATGTGCAAATTGCACATAGACAGCCACCCAAGGGCAGAATTGAACCCAGGCCCCTCGCTCTGTGAGGCAGCTGTTCTAACCACTGAGCCACCATGCCACCTGGGTGGACTCT
Source organism: Rhincodon typus (assembly GCF_021869965.1). Taxonomy (NCBI): domain Eukaryota; kingdom Metazoa; phylum Chordata; class Chondrichthyes; order Orectolobiformes; family Rhincodontidae; genus Rhincodon; species Rhincodon typus. Next base: position 14,865,708 of record NC_063367.1, on the reverse strand, counting down.
CTAGGGCAGCAAGGAGGAAGGTGTCGCTCAGTCAGCAGAGTCTTCGTTTTGATTCAAGTCTTCATATTGAGTCTCCAGATTAAACTTTTCTTAGATTTGCAATGAATCAGGAATAAGAGAAAATGAATATATTACTTTGCCCTAGCTGTTAATTAGTCAAAATAATGACAGACAGCATAAGCTTCATAAAATTATATTAGAGCTTAATTGATTTCGTGGTTCTGGTTAAAATGTTTTACATCTGTCCAAGAGCACCTTGCATTAATTATGATTAAATGACTGTGTCTGGTGTTCAAGTTTAAAATTGAAAACAGGCTGGGTTTCAGGGAAAGTAAAACAATTCCTGCATCTTAATTTGAACTAATTTGACAAGGGAAAGGGATCCCCGGTTAATATTGGCAACGACATTTTAAATCTGTCCACAGGACGTGGGTAACACAAGATATACTATGTCTTTGCCCTTCACCAAAAAAGAAATGTTACATTTGTGTAGCACCTCAGGACATCCCCAAAGCTTGCTGCAGCTAGTGAAGTGTTTAAGAAGTATGGGTGCAGTTACAATGTACAAGTGACTGTAATCTCATCAGACTAAAGGACTGCTCTCCCATTAGAGAGAGGTGACTGGTGGTGGTTTTACCTGAGGGTCATCAGGTGAGGGGAAAGGTTGGGAAGGAGAGTCCTTCAATGGTAACTGCAGCCAGTGCAGGAATTGAACCCATACCTGCATTGCAAACCAGATATCCAGCAACCTGACCCCCAGTTGTAATGTAAGAACCGTTATACTAAAGAAAATTTAGTAACCAATTTGTTCACAGCAAGATCCAGCAATCAGCCATGTGAGAATCTGTTTTGATGCTGATTGAGGGGTAAATATGGGCTGGGATACAGGGCCAAAAAAGAACACCACAGCTTATGTGAACTTTTACTGAGAGAACAGGCTGTAGTTTTATTCTCCAGTCTGAAAGACAGCGCCTCAGACAGTGCAGCAATCCAGCACTGCACTAGGGTGCCAAATGAGATAATGTGCTTCAGTTTCCGGAGTGGGGATTTGAACACACAACTTTAGACTGAAAGCCTACAGAACGGGTTAGAAAAATTGACGGAAAAGAACTTTGACGAAATGGAATAAGAGAAGCTGGGGAAGAGAAAAAAGGACAAGAAAATATAAGGATAAAATAACTGAAAGATATTTCTTTGATGCTCAGAATTGCAGAAACACTAAAACAGGGATAGAGGCCATTAAGCCTCTCTTGATTGTTATGAATCTCTGAATGAAAAAGCACCCAGTGCCATTCCTCTCCCTTCTCCCTGTAATCCTGCAGATTCTTCTTTTTCAGATAGCATTCCAATTTGCTCTTGAACATCTTGAAGAGGAGGCACCTCAAGAAGTGGCACGCCTCCACCATACTCTCTGGCAGTGCCTTGTAGATCCCGATCACTCATTAAATGATATGACCGTTTTTCCTTCTGTTCCCACTGCTTGTTTTGCCAATCACCTTAAATCTGTGTCCTTGATCATTCCTACAATAGGGGTTTCTTTTTCTCCTTATCCACTCTGTCCAGATCCCTCATGACTTTGAATGCCTCCATCAAATCTCACCCAACTTTCTCTTCTCCAAGGAAGACCATTCCCGTTTCTCAAAAATATCCATATGAACAAGGATCAGGAGTAGGCCATTCAGGTCTTCGAGCCTGCTCTGCCATTTAACGTGATCTCATCCCTGGGAGAATTCTCCTTGACGTTGACAGAAACATTGAGAGCTAAAGGAGGCACAATGGATAACAGCTAAAGATTGGCTTTCAGAAATTTAGAGTCATAGTCATAGAGTTATATAGCACAGAAACAGACCGTTTGGTCCAACTCGTCCATGCCAACCAGGTTTCCCAAACTGAACCAGTCCCAATGACCCATAATCCCTCTATACCTTGCCTTTTCATGTACCTATCCAAATGCCTTTTAAATGTTGTAACTGTACTTGCATGTATCATTTCCTCTGGTGGTTTATTCTCTGTGTTTATCCTCTTGCTCCTCAGATCCCTTTCAAATCTTTCTCCTCTCACTTAAAAATATGTCCTCTAGTTTACAACTCCCTTACCCCTTTGCTATTCATTTTATCTGTGCTCCTCATGAAGCCAAATGCCTTCTTTAGCACCCTGTCTAGCTGAGATACAACTTTCAAAGAACTATGTACTCTGCACTTCTAACCTCTGCAAAAAACATGATCTTGCAAGCACAGCAAGTCTAGGAATTAATACAACGTAAGAACTGTCAGGTGCTGAGAGAGTGAAGAAGAAAGCTGAAAATAAGTTTGAGGCTGTCGAGAGCAAATACATCAAAACATGGTGATGGAGGCAGAATGTAATTCTACTTTGGAATCCTGGCATTCCTTCCCTTTGTGTTCTACATCCACAGTGTTGTAAAGCAACTCACAACATCCAGTCTGGAGAAGATCATCCTTGTCAAGGTCAAGTTGACCCTTCCTAACATCCATTGGACGTAATGTTTGGAAATGAAAGGATAGGAAACCTTTTGTACTCTACAGTCACCTTGAGGCAATTGTAATGTATTTACCAATGCTCTCACAGGGATCTATCACCTTGCTGTATTTCAAAGAGGCATAATTACCTGAATGGCCTCCTCCTCCTATGCTATAAAAATTCTATCTTTCTAGATTTCTCTCTTCTTGATACCTGCTCCAAGGAACCAAGTTTATTGAAGAGGGATTTCCCAATGCTGGGGTGCAGGAGGCATGGACGGTAAGCAGCCATTTTACACATTGCTAATTGTGTTGTAAAGGTCAGGACAGATGGTAGTCTAGTGGTATTATTACCAGCTAACAATCCAGATACCCTAGGCCAGTGTTCTAGGAACTAGAACATATGGTGAAATTTGAATTCAATTTAAAAGAAGAAATCTGGAAAAGGGAGACTGTTTAACCACTGTTTATTGTCATAAGAAACCATTGCATTCACTGGGGGAAGGACAAGATCTCACCTGACTTGGTCTACAAGTGACTCCAGACCCACAATAATGCGGTTGACTATTAACTGGGATTAATTAGGGATAGATTATAAATACAGACACAGCCAGGTATGCCTTCATCCTACATACACACACGCACACACACACACACGCACACACATCACACATACACACACACAGTCACACGCACACAGACACAGACACGCACACATACACACACACACAGACACGCACACAGACACATGCATGCACACACATCACACATACACACACACAGTCACACACAAACACACACACACACACACACACACACAGAGACACGCACACAGACACACGCACAGATACACACACACACACACACAGACACACGCATACACGCACAAACACAGACACACACACAGAGACACGCGCACACAGGCACACGCACACCCAGAGGCACACACACAGAGACAGACAGACAGACACACACACACACACTCTCTCTCTCACACACACACACACACACACACACACACGGCAGCTGACAGAAAATGGAAGGAATACCTTTTAAACGTAATGCAGTGTGGAGCTGGAGGAACACAGCAGGCCAGGCAGCATCAGAGGAGCAGGAAAGCTGACGTTTTGGGCCGGGACCCTTCTTCAGAAATGGGTAGGGGGAAGGGAGCTCCGAAATAAATAGAGAGAGGAGGTGTGGGTCTGCGGAAGGTAGGTGGGATGGTGATAGATGAATGCAGGTAGGCCGTGGCGGGGATTGGTCAGTGAGTTGGGTGGGGTGGATAGGTGGGAGAGAAGATGGACAGGTTGTGTCAGGTCAAGGAGGTGGGGATGAGAGGGAGGGTTGGTCATGGGATGAGACAGGAGGTGGGGAGATTTTGAAGCTAGTAAAGTCCACATTGAGACCATTCACTGCCTACCTGCACTCACCTATCACCATCCCACCCACCTTCCCCAGCCCCACCCCTCCTCTCTCTATTTACTTCCGAGCTCCCTTCCCCATCCTCCATTTCTGAAGAAGGGTCCCAACCTGAAACGTCAACTTTCCTGCTCCTCCAATGCTGCCTGGCCTGCTGTGTTCCTCCAGCTCCACACTGTGTTATCTCTGACTCCAGCATTGGCAGTTCTTACTACCTTTTAAAGGTGTTGGCCCCTAGTATGGTAAATTTAGCTCTTATTTCGCTGCTCCAGCTGGAGTGAAACATCAAAGAAGGATGACTCTACCTCCGTGAAAAGTAAAAATGCCACCATTTTCCAATCTCTTTCAGTTTTGATGAAGTGTCATAATTCTGTTTCTCTCTCCACTGCTGGATCTGCTGAGTTTCTCCAGCAATTTCTGCCTTTGTTTCTGATTTCCAGCGTCCACAGTATTTTGCTTCTATGAGAGAAGGAGCTCATTAGCCAATTATACTGTGCTGGCTCTTTGACAGAACTCAACTTAATCCAATTTAACCCATTCCCCCAAAATCTTTGCCCTTAACTGTGCAAATCCATAATGTAACATGTATTAGAACAATGATGCCTTCAGTCTATGCAGCAATTACTTAAAGTAGCCAGATTCATGTATTGTTGAATAGAAACACTTTAATATTGAAATCTATTTGTTTTATTCACAATTTCCAATCATTCAATTTGCATTTTAAAAATATATTTATAGATTGATAGTAGGTGTCTTAACTGATTGCTTTCTCACACTGACTCACCAAAAGTTGGCCAGCATTGTTCGCCCTCTGTAACTTCTCTGTGTGTAGGACAGGCTCCATCGGATTTTAAAGATTTATTTTTTGCATATTATCTTGCCAGCAAGGTTGGTAACGGGATCCTTTGAAGGACGTCTTGAGTCTAAACTATGCCTAAAATGCTGTAGCGTACTCTAACATTCCCAAGGTTAAGGCTATTTGTGTTGACTTACAAAGCAACCCTCGCATCCCTTGCCAAGTTTTTGGGAAGAATCCATCGACATTGATTCAGTTTTATGTTTAAAATGAGTTTAAAACGAGTTGATTGTTCAGTAGTTGCTGGGAAACCTTGACTATAGTCTCCAATTAATCCATTTTTGAGATCAATTTTAACAGATTTGTGACAGCACATTAGGATTGTGTCATTGGTTTATAAAAAGACTTGGGAATGCGAGCATGCCTTAGGGAGGTCATTAATGTAACCGAGGAACTGTAATGATCCCAGTCCAGCTCTCCTATAGATTATTTGTTTATTATCTCTGGATTTATTCCAGAAGGCTTCTCGCATTCCAAGTGAGCACTACCTTTACCCTATCATTAACCTGCACTGCACTGACACACCCAGATTTGAGAGGAACAATGATTTGGTTGATTACACTGCGCAAGCAAGAGGCCCCAAATTTAACTCTTTGCAGTGAACTAGCTCATGTCTGAGGGATGGGTGTAGAGTGGGGTGTATTTGGTTGTGGTGGTCGAGTCCTGCAGTCTTGTGCTAAGAGCAGGACAATTCAATCAGTGTTCCTGCTCTTATTATCCAAGGAACTGTGCACTGGAGTACTCCTGGATACAGATCTGATGGGCACAACGTAATAAATGCTGGTGTAGCCATGAATACTCACATCTCATGAAGGAATGTGACTATTTGCAGCAAACATAAAGTGGCTCAGTGGTTAGCACTGCTGCCTCACAGCACCAGGGACCTGGGTTTGATTCCAGCCTTGGGTGACTGTATGGAGTTTGCACATTCTCCCCGTGTCTGTGTGGGTTTCCTCCGGGTGCTCTGGTTTTCTCCCACAGCCCAAAGACATGCTGGACTGGCCATGCTAAATTGCCCTGTTGTGCAGGTTAGGTGGATTAGCCATGGTAAATGTAGGGTTATGGGGTTTGGGATGCTCTTTGGAGAGTTGGTACAGGCACGATGGGCTGAATGGTCTCTGCCAATGCTGTAGGGATTCAACATGAACAAGAAACATGAGTAGGCCACATGGCCCTTCAAGCCTGTTCTGCCATTCAATATGATCAAGGCTGATCCTCTATCTCAATACATATTCCCACTTTCTCCCCTTTAAAATGAAACAAAACTATTTCTTAAATATATTCAATGACTTGACCTTCACAGCCTTCTGTGGAGATAATTCCTCAAGTTAAGTACTGTTTGAGTGAAGAAACTTTTCCTCATCTCAGTCCTAAATGGTCTACCCTATTTCCTGAGAGCATGACCCTTGTTCTGGACTCACCAAGCAGGAAAGGATCCTCCCTGAAACTCCTCTGTCCAGCCCTGTATGAATGTTACATGCTTCAATCAGATCAAAACTGCAGTCTTCCAAACTCTAGTGAATACATTCTCCATCGAGCCAATCTTTCCTTATAGGACAGTCCTGTCGCCTCCAGCATTAACCAAATGAATCTCTGCTGCACTCCGTCTTTTACATGTATATCATCTCTTTGATGGGCTATCCTGCATACCCCCTGTAACCCTCGATTCCCTTGTTGGTCAAGAATCTCTCCAACATGGTTTCACCAATATTTATAGCCCTTGCCTCCACTTCTCTCTGTGGCAGAAAATTTCACAAATTTTTTATCGCGGTCTAAAATGGGAGACCCTTTAGTTTTAAACTGCATCCCTTAACTCTAAGTGTCTATCTGAAATAACTGCACAGAAGCCTGTAACACACCACCAAGTCATTTTATTATTTAAGTGTGCGTAGAACATGGGCACTGACCATCCACTTCAGAGCCAGTCCCTAGAGTGAGGGGACCCTCTAAAAGTTCTGTTTATCTTTTGTTTCAGCAGCACAGAGTCACAAACAGTACCTAACTCACACCAACTCCACGCAGGGCTCTGATCAGCCAGCTCAAAGCGAGTCCCTTGACTGAGGAGGTCTTCTGAATCCACTGTTTATATCTCTCAGCCAGGGCTCCCTGATTGGCCCAGGTTAACAACTGCACTCAAGGATCTCATAGCCAATGAGATCCACATGCCCTGGTTCCAGTCACTACACTCTCTGAATAGGAAACGTCCTTTCAGTATCCATCCTATTGCATCCCCTCAGGATTTTATATGTGTTAATAGGATCGCCTCTCATTCTTCTAACAGGGTGTAAAACTGTAAGGCACTCCATTCCCTCCCCCAGCCCCATGCAAACTCCAATGAATTACTTTTCCCAAGTACATTTACCAATGTGTAGATATGCTGGATCAGAAATAACAGATAGAAACATGTTATCTTGAGTTTGCAGTGAACATTGACCAGTCCATTCAAAGAACTACTCTTTGAATAGTGGTGTACATCCTTCATGATAGAGATGAGGAATTTCTTTTTCTTTGGGAAGGTTGTGAGTCTTAGGAATTTCCTTCCTCACAAGGCATTGGATGGAGAATATTTTGATAATTTTAAGTCAGAGGTAGGTCGATTTGAAGGGCTGAGTGACCTACTCTTGTTCTTTGATCATATGTTCATTGAACTGACAATGAATACTTACACACTCTGCTGAGGTAGGGAAAACATTAATTGCATTTAGGAAAAAAAAACTCCTGCTGCAGCTTCATCTTGCCTCAAAACTGTGAGAGAGAGCAAGATCATGTGATATTGCATCACTTCCCGTGATGTTTTAAACTGCGTATTTAGCATATTGCCCAGTCAGACTGAATCGCAGCATAAAGATGGAGTTCTGCTGTCTGGGGCACCAACTCCTATGGTATGCAAAGGATCAATATCATGAGCTGCTTTAAATAGTTGGGATTTTATTTCAAAGCCAACACATAGTTTTGCCCTGCCTATTTAGATGTTAGTTAGTGTGGGTGACTGTAAGCTTGGTCCAGAACATTGCCTGATGAATTAGAAGGTAATGGGTTTGAGCCCCACGTTTGGACCTGAGGATGAAATCTAACTTGTCACACCTTGGTAGTGCCAAGGGGCTGTGGTGTTGCCAGAGGTGTTGTGTTTTTCCGGATGACACTCTCCAGTTTTGCCACATCTGTAGGTATAAGCTATCACATGGCTGTGTTTGCAGATGTGTTCAACAGTACATTTCCTGTGACACAATCTAAACAGAGCAACAATCCCTTTTTATTTATGGGATCTTTCTGTGCATAGATTGGTTACCAAATTATATAACATAACAGAGCAATGAATACACTCCAAATAGTGATTGACTATCTGTTGTTATAGACCAGACCAAACTCTGTCAAGATGTATTAAGAAGATAGCCCATACCCCAACTTTTTGTTATTTTTAAAGGCAAGCGTAAGATGTTATGTTCTGGATGGAATTTGATTGGTTGAACCGAAAGCTTGTAACAAAATACGTTTTATTCTTGCATTATAGTTAAAATACAAACGAAAGAAAGAAGAAATTGGAATAACTTAATTCTATCGGAAAATGTAACAGAATAACAGATTATTTAACTACTAAACAGTAACTGTTCCAATATAATACCATCCCATAAACACACCCTTGGCAAAGGTAAATTCAGTAAAATGGATTGTCTCACATGGTAATTCTCCAGTCCAGGAGGAAAGAGCATCGAGAGAAAACACTGTGTGAGAGAAAGAACTCAAGCATTTTGCTGTAGTAGGGAAAGATGTATAGCAGCTTCAAAACCCCAACGACTGAAAGTTAAACTAAAATCCTGGCTCAGTGGGAGCTTGATGCCATCCATTCAGGCTGCTTCTATTGTTCCAACTTTAAAAAAAAGCCCAAGGTCTCACAAGCTCTTTACTTTATTGGCTTAGAACAGGCTGTTCTCACCTCTGTCTCAACTCTTCTTCATAAAAATAAAACAAGGACAAAATACATTTCTTAAAACTGCAGTATTGTCACACTGTACAGTAAAATACCTTGGGTAAGCCAGGTATATAGGATAGGTGGAAGAAGATTGAAGGACGTTATTAATAGGTGCTTCCATAGTCAGGAAATCAGACTTGGATTTCTGCAGCAGTACGCATAACTTAGTGCATCGCTTCTCTCTCGTGCCAGGGTGAAGGATATCAAGAAGCAGCTGCTGAACATCTTTCTGGGGTTATGGTGAATAACCAGATGTCATGGTCCACAATGACGCCAATGACATAGACAGGAAGATAGATTAAGTCTCGAAGGCAAATTTCAGGGAGTTAGGAAGGAAATTCAAAGGCGAGACTTCAAGATTATCGCAGAGCCACACCTCAGTGAGTATAGGAACAGGAGGATTGATTGATTGGACATGAGAATTAGTGTAAGAAAGAAGGCATTAAATTTCTGACACATTGGATCCCGTTCTGGGGTAAGTCGGGCCTGTACAAGCTGGACAAGGTACATCTTAAACAGGGTTGGGAATGATTTCTTTACAACGAGATTTGCTGATGGGAAAGATTTAAACTAGTGGAGACAGGTGTCAGCTAGCTCGACAAGGAAGGAAATAAAGCCACCAATAGGAAAAGTGAAATTAGAAGGTAGGAACAATGTATTTGTGCAACAGCTAGGCTTAGAACTGTGGGATAATGTCAAAAAGATAAATGAGATAAATGGGCCTTCTCACTTTGACAGGCTAAGGAGCCCTGAAGTGCTTGGGCCCCAGTTGCTCACAATACATACCATGGTTTGAATGTAGGGGCCAAATTTAATATTTCCACATACATGGATATTAGAAAGCAGACATGTTGCAGTACATCTTGTAGATGGTAGATGCTACTGGGCATCGATGGTAGAGTGTGTGAACATCTGCAGTATTGAATGTGTGCTCTGAATGTTGTATAAGATTGTTACTGGCTTAAATGCTTAACTAACGTCATCAGATAAACTCTGGCCAAGAGCATGTAAAGGACTGTTCCCTGGAGTAGGTAAGGCTTGTCTCCAAATGTTCTACTGACACTTCAGTGATTATTCTTAGTAATAGGTCACTAAAGTGATAACTTATTTTTAGATTGAGACTGGTGTCTGTCAAAAGACCACCACATATCTCTACTATAATGAAATGTGAAATAATATCTAATAAACCTATTTCCTCTTCATGAAGATTGAACCTGTCTCCTACAAAGCACATCATTAGGGTATCTTTCCCAATGTGGTATTGGTAGCTTAGACTATGATCAAGAAGGAAGACTGTTTGTAGTCATAGAGTCATACAACATGGAAACAGACCCTTTGGTCCAACTAGTCCATGTCAACCATATTCCCAAACTAAACTAGTGTCACTTGTCTGCATTACCCTATCTAGACTTGTACCTTCCAAGTAATAAGTGACCTTTCTATTCTTGCCAAAATATATTCCCTATGTTGAATATATTGTCTGTGTTGAATGTTATTTTCAAGATTACTTGGTCTCTCTTTAACTTTATTAAATGTTCTTCAATAATATGATGCAGTTCGGGTATTGATTATCCCTTCATCAAATGTGGTGCTATATGCAAATTGATAAATTGTTTAAATATATAAATTGGTTTGCAAAAATTAACTCATCACAATATTTCAAATGGTTGCCATATCTTATGAGACCAGTCAAGTGGGGCTGCAATGTGCTGGATTGTGCCATGAATGGAAAGGATGTGGAATGTTGGAATTCTCCAAGGAGGTGCTTTCTAGCTCCTAGGAAACAAATGGCAGTAGCTGTGGCTGCAACATTAGAGCACAAGAAGCGAAGATCAGAGAAACAAAGAGTTTAGCAAGAGTTGACGATGGTGGCTAGATGCTGGCTTGAAGAGATAGGCTTGGAGAAGGTTGAAAAGTGGAGAGTTTTAGTTGTGAGGATCCAGAGAATAGGAATGAGACTTCTGAAGGCTTTTCCACTAGCGACTGAGCAAAGAGATAGGATGGTGGTTCACTTTGAGAAACAATAAGCATTTGAAAAGTAACTTGTCCAGACACAACATCCCTAGCCTTGAGATTAAAGAAGGACAAATCATTTTAAATGGATAATGCAAACTCAGAGTAAGCATAGTAAGTGACTTAGCACTCTATCAACTAGAAGTGTGAAGGGCTGTTGTCATAGCTTTCTGTATGGGTATTAACCTGGGATGTGAACCTGATAAGCTGTTTAACTGAACTGCAACAATGCTTTAAGTTGGACTTTATTTGGTAAATATGACTTTTACATGAATTGCTAATTTCTTCCCTCACTAGTCATCACTAATTCATCTACAACTAATTAAACATTTTTAAAAAATGCGTGCATGTTCAATTATTCATGTTTTCAATGCTCAGCACGCTGACAATGGTAAATCCATTTACGAGAATCACTTTGAGAGTGGAACACATTAATATCTAATTTCATGCCAGTGTTTTGTAATAGGAACATTTTTACGTTGAAATCACACTGGCTGACATTCGTCACAAACATACAAATGTGCTCATATCAAATTCCTTGGTCTGCTGTTTAAAGTAGAAAAGTCATAACCCATTTATTTTATAAAATGAAAGCATTAAAATAACTTTTATTAAAATGATGAGTAGAGAATTTTTTTTTAACGAAAACATTGTGCTTGATATTAATATTGCACAGCACGATTTCAACCCATTTGCCTCAATTTTGCATCGCTAAAGTACATCATGCATCGTTATTTATATTTAATATTATTCCTTCTGTCCTTTTCCCACAGTTATAATCATAAATGTTCACAGCACAGAAGCAAGCCATTCAGTCCATTTTGAATCTTTATTGTAACAATCCAAATTGGGCGCATTGATTTTCCATAGTCCTTTACCTCTCATTGTCTCTCTTTTGGCTCTGTCCCAGGTCTCTCTCTTGTTTTATCCCAGCATCTCTCTCTCTCTCTCCCTCTCTCTCTGTCCCAGAGTCTCTCTTTCTTTCTATGCTGGGATCTCTCTCTTCCGTCTCTCTATCATGGGATCTCTCTCTCCCTTTCTCTCTACCCTGGGGTGTCTCTCAATCCGTCTCTCTATTGGGGGCTCTCCCTCTCCCTCCCTCTCTATCCTGGGTTCTTTCTTTCTCCCTCCCTCTCTATCCTGGGTTCTTTCTTTCTCCCTCTCTCTCTATCCCAGAGTCTCCCTTTGTCTTTATCCTTGGGCCTCTCTCTCTCTCCCTCTCTCTCTATCTCAGAGTCTCTTTTTCTCTCTATCCTGGGGTCTATCTTTCTCTTTCTCTCTATCCTGGGATCTCTATCCCTCTCCCTTTTTCTCTATTCTGGAGTCTCTCTCAATTCATCTCTCTCCTTTTCTCTCTATCCTTGGGTCTCTCTCTCTCCCTTTCTCTCTATCATGGGGTCTCTCTCTCCATCTGTCTCTCTATCCCAGAGTCTCCTTTTCTCTCTCTACTGGGGTCTCTCTCTCTCTCCCCCACTCTATCTTGGGGTCTCCCTCTCTCCCTCCGTCTATCCTGAGTCTCTCCCTTCCTCTCTCTCTACCACGGAGTCTTTCTTTCTCTCTGTCCTGAGGTTTCTGTCTCCCTCTGTCTCTTTCATGGGATGTGTGACGATGCTGTGGCTTTAAGAGGTTATTTTGTGCTTTTTTTTTAAGAGAGGTTAAAAGGCAGAGAGGCACAGAGTCTGTCTGTCTCTGTCTCTCTGGAACATGGCAATTTGCACTTGTCTTTGAAATAACAAAACGTTAGGATCTAGGCTGCTTTCTTAAAATATTTTGAGCAGGTCTGGTCTGTCCATAACAGGTCTCTCTCTCTTTCTACTCTGGGGTCTCTCTCTATCCCGGGGCCTATCTCCCTCTGTCACAGAGTCTCTCTCTCTTTTTCTTCATCCTAGGCCCCTCACTTTTTCACTGAAGACTGGGAGAGTTAGCCCTGGTAAACCTTTATCCCCAGTGCAACATCGCAAAGGATCAAAACTGGTCATTTATCACATTGCTATTTGTGTGGCTTCGCTGAACACGTTTTGAGTGCTGCATTCCCTTCACTAGATTAGTGACTACACTTCAAAAAGTACATTGTCTGGAAAGTGTTTAGAGATGGTGCAGAGGGCTCTAAAAGAATTAATACTGAGCATAGTAATAAGCACTATCCACTGCAATGAAATCATATGGGCTTGAGGGCATAACAGCACAGGATCTTTAAAGAGTGAGGTTTGATATCCAGACCCTTCTTAAAGTCTCTTGTAACAGTGTCTATTATATCAATGTAAACTGTAACTGGTGCTAACATGAAATAAAATCCATCTTGTTAATTACCATGGACTGTTCTATCTCCCTACCTACTCTATCCAGCCATTCATGATTTTGAAAACCTCCAACACATCTCCATTCAGCCCTCTTCTCTCCAAGGACAACAGTCCCAACTTCTCAAATCTATGCTCATAACAGAACATTTTCATCCTTGGAACCATTCTTATAAACCAGTTCTGCATGGTCTCTCCAGTATGTTCACATCTTTTCTGTAATATGGCACCCACAACTGTGCACAATACTCCAGTTGAAGTCTAACAAGTATCTTGTACACGTTCAGTGTCATCTTCTCATTCTTGTACTCCAAATCTTGATTAATAAACCCAAGAACACCATATGTTTCGTTAACTGCTCTCCCGACTTGTCCTGCCACTTGTGGGGCTCACCAAGACTACGGCATTGTGAATATACAACAACCATTAAACAATTCTAAGGTAGAATTCGTAATATTTTTATCCAAAGATTTGCACAAGTGTGGCACTTGCTACTGAAATAACTCCACGAAGGCCAGTATCCCATCACCAAGTCACCCTTTCTTTACATGTGCACAGTACATGACATTGGCCCAGCTAGAACAGAACCAGCTCTCACAGTGAGCAGAACCTCTGACACTCCTGTTTCTATCTGTCAGCTCGGGCTCCCTGATTGGGCCAGATTAACAGCCCCAAATACATAACTCATATTCTTTAAGTCCACCTTGTTCTAATCACTACAACTACTGCATGAAAAAATTAAGGTGAACAGCTTTACGCGAAACACTATCTAGGTAGTGTCTCCCACCCATCCTCCTCCTCTAACCAAAAAGGTTCTGAGCGCTGATTTGGTAAGGCTACTAGTTTTTTTTTTAACTTTGTCTGTTTGGGAATTCAGAACAGTGGGAATGGACGTTAGGGCAGTTGTACGCTCCTCCTGTGGAATGTGGGAGGTAAGGGTCACCACTAGTGTCCCCACTGACTTCATCAGCGGGAAGTGCACCCAACTCCAGCTCCTCGGAAACCGTGTTAGGGAACTGGAGCTGGAGCTGGATGAACTTCGGATCATTCGGGAGGCTGAGGGGGTAATTGAGAGGAGTTACGGGGAGGTAGTCACACCTCAGGTACAGGAAAAAAGTAGATGGGTTACAGTCAGGGGACGGAAAGGGAACAGGCAGACAGTGCAGTGACCCCCTGTGGCCATTCCCCTCAAAAACAAGTATACCGTTTTGGATACTGTTGGGGGGGACAACTTACCAGGGGTAAGCCATGGGGTACAGGTCTCTGGCACAGAGTCTGTCCCTGTTGCTCAGAAGGGAAGGGGGGAGAGGAGGAGAGCGTTAGTCATTGGGGACTCCATAGTTAGGGGGACAGATAGGAGATTCTGTGGGAACGAGAGAGACTCACGGTTGGTGTGTTGCCTCCCAGGTGCCAGGGTCCGTGATGTCTCGGATCGTGTTTTCGGGATCCTTAAGGGGGAGGGGGAGCAGCCCCAAGTCGTGGTCCACATAGGCACCAACAACATAGGTAGGAAAAGGGATGGGGACGTAAGGCAGAAATTCAAGGAGCTAGGGTGGAAGCTTAGAGCAAGAACAAACAGAGTTGTTATCTCTGGTTTGTTACCCGTGCCACATGCTAGCGAGACAAGGAATAGGGAGAGGGAGCAGTTGAACACGTGGCGACAGGGATGGTGCAGGAGGGAGGGATTCAGATACCTGGATAATTGGGGCTCATTCTGGGGTAGGTGGGACCTCTACAAACAGGATGGTCTACACCTGAACCAGAGGGGTACCAATATCCTGGGGGGGAAATTTGCTGATGCTCTTCGGGAGGGTTTAAACTAATTCAACAGGGGGATGGGAACCTGAATTGTAGCTCCAGTGTACAGGAGGTTGAGAGTAGTGAGGTCATAAATAAGGTTTTGAGGTCGCAGGAGTGTACCGGCAGGCAGGAAGGTGGTTTGAAGTGTGTCTACTTCAATGCCAGGAGCATCCGGAATAAGGTGGGTGAACTTGCAGCATGGGTTGGTACCTGGGACTTCGATGTTGTGGCCATTTCGGAGACATGGATAGAGCAGGGACAGGAATGGTTGTTGCAGGTTCCAGGGTTTAGATGTTTCAGTAAGATCAGGGAAGGTGGTAAAAGAGGGGGAGGTGTGGCATTGTTAGTCAAGGACAGTATTACGGTGGCAGAAAGGACGTTTGATGACAACTCGTCTACTGAGGTAGTATGGCTGAGGTTAGAACCAGGAAAGGAGAGGTCACCCTGTTGGGAGTTTTCTATAGGCCTCCGAAAAGTTCCAGAGATGTAGAGGAAAAGATTGCAAAGATGATTCTGGATAGGAGTGAAAGTAACAGGGTAGTTGTTATGGGGGACTTTAACTTTCCAAATATTGACTGGAAACGCTATAGTTCGAGTACTTCAGATGGGTCAGTTTTTGTCCAATGTGTGCAGGAGGGTTTCCTGACACAGTATGTAGATAGGCCAACAAGAGGTGAGGCCACATTGGATTTGGTACTGGGTAATGAACCAGGCCAGGTGTTAGATTTGGAAGAAGGTGAGCACTTTGGTGATAGTGACCACAATTCGGTTACGTTTACCTTAGCGATGGAAAGGGATCGGTATATACCGCAGGGCAAGAGTTATAGCTGGGGGAAGGGCAATTATGAGGCAATGAGGCAAGATTTAGGATGCATAGGACGGAGAAGGAAACTGCAGGGGCTGGGCTCAATTGAAATGTGGAGCTTGTTCAAGGAACAGCTACTGCGTGTCCTTGAGAAGTATGTACCTGTCAGGCAGGGAGGAAGTGGTCGAGCGAGGGAACCGTGGTTTACTAAAGAAGTTGAATCTCTTGTCAAGAGGAAGAAGGAGGCTTATGTAGAGATGAGGCATGAAGGCTCAGTTAGGGCGCTTGAGAGTTACAAGTTAGCCAGGAAAGACCTAAAGAGAGAGCTAAGAAGAGCCAGGAGGGGACATGAGAAGTCTTTAGCAGGTAGGATCAAGAAAAACCATAAAGCTTTCTATAGGTATGTCAGGAATAAAAGAATGACTCGAGTAAGATTGGGGCCGGTCAAGGACAGTAGTGGGAAGTTGTGCGTGGAATCCGAAGAGATAGGAGAGGTGCTAAATGAATATTTTTCGTCAGTATTCACGCAGGAAAAAGACAATGTAGTCGAGGAGAATACTGAGATACAGTCTATTAGACTAGACGGGATTGAGGTTCATAAGGAGGAGGTGTTAGCAATTCTGGAAGGTGTGAAAATAGATAAGTCCCCTGGGCCGGATGGGATTTATCCTAGGATTCTCTGGGAAGCTAGAGAGGAGATTGCAGAGCCTTTGGCTTTGATCTTTATGTCGTCATTGTCTTCAGGAATAGTGCCAGAAGACTGGAGACTAGCAAATGTTGTCCCCTTGTTCAAGAAGGGGAGTAGAGACAACCCTGGTAATTATAGACCAGTGAGCCTTACTTCGGTTGTGGGTAAAGTGTTGGAAAGGATTATTAGAGATAGGATTTATAATCATCTAGAAAGGATTAATTTGATTAGGGATAGTCAACACGGTTTTGTGAAGGGTAGGTCGTGCCTCACAAACCTTATTGAGTTCTTCGAGAAGGTGACCAAACAGGTGGATGAGGGTAAAGCGGTTGATGTGGTGTATTTGGATTTCAGTAAAGCGTTTGATAAGGTTCCCCATGGTAGGCTATTGCAGAAAATACGGAGGCATGGGATTGAGGGTGATTTAGCGGTTTGGATCAGAAATTGGCTAGCTGTAAGAAGACAGAGGGTGGTGATTGATGGGAAATGTTCATCCTGGAGTTCAGTTACTAGTGGTGTACCTCAAGGATCTGTTTTGGGGCCACTGCTGTTTGTCATTTTTATAAATGACCTGGATGAGGGCGTAGAAGGATGAGTTAGTAAATTTGTGGATGACACCAAAGTTGGTGGAGTTGTGGATAGTGCGGAAGGATGTTGCAGGTTACAGAGGGACATAGATAAGCAGCAGAGCTGGGCTGAGAGGTGGCAAATGGAGTTTAATGCGGAAAAGTGTGAGGTGATTCACTTTGGAAGGAGTAACAGGAATACAGAGTACTGGGCTAATGGTAAGATTCTTGGTAGTGTGGATGAGCAGAAAGATCTCGGTGTCCATGTGCATAGATCACTGAAAGTTGCCACCCAGGTTGATAGCGTTGTTAAGAAGGCATACAGTATGTTAGGTTTTATTGGTCGAGGGATTGAGTTTCGGAGCCATGAGGTTAAGTTGCAGCTGTACAAAACTCTGGTGCGGCCGCACTTGGAGTATTGCGTACAGTTCTGGTCACCGCATTATAGGAAGGATGTGTAGGAAGGATGTGGAAGCATTGGAAAGGGTGCAGAGGAGATTTACCAGGATGTTGCCTGGTATGGAGGGAAGGTCTTATGAGGAAAGGCTGAGGTTCTTGAGGCTGTTTTCGTTAGAGAGAAGAAGGTTAAGAAGTGACTTGATAGAGACATACAAGATGATCAGAGGATTAGATAGGGTGGACAGTGGGAGCCTTTTTCCTCGGATGGTGATGGCTCGCACGAGGGGACATAGCTTTAAATTGAGGGGTGATAGATATAGGACAGATGTCAGAGGTAGGTTCTTTACTCAGAGAGTAGTCAGGGCGTGGAATGCCCTGCCTGCAAAAATAGTAACTCGCCCACTTTAAGGGCATTTAAATGGTCATTGGATAAACGTATGGATGATAATGGAATAGTTTAGGTTAGATGGGCTTCAGATTGGTTTCACAGGTCGGCGCAACATCGAGGGCCGAAGGGCCTGTACTGCGCTGTAATGTTCTATATTCTATGTTCTAATTTAAGTTGTAACTAAAAATATGCATGAGGAGAAGAAATATGGCTGCATGTGCTGATGGGATTAGGTGGAGAGTGATAGGAGCTATCTTGCGTCAAGCATTGACAGTGGCATTGAGTAAGTGGACTGAATGGTCTGATTCTATGCTGTGCATTCTTTGCAGATGCTAAAAGCTGTGTTATGTGGATGAACAGCGTTTTGAATTACTTACCCTCATGTCTATGAGGAACATTATAATCCTTTGCAATCAGATGTACTGAGTATCAGGTTATTTTTGACAGTGTGGTGTTTACCAGTTCACTTGTTCTGCGTTCCATTGTAGGAGTCTGGCAACTGATCCATGGTCACTGCGCTTCATTGGTTAAGCCTGGGGGTGGTCTCAGAGCTAAAGAAAAGAGATTGCTTCAAACACCTCAATGGCTGATGAAATGGCTTCCGATGTATGGGCCAATGAATGATGTCAGCTGGTGGTAACTTGCTACAGGATGCATATGTGCATGCATTGCTGATGTCACCACATTCCACTCACAGTGACTAGTGCCATGCAAAATTGAGGGCCGAAGGGCCTGTACTGCGCTGTAATGTTCTATGTTCTATGCACAGCCTACCCCATCTTTATTTAACCAATAGGTCAGTTTTTGAAACAAACATCCTTACTTTCTCAACTTCTTCCTCTCACACTCCCTCCTGGCTCCAATCTGGGGTATGGGCAGAAAAGGAAGTGGGGTTATAGGCAGCAGAGCCAGTCAGTTCCTCAAGCCATTTATTTTGTTCCTGGCACTGCCATCTTTCTGACTGTAACTGCATTGCTGGGCAGTGATGTTGCATTTGGATGCTGTGTTGTTGAGTGTGCATTGCTCCAGTTGGTGGTGGCATTCATAATAACCACAGCTGAAGGGAAGAAACAGCATTGAAAAATTGGAAGCTATGGATGAGATAAATATGAGTGGAGATATTTTGTTATGATTATAGATATTTTAAATGCATTGTAGGCAAAACCTGTTCTGCTTATTGAAAGGCAGGGCAGGCACAAAGGGTTGAGTGGCCTACTCTTGTTCTTTGTTCATCTGTACATTTAGAAATGAATGTCATCTCTGCATTTCTCTGAGGCAAATGCAAAGCAAAATATGCAACAAAGTAGTAATGTAGAACAGGCCAACTTTATCAATTTGTCAATTCTAATAGAGCCACTGTTAATCACAGACAGTGACTCCACATCTGTCTATTAGAGAAGGTTGGCAGACAATTTTTCTAAGGCCGTAGTTAAGTTCTAGGTTGGTCAACAGAGATTTCCTAAACCTACATCAATTCAATGATTTTGGAGGATTTAACCGAGCTTATGACCAGCCCATGATGAGAAACTTAAATTAAAACTCAATTACCTTTTCATTTTTGACACTGTTTGACGACATGGTTCAATGCAGACTCAGAATACCTTTTTTCTGCCTCTAAGTCCAAGGCTGCGGATTCAAACCTTAATCTAGAAAGTTGGGTGCTTCATCCAGATTGACATTTCCAATGAGGTATTAAACTGAGGCCCCATCTCCCCTCTGACTGGGGAGGTAGGATTTCTCATGCGACCCAGGTTTCTTTCTTGGTTTTTACAAAGAAAGAAAGTCTTGCATTTATATAGTACTTTCCACAACTGATAGGCTGCCCCAAAGTGCTTTAGATTAGGTCACTTCTGAGGTGTGATTGCTGCTGTAATTACCATTGGAAATGTGGCTGCTAATTTCCACCCAACAAATCCCACAGGCAGCACCCTGATGAAGGTCAAATGAGCTGATTTAGTGATTGGGGTTATAGATGGCAGGAGGTGGAGATGATGACCCAATGTCAGTTTCATTGGACTGTCAATCCAAAAACTGGTAATGTTATGGGGAAACAAGGTGTAGAGCTGGATGAACACAGCAGGCCAAGCAGCATCAGAGGAGCAGGACCCAGGTTTGAAACCCACTATGGTAGATGGCAAAATTTGAACTCAATTAAAGAAATGAAAACAAAATGGGCAGGAGACTGGGGAGAGGTCCCCGTGTTTCTTCAAATGGATCTTTTACTTCCACCCAAGAAGACGGGGCCTTGGAGTTTACATCGTATCCCACAAGACTATCGACAAAATGGATTGTTGCTTATGGAACAATACTGCTGTACTTTGGCTACACATCGTAAGTGCCTGGCTGAGAAGTACTTTGTAATGTTTTAATGTCTCCAAAGGTCCTGCTTCTGAATACAAGTTTGCTCTTTATCACTTAAAGATAAGAGCAAAGGAAGGACAATGCACTATTGATGAAAATGATTGTGTCAAAGTATTTTGTCTGTCAGTCATCAGGACAATTCACAAGAATACCAATTCAAGGAGAAAACTAACATTGATATTGTGTGTGAGAAGAGTGCTGATTGATTGGCATGTGGACTCTGATTGAGGTATTGTCATGAAAAATACACCAGTTAATGATGATTGACAGTTAACTGCTGAACTTTGTTTAACATTTGAACAAGGCAGGTTGACACTACTTGGTTAATGTGTTGCCCTGTGAAATGAATCAGCATATGGCTATCACTTAATTTGTTGAGTGAAAATACGGTGCATGGCACATGCATGTCCTTTCTGTCTGCAAAGAACAGGACATTGTGCATCGATAAATTAAGAAGGAAGGCAAATGTAATTTTGGCATTTCTTGCTAAGGGGATGGAATGTAAAAATATACAAGGCATTGGTGAGACTGCACCTGGAGTATTGCATATAATTTTGGTGACTTGAGGAGGGGTATAGTTGCATTGGGCACAGTTCACAGGAACTTCACTAAATTGATTTCAGAGATGAGCGCTATGTCTTATGATGAGGAATTGAGCAGGTTAGGCCCATACGCTCTGAAGTTTAGAAGAGTGGGGATATCTTGTTGAGGTATATCAGAATCTAAAGGGATTGACAAAGTAGACATACAGGGGATGTTTCTTCTGTGTCTGTGGTCTGTGGGATTTCTGAACAATGAGTATATTTAAGGAGGAGATAGATATTTAATTAACATCGGTTTAAAGAGTTATAGAGTTTTAGAGTCAGACAGCACAGAAACAGACCCTTCGGTAACCCCAAACTAAACTAGTCCCACCTGCCTGCACTTGGCCCATATCCCTTCAAACATTTCTTACTCATGTATTTATCTAGAAGTCTTTTGTAGCTGTACCCGCATCCATCACTTCCACTGGAAGTTCAGTCCACAAATGAACCACTCTCTGTGTAAAAATAAAAATTGCCCTTCGTGTCTTTTTAAAATCTTTCTTCTCTCATCTTAAAAATATGCCCCATACTCTTGAAATCCCCACCCTAGAGAAAAAAACACCTGCTATTTGCCTTATCTATGCCCCTCATGATTTTATAAAGCTCTACAAGGTCACCACTCAACCTCCTACACTCCAGTGAAAAAAGTCCCAGCCTTTCCAGCCTCTCTTTACAACTCAAACCCTCCACTGTTGTGGAGAGCGGGCAGGAAAGTGGAGTTGAGGCTGAGATGAGATCAACCATGATCATGGTGAATGGTGGAGAAGGCTCAAGGGGCCGAATAGCCTACTCCTGCTCCTGATTCTTATGTTCTTATCACCGATGTAGCTTCCAATGCACTTAAGTGTACTGTGTTTTTTTCAGCACATTTATGTTCTGTATTACCAAATGCAGTAGTTTGATTTAACACCATTTCATTCTCTTGTATCTATGCAAACTGGCTTTATCCACGGTTTTGAAAACTTTTCCCAAATTAAATGTTCCCCAGTCTGTTTCAAACAGGTTTCTTTGACATTTACAGCTCAGCAGGTGACAGCATTTAAAATGTCATATGTTGCTTGTGAACTGTGAAAATACTTTAAATGAATAAAAATGATCCTTTCAAAAGCAAAATACAACAAAGTCTATGATGAAGCTAACAGATATGAATGAGGGTGCAGTTAACATTTGATATATCTATATAGTTAACTGAGCTCTGAATGAGGTTATGCAAGTTTAATAACATTAATTCATTGTATTTTTGATATCAAAACTGTACTGTCCCTCATTGGAGTCTTGGTTCTAAATTATGTATAAGAAATATTTACACAACACTTTCTTTGAAGGTAGCTCAGTAGGCCTCAGATGGTCAGGGCACATTGAAAAGAAATTTCTTATTTTACATCATTAATGATTTTTTTGTCAAAACTGTCGAAGTTGGTTCAGTCCCAGCTGGGAGTATTTGTGTTTAGTCCTGGGCATAATTCTTTTTGTGAAATCCTTCGACGGAGTGCAGATGAGATATTCCAGAAATGAATCAAAAATGAAAGACCTGATCTGCTCAGACACAGAGATAGTGGAAAAACTAAAATTGGTCTCCTTAAAACTGAGGTGCTGATGGCATGGTGGCTCAGTGGGTAGCACTGCTACCTCACAGCTCCAAGGATATGGGTTCAATTCCAGCCTTGGGCATTGTCTGTGTGGAATTTACATGTCTCTGTGTGGGTTTCCTCCCACACTCCAAAGATGTGCAGGTTAGGTGGGTTAGCCATGTTAAATTGCCCCATAACGTGTGGGTTAGCTTTGGAAAATGTGGGATTACAGGGATAGGATGGGATGGGAGTGAGGGTTGGGATGGGCTGCTCTTGAGAGGTTTCATGGGCTGAATTGCCTTTTCCCACACTGTAGGGATTCTACAATTTGATAAAGATGCTCAAGCTAAGAAGGGTTTTCACAGTGCAAGCTGTTTTCACTGTCAGGAGGGAAAGTAACCAGTAGACATCAGTTGGAAAAGAGCCAGAGCAGAGATAAGGAGAATTAACTTTATTTAAAATGAGCTGTTCTGTATGGAATGCATTAACCGAAAGGATGGTGGGAACTTACTTAATGATAAGTTTCCAGAGGAAATAGGATACATACTTGAAAAGGAATAACTTGCAGGGCTGTGGGAAAGAGCAGGACAGTAAGACTAGTTGGATAGCTTGAGGTCATAAGTATGGGATAGTCTCGAAAAACTCCACATGGGAATTCAGGAAGAGCATTTTGCCCCAGAGAATGGATGGAGAGCTGTACCTGTCATCACAAGGAGTGGTTATGTAAAACAACAGAGATGCATTTAAGGGGAATCTAGTTGAGTACATGCAGGAGAAAGGATTAGAAGTTTATGTTGATAAGACTGCATGAAGCAGAATCTGAGGAGACTTGTAAGGAGCAATATCATCAGCTCTAGTTAGACAGCATGGTCTTTGGCTGTGTTGTCCATTTCACATAATTTGATTCATTCGTTCTCTAAAGACGGTGAAAGTGAGGGATTAGCTTGTACCCAAAACAAGTGTGTATTTGGCCTCTAGCTTGACAGAATCCAAATCTTGAAACCAAGGGATTTTCAGAGACACCAACATTGAACAAGTCTCAAGTATGAGATATTCAGTCTCAAATGATACATCTAAGGTAACGGTAATTACTCTAATGGAGGGGAGGTGATGGCCCAGTGGTATTATCACTGGACTGTTAATCCAGAGACCCAGATAACGTTCTGGGAACCTGGATTCGACTCCCACCAAGGCAGATGGTGGAATTTTAAT
Organism: Rhincodon typus; assembly: GCF_021869965.1. Lineage (NCBI taxonomy): Eukaryota > Metazoa > Chordata > Chondrichthyes > Orectolobiformes > Rhincodontidae > Rhincodon > Rhincodon typus. The sequence goes on along the minus strand of NC_063367.1, from coordinate 14,842,302 downwards.
TCAATTTAAAAAAATCTGGAATTAAGAATCTAATGATGATCGTGAACCCACTGTTGATTGTTGTAAAAACCCATCAGGTTCACTAATGTCCTTCAGGGAAGGAAACTGCCATCCTTACCTGGTCTGGCCTACATGTGACTCCAGACTCACAGCAATGTGGTTGACTCCATTAGGAATGGACAATAAATGCTGGTCGAGCCAATGATGCCCTCATCGCATTAATAAATAAAAAAAAAAAATTAGTGGTAGTATCCCTACTCTGGAGCCAAGGGTTTGGGTCAAGTCCCACCTGTTCCATAGACATGTCATACCACTTTTGAACAGGTTGGTTAGCATGCATCGAAATCAGAGACCTGACCACAGCTCAGCAATATCATGGCTATAACTACTAAGTTGTATCCCTGCTGCAAACTGTGAGCAATGAATTAGCCATTTTCCTCACATATCATTTGATTGGCAGGGCCAGGTCTTCTGGTAACATGTAGTCAGCCAATCAGCAATTAGAAACTGTCTGGAAGACATCTTGGTGATTGGTTGGGGCAGAGATCTTATCACACAGAAAGCAATTGTCCCGATGTTGCTAAGTGCAATCTACTTTGGATGGTTTCAGTTGCCCGAGAAGGAGAGAAGTTTCTTTCTCCTGGTCCTTAGAATTGTTTGGTGTCCACCTTGGGAGGTGGTGTGGATGCAGGGGTTTGGGGTTGGTCATGAAACACTGGTCACTTCAATGTTGAAGCAAGCTCGGTGGAGACTGGCCCTTCGTCTGCATTTTTGTCTGTTAAAATAAGTTTTCACAAATGTAAACAAATTCCCTTAATTCAAAATATGGCAATGTAAAATACCTTTGCCCATAATTTGATGATTAGAAAGACAGAATTGCTTTGTCAGCAATTTGCAAACATTAGATAATCACATTGTTGGTAGCACTGAGCGTCTGGGGATGTTTGGGGGTAGTTGGAGATTATTGTGCTGAAGCTTGTTTAGTAATGTCCGTTTAGTGGGCATGGTGGCTCAGTGATTAGCACTGCTCACTGCTGCCTCACAGGGCTTGGAGGCCTGGGCTCAATTCTAGCCTTGGGCGAGGGGAATTTGCACATTCTCCCTGTGTCTGTGTGGGTTTCCTCTGGGTGCTCCAGTTTCTTCCCAGAGTCCAAAGATGTGCAGGTTAGTTGGATTGGCCATGCTAAATTGCCCATAATGTCCAAGGATGTGCAGGTTGGGTGGATTAGCTGTGATAAATACAGGCTTGCAGGGATAGAGTATGGGAGTGGGTCTGGGTGGGATTTTCTTCAGAGGGTGGTGTGACTCAATGGGCTGAATGGCCTGCTTCCACACTGTAGGGATTCTATGATTTTTGCTCAGTTGGCTGGACATCTGTTTTGTGATACAGACTGATGCCAGTAGTGTGGGGTCAATTCCTGTGCTGGCTAAGGTTACCATCAAGGTAACCTCTCCCTTCTTCTCAACCTCTTCCTTCACCCGAGGCATGGTGACCCTCGGTTTAAACTACCCTCAGTCCTCTCTCACTCTAATGAATTAGCAGCACAATGCTCTAGTAAGAACTTAACAACTTTACCTTTAAGAAATTAAGTTGCAAATGAGTCCAGTACCTGAAAGTTATTTCTTGAAAACATTGTCTCTGTACTGTAGCACTCGAGGCACAGGCTTTGCGATGAGGGACCAAGCCTTGGAAAGATTGGACACCACAAATGAGAATTTTGTCAGAGAGGCATTGTAAGATAGAAGCCAGTGGGGGAAGCTGATAAGTGGTTGGGACATGGTGCAAATTATCATAAGGCAGTAGGATAAGCTCAAATGTCCAAAGGATACATCAGTGAAAGGCAGGAGTCAGGTCCATAGGTAACATAAGTATGGATGATGGCTTGTCCAATGATGAACAACATTCCATATATACGATAGAAAAGCATATGGAATCAAAAATTCTCGATGTAGTGGTTACTTTTGTATGTGCATTTGGTCTTTAAGAGCATTAAAGGACAGCATGATGGATCAATGGTTAGCACTGCTGCCTCACAGCACCAGAGACTAGCATTCAATTCCAGCCTTGAGTGACTGTCTGTCTGGAGTTTGCCCATGCTCCCCTTGTCTGTGTGGGTTTCCTCCGGATGCTCCGGTTTCCTCCCACAGTCCAAAGATATGCAGGTTAGGTGGATTGGCCACACTAAATTCCCCATAGTGTCCAGGCTAGGTGGATTAGCCAACAGAAATGCAGGATTATATGGTAGGAGTGGTGGGTTGGGTGAGATGCTCTTCACAGGGTTGGTGTGGACTTAATGGGCCAAATGGCCTGATTCCGCACCATGGGGATTCTCTCATTCTCTGAGTGTTCACCTTAAAGGGCTCCAAGTGTTGCATGTATACAATATTATGGCTTGACTGTTAGTCTGTTGTTAATGTGTGTTGCAATCTTGGTCTTTTCTCAATCTCTGCAATGTAGGCTCTCCCAATTCTTTCACTCAATGGATTTGATTCTTGAGCTACCTGCAAGGGGAGCTGCATTTCATCTGGGCACCCCCACAGGCAGTTGTCAACTAAACAGCACACACCTGCACAAACTCATTGGCTAGGTTCACAGCAGTCTTCTTGTCACAGATCCCCAGAGATTCCTTTGTGTGATCTCACAGTAATTTGGTTGGTCATAGATCTCCTCTGGTTCATAATCCTTGCTTGAATCCTGTCTTCAGATTTTGGCCATTTGTAACAATATTTCCTTGTAAATGTGCCTTCTTTGCTGTAGCTTTTTGATGGATCTTTACTCGGTATGATACACTGCACATTGACACGAAAATTTAAAGAAATCTATAGCTTATCTAAGTTATTGAAAACAAAGCCAGCATAATTTATTAAAACTAATTAAAAAATTCAATGAAAGTTTGCATCTATATAGCAGACTATCACTTCTCTTAGATACATCTCCAGGGCTTCCTATTCTTTGAATTACATTACGATGCAGTTCCTGTTGAGTGTGTCAATAGGGCCGATACTTAGCACGTGGTAAGATCACACAATCACCAGCAACCTGTCAATGCTTTATCTTGGATCTTGTTTGTGGGGAAATGAGACTTGCATTTCTATAGCACCTCGGAACTTCCTAAAGCTCTTGCATCCTTTTGAGGTACTTTCAAAATGTGATCATAATGATTATAATGCTGGAAACACATCATTTGTGCACAGCAAGTTCCCATAAATAGCAATCAAACAATCTATTTTAGAGATGCAGACCAGGATTCTGGAGCGAGCAGCTCTGTTAATTGCTTCAAATCTTCAAAGTAGTGGCAGGGGTTCTTTTACATCCACCTGAGGGGGTAGGAAACACTCCTGTTTTAAAGTCTCATCGTAAAGAATGCTTCTTCAGCCAGTACAGCATTTCCTCAGTTACCACTTCTGAATAGGACACATCCTCAGCTTGCTGGTTCAACAGTAAGGGTGCCACTGCTCACCCAGATTTGACCTGAAATCTGAGTGCTTCTTTTTCCGTAACATGATTAATTTCCAGCAAAGTGGGGAAGACAGCGCTTTGTCTTAATTATGATCCAGTAATGCCCCCTCCCTTGGGGTTTATTTACCCCGAGCCCTGAACCTTACGATTTGAAAGGCAGCTGACCGCGTCAAATCTTTGGAAGAAATTAAAAGCCCTATTTTTGCTCAATTCCCACACTTTATCGAGATTCGAACGAAGACCAAACAACATGAGAAGCCATAAAACCATCTGCAGTGTCCTGCTTTTGTACCAGAAGCCATAACCTTGAGACAAATAATGTATTTAATTTCCTGGGATAGCAATTTATTTAATTTTCCATGTTACTCCATTAAAATTCGCACCATGAAATGTATTGCATGCACTTTATTTTCCAGATCAATAGCACTCAGGAAGATTTAATCACATTGCACCTGAATTTTAATTTCTAAGTGTGTTTATGATAAACATCCTCTGTACCTAGTGCTTCTCTGTGATCTTCACATTTAGTATACACATGGTGGCATTTTAACTCCTACTTTCTTACAGGTGACATGTTCACACGCCAACAACAACACCAAACAAAAATGGATTTAAGGAGCAGAGTTAAGATGCTCCCATGAGACAAATTAAGATGATTCTTTGTGTGGTTCTGGTTTGTGCATGGACTGACTGTTTAATCATTCTCTGTGTCCCCAGAGAGGTGGCATTAATGTTTGACATTATGCATCACTGATTTTCAGTACGCCTGCCATTTCTTTTTACCTTGCGATAATTTGCCTTAAATCAGAAGTGTGGGAAGAGAATTACAAAGGAGCCCTTGCAGTTCTCTTTTTAAAACTTTTCTGTCTTTACTTTGGCAGCATCTTGGAAGACCAGCTTGCTTTAAATCTTCCGCACATCAAAGTTACAGGTCAGCCCAGTCATAGAGTAAATAAAAGAGATGGATCTGCCTAATGAAAGAAATCCAGGCAGAACTGGAGTGCAAGGCACCATCAATCACTCAGCATCATTTTATGGCATTTAAACTTGTTCAAAGTTGTGATCTTACAGCATTACTGTCACTCCATGTGTCTGTGTGGAGAAGCCTTAGCCAAGGTAAAAAGGCAGGTCAGATTGTTCACGATATTTTCAAAGCTTCGTCTTGTCTTTATACCGGTAATGGTGACATCAAAGCAAGGAGGATCATCACCCGCCAACAATAAAGAAGTTATTTTCAGATTGCATCTCTTTCTGTATGTCTGTCTCTCTTTCTCTTGCCATAGTCAGAGGAACTTCCACATCTGAATCGGGAGCCCGATTCAAAGCAAAATACCCTGGATGCTGGAAGTCTGTGACAAGCACAGGGAATGCTGGAGAAACTCAGCAGGTCTGGCAGCATCTGTGGAGAGAGAAACTGGGTTAATGTTTCATGTCCACTTCTTCCTCAGAAGGTTAAGGAAATTTGGCATGTCTGCAACAACTCTTACCAATTTTTATAGATGCACCATAGAAAGCATCCGATCTGGATGCACCATAGTGTGGTATGGCAACTGCTCTTCCCAAGATCACAAGAAACTACAGACAGTTGTGAACACACCCCCGTCGATCATGTAAACCAGCCTTCCATCCATTGACTCTGTCTACACTTCCTGCTGCCTCGGGAAAGCAGCCAACATAATTAAAGATTCCCTCAGTTACCACTTCTGGGTAGATCACATCCTCAGCTTGCTGGTTCAACAGTAAGTGTGCCACTGCTGAACCAGATTTGACCAGAAATCTGAGTGCTTCTTTTTCCGTATCATGATTAATTTCCAGCGAAGTGGGGAAGACAGCGCTTTGTCTTAATTATGATCCAGCAGTGCCCCCTTCCTCGGGGTTATAATCTCAGTTATAATCTCTTCCACCCTCTTTCATCAGGCTGAAAATACAAAAGCTTAAACACACAAACCAACTGATTCAAGAATGGTTTCTTCCCCGCTGTTGCTAGACTTTGAACGGACCTCTCAAATTTCAAATCTAATGTTGATCTCGCTCTATGTGCACCTTCTGTGCAGCTGTAACATTGTATTCCTTGTTCTGTTCTATTACCCTGATCACGTTGTATGGTATGATCTGCTCGTACTGCATGCAAAACAAAACTTTTCACTGTACCTAGATACATGTGAAAATAATAAATTAAATCTAATCAAAATTAAAGAATTGTAATTGCAGCAGTGCTTTTGTGAAGTGATAGGTTACAGACGCATTGGCTGCTCAGCTTTGATGGTCGTTTGCTTCAAAGTCCTGGATAGGACTTAAACCTTCAATGTTGTGACTCAGAGACCAGCGGGCTAACTGACCTACGGGCAATGCTGGTTATTTAGTCATTCTAGCTGTAAAATGCAATGATCTCCTCCACCTTGTGAGCAAAATTGTTGGCCCAAACAAAATAAAGGAGGAAAGACTGCTTTACTCTGCCACAGATGCTGTGCTTGTATTTCAAACTAAATGTTATTTTCCCAACAGGAACTGATTGTTCTTGTTTTGAAGAGAGGTTTATGACAGATTACATTCTGATTATATATCTAAAACAGATAAAACACAGTGGGTGATGATGGGATGCTCAGGAATCACACTGCGTAGTTTATTAAACAAGCAAATTCTCCTCACCTGATTCATTTTTCTTAAATAGGTGGCATTCCTGTTTGAATATTACTGAGAAGAGAGATATTTTGTTGAAGCTTTCTACATTGCGCTCATCAGGATAAGTGCAAGAATGCTAAATTTCAAACAACGATGTTACAGGAGAAAGGGATGCTGATTGGTTGACATGTTGGCTCTGATTGGCTGAGGTGTTGTCATGGAGAAATTAATTGGGGACTCAAAGGGATCTCAGGAAGAGTCCTGAATGCACCATCAGCTAAACACACAACCAATTTAAGATCATCAATTTAGCTCATTTTTGCTTGCAAGAAATGGCATATGTTTAAATGCAGGGAATACATCCAAATTTATCAATCCCTGATTTTTCCTCCATGTTGATATCTTGGTCATTCCAAGTGGACAAGTTAGGACCCTTTTCTCCTGCGGCGTAAGTTGTTGCGGTCATTTGAGATTTGGCATTCTTGCATTTGTCCTGATTAGCATAAGATCAAAAAGTTCATAGAATTCTCTACAGTGTGGAAACAGGCCCTTCAGCCCAACAAGTCTACACCAACCCTCAGAACATCCCATCCAGACTCATCCCCCCAATCTACACATCCCTGAACACTATAGGCAATTTAACAATTTAGCCAATCCACCTGAATTGCATATCTTTGGACTGTGGCAGGAAACCAGAGCACCTGGAGGAAACTCACACAGAGAACATGCAAACTCCACACAGACAGTTGCCTGAAGGTGGAATTGAACCTGGGTCCCTGGCACTGTGAGGCAGCAGTGGTAATCATTGAGCCACATGCTTTGGCCCATGTTTCCCTGAGCTGCTTGCTCCCTTCTTCTCAGTTCACTCACAAAGCTGTACTCATCACCCTTGAGCTTCTACATCAGTGCTGCTTTGAACAGGATGATCAGTTTTCAGACTGGTTCAGCTACTGCGGTGTTTCAAGAAATGCAGACTTGCTCTCCCTCCGAGTTTTCTCGCTTCCGATGTTGATAGATCATTTGGGCTGAGGTACAGAACCATTGCTGTCTATAGTCTGTTGGTGGGATAACTGTGCTGGAAGAACATATCAGGGGGCCCTAATCCTGAACCTTAATTGATGTCCACTTACATGCATTCTACACTGTATAGGGATCTGGAAGACAAACCATAGCCTCTACAGCCAAAGGGAGGTGATAGTCAACGGTAGTGATATTGTTGCTAGACTATTAATCCAAAGACCCAGGTGGTAGTCTGTGCACCTGTGTTCAAATCCTGCCATAGCAGATAGTGGACTTTGATTTCAATTTTTAAAAAAAATAGTATTAATCTAATCTAATGGACCCCATCAAATCTGGTTTACTAATGCCCTTTAGGGAAGGAAAATGCCATCCTTACCCAGTCTGGCCTACAGGTTCAATGACAGACACTTAGGCACATAATTCAGGCTAACACTTGCAGTGTTTCACTGTCAGAGGTGATCACTCTTAAGACATGGTGTTAAAGCTTGTAGTTTAACTCTGTTCATCTTTCATGGGATGTGGGTGCCACAGGCAAGATCCCAGTAAGTGTTGATCATCTCTTTGTGCCTTTGAACTGAGAGGCTTCCTAGGCCGTTCCAGAAAGCAGTTAAGTGTTAACCACCATTATTGTAGGCCTGGAGTCACATGTGGGCCAGACCAAGTAAGGATGACAGATTTCTTTCCCTAAAGGGCATTAGTGAACTGGATGGGTTTTAAGACAGAGTCAGTAGTGGGTGGAGTTGGAGGAACACATCAGGTCAGGCAGCATCAGAGGAGCAGGAAAGTTGATGTTGCGGGTTTACACCCTTCATCAAGACTGTTTTCAAGACAACTGATGTCTAACATTATCCCTCAATTATAAGAAATGAGGTGAACAATTAGCCCATTGTTCAATGGGTCTGTCCTATGTAGGATTGTCTGCTGCTTTCTGTAGTGTAATAGGAAATGAATGATAAAAAAAAGTTTTAATTTGTTCAGTCATTGTATGACACATGCCAGACCAGGTCAGACTTGAACTCTTGACCTTCTGGATCAATAATAGTGATGTGCATGATGGTACATTTCTGAGATCATGAGACAAATGCTTTCAGGACTTGATAAAGGGAATGATGAAAATACAATCAACATCCTGGGGGTTCCCATTGACCAGAAACTCAATGGACTCACCACATAAACACAATGGCTACAACAGCAGGTCAGAGGCTAGGAATCCTGCAGCAAATAACTCACCTCCCAACTTCCCAAAGCCTGTCTACCATCTATGAGGCACAAGTCAGGATTGTAATGGAATACTCCACCCTTGCCTGGATGGGTGCAGCCCCAACAACACTCAAGAAGCTTGGCACCATCCAGGATAAAGCAGCCTGCTTGACTGGCACCACATCCACAAACATCCATTCCCTCCACCGCTGATGTGCATTTGCAGCAGTGTGTATCATCTCCAACATGACCTACAGAAATTCACCAATGATCCTCAGCCAGCACCTTTCAAACCCACAATTACTGAGAGGGGAACAGATACATGGGAGCACCACCCCCTACAAGTTCCCCTCCAAGTTACTCACCATCCTGAAATGGAAATATATTGCTGTTCTTTCAGTGTCGCTGGGTCAAAATCCTGCAATTCGCTCATTGTGGGTTTGCCTAATGCACATGGACAGCAACGGTTCAAGAAGTCAGCTTATCACCACCTCCTCAAGGGCAACTGGAAATGGACAATAATTACTGGCTCAGCCAGTGATGCCCACATCCCATGGATGAGTCAAAGAACTTTACTACAGAGCCGTAGTCAATATTCTGTACATTAGAATATAAATGAAGAGTGTGCAAGTGAGGGGGTGTTATGGACCAGACCACCTCAAAATATTTTAAGAAGGTATCCCAGACTCTAAATTTTTCTTATTTTTACAGGCAAATGTGAAGTGCCTCATCCAGATGCGAATGCAACTGGTCAAACTACTCGATGTTAAGCAAAACACAGTTTATTTAAACACTGGAGTTAAAATACAACAAAAGAAAGAGGAATTCAGAATATCTTAACTCTATTGGAAACTTAACAGAATAATAGATACACTAACTATCATTAATTAACTGTTCCAATGTAGTAACATCCCATAAACACACCCCTTGGCAAAAAGGAAGAAGTTGCACACAGATTCTGACAGGCAGTTCTTCAGTCCAGAAGGCAAAAATCGATAAGCGAAATTTCGGAGAGAGTAGCAGCCAGGACACACACACTGAAGCTTCCAACTCTGTTGAGACCCCAGCAGCTTCTGATAATACAGAAAAGCCAAAACCCAGAAATTCTGATCTGTGAGAGCCGGACACACCCATTCAGACTGTTAAAAAAACCCCCAAGGCCTCCTAAGCTGCTTACTCAATTTCTTAAACTAGCCAGCTCGGAACCTCTCATTCAATCTCTCTCTTAAAAGAAACCAGGACAAAATAACATCTTAAAGCTATAGTATTGTCTCAGGGAGAGTTAAACTTTGATGAGGATATAATAGAGATGCGGCAGACTCAGAGTAGAAGGAATCTAGCTGAATGGAGTAGCTCACGAATGTAGTGCTGATACCCAGTACCCAAAGAAGCCATGGTGGACAGAATCCAGGAGGGGACATCTCTGTCCACTTAAGTTAGTGAAAGTGGCACAGCCCATGGACACAGCTGTTGCAGCATAAAACATAGGCATTTTGTTCAAAGCACTTTAATCTATGGTACAACATTGGCTGTTCTTCAGATGTAAATCACTATTCTTGAAGCATTTCAGAATGACGTGAGAATGTACAAAGTACTCAGTGGATGGAAGATCTGTCTTTCACTTCAAATAGCTGGGTATGTGGCTGGAATCACAGGATAACGCAAGGCTGATGATTTTAAGACGATATCATATTATGTGGTGAATGTAATAATTAACGCACTTGTGTTAAATTACCTCGACCTTACGTTAGTCCATTAATCCTTTTAGAAATAAATAGGTTTTTAGCACGACTCCTGCGAGGACATTAGAATTTCAGTTCCGAGTGATACAAAGAGTCATTGTCCTAGATCTCCTGAATTAAGCATCGTTTTGCATTTTTCTTGAATTTGATTTCTAGCTTCACATGAGAAATTTCTGGGCAGCTATTTTTGAGAGAACGAGGATATTCGAGATCTGGATATCTGTAGCGCCTTTTTATGACCCCGGAATGCCCCAAAGCACCTTACAGCCGATGGGATGCTTTTTGATTGAAGTGTAGTCACTGATGTAACATGCAGAATCATGGCAGCCAGATTTGCACACAGCAAGATCCCACAAACTGCAGCAATGTCTTAAGCAGGCAACGCTGTTGACTAAGGGCTAACCATTGGCCAGTTTTCCGAAATATTCCACTGGGAACAGATTAAAGACTAAATCTGAGTTAGATTGTTTTTGCTGGATGGTGGAGTTTGAAGGTTATTGTTGGGCTGGGCTGGGGGAGGGTGCGGAAAATAGCAGACAGGAAAGTGGATCTGAGATCACAGCCAGATCAGCCATGATCTTATTTCAAAAAAAATCACTCAAGAGCTGTAGATGCCACTGGCTAGGCCAGCATTTATTGTTCATCCCTAATTGCCCAGAGGGTAGTTAAGAAGCTGTGGGTCTGGAGTCACATTAGGCCAGCAGTTTTCTTCCTTAAGGGACATCAGTAACCCAAATGGGCATTTCCCCAACAATTAGGGATTACAGCTGATTAGAAATTAATTTCAGATTTTTATCAATTTCAAGTTCTGCCATCTGCCATGATAGGATTTGAACTGTGCTCTCCAGATCATTACCTGGGTCTCTGGATGAATAATCTGCTGACAATACCAAATGGCCATCACTTCCCCTTAATGGCAGAACAGCCTTGAAGGGCTGAAGGGTCTACTGTTCCTCTTAAGTTTGGCATTCCTGTATATAATTCCCCAAATGATGGAGCCTTGTTTAAGTGGAGCTTGGATTGAGAACTTGGGACAAAAACAGAAGTTGCTGGAAAAGCTCAGCAGGTCTGGCAGCACCTGTGGAGAGAAATCAGAGTTAACGCTTCGGGTCCGGTGACCCTTCCCCAGAACTGGGCCTGAAATGTTAACACTGGCTTCTCTCCACAGATGCTGTGGAGGTGCCGCTGTTTGACTGGGATGGCCAAAGTCAGAAGTCACACGGCACCATGTTATAATCTAAAGCTTTCAGCCATGATTGAATGGCAGAGCAGGCCTGATGGGCCGAATGGCCTAATTTCTGCTCCTATGTCTTATGGTCTTATTGTTACTGCTCCTCCGTCAGGTGATCTACTGAATACGTCCTCTGATTCTGCCAGACCTGCTGAGCTCTTCCAGCAATTTCTGTTTTTGTTTCTGTTTTGCAGCATCCGCAGTTCTATTGGTTTTTTTTTAAATTGAGAATTTGGGAGCCAGCTACATGATATTTTTTGGCCATGAGCCAACAAACTATAGAAAAAAAGTTCTTTTGTAATTGGCTGGAAAGCAGTATGTTAAGGGTTAAAAAAGGTAACAGAAAAATCCTGACTGCTCTGAGCTCCCTGAACATGCTGGAATGTTTTGTAACTGGGTATGTTTCTCAGAGAGAACAAACATTCTGTACTTTTATATCCAACTCCAGTAATTTAATGGTGAAGGTTAGTTTATTTTAAATTGCAAAATGTAGCATTTGTCACGATTGTAAATTAGAAGCAACATGACAATTCTGACAAATTTCTAGAATTATTTTTCTTTTGCTGCCATGTGTAAAATGATCTTCTGCGTCACTAATTGTTCAAAGGTTGCAATGTCTTGCCTTATTTGCTCCAGTGTAATTGCATTCTCTAACAACAATGGGTGAGACCCTACCACCTTTGCTCAGTACTCCACTCGCTCTGATTTTAACAAAGAGGTTTAAAGGTGTTCAATGGATTAATCCAGCTCTTATCATGCTGGTCAGATGATTTTAGGCACCTGAAGCATTAAAATGGCATTACTGAGATGTCAACCCAACTGGTAAAGTATATCACTAAAGAATCTACTTTGTTTAAATGTATTTTCTTGGGTAGGAAGAATTACATTTTTATGTCATCTTTCACAAACACAGCATGCCAAGTAGTTTTGTTTTTTTTAAATTCCAGTGAGTGTTACTGGCTGGGCCAGCATTTATTGTATATTCCCGCTTGCACATGAGAAAGTGATAGTGAGCCCCCTTCTTGAGCCACTGAAATCCATTGGCAGGTAGACCCACTGTGCCTTAGGCAGGAAGTTCTAGGATTTTGACTCAGCGACACTGAAGGAGCGATGATATATTTCCCAGGCAGAATGGTGAGTTGTTTGGAGGGGAACTTGCAGATGGTTGTGTTGCCATATATCTGCCACCCTTGTCTTTCTAGATAGTAGTGGTTGGGTTAGGAAGGTGTGATTGGAGGACCCTCGATGTGTTGCTGCAGTGCATCTTGTACATGGTAGACGCTGCTGCTACTGAGTGTCGGTGGTGGAAGGAATGGATGTTTGTGGTTGTGGTGCAAATCAGTGGGCTGCTTTGTCCTGGATGGTGTCAAGCTTTTTGAGTTTTGTTGGAGCTGCACCCATCAAGCAAGTGGGGAGTGTTCCATCACTTGTGCCTCGTAGATCACCAAGGGGACATAGAATCTCTGCCCAATAACATAAACACATATAATAGCACAGCACACATACACAAGCAATAACACACATGCACAAAATCGCATAAAACAATACACATATAATAATGGCATGGATTATAACACACGCAAGAAACATGTAAAACAATGCACACTATAACAAATACACAATACATACAAAATTACCCACGTGTACATGTATGTACATAATCACAATCACACATACAAACATATATGTTAGACTTCATCTCTTTGACATATCTTATAACTAACAGAGCTCAAGTCATCATATTGTTCTGCACATTTATTCAGAAATGGTTTCCACGTCCTATTGGGATATTGCTAAGAAGGCTTTACATTTGTTCTGAGGAAGGGTCACTCAACCGGAAACATTAACACTGATTTTTCTCCACAGATCATTCCAGACCTGCTGAGCTTTCCCAGCAATTTCTGTTTTTGTTTCTGATTAATAGCATCCACAATTCTTTCAGTTTCCTTTGCATTGGCATTTCTTTAAGTGTCAAATCTACAAGATGTACTATCTACAAGATGCACTGCAAAAATTCACCAAAGATCCTCAGACAGCACCTTCCAAACCCATGACCACTTTCATCTAGAAGGTCAAGGGCAGCAGACATATGGGAACATCACTACCTCCAAATTTCCCTCCAAGCCACTCACCATCCTGACTTGGAAATATATTGCCGTTCCTTCAGTGTTGCTGGGACAAAATCCTGTAATTCCCTCCCTAATGGCATTATGGGTCAATCCATAGCAGGAGGACTGCAGCGGTTCAAGAAGACAGCTCACCACCACCTCCTCAGGGGCAACTAGGGATGAGCAAGAAATGTTGGCCAGCCAGCGATGCCCACATCCCACAAATAAATAGAAAAAAAATTACATCCAGTTTTAGTAGGAACTGCAGATGCTGGAGAATCTGAGATAACAAGGTGTAGAGCTGGATGAACACAGCAGGCCAAGCAGCATCATAGGAGCAGGAAGGCTCCTGACAATCCAAGAACCGCAGGGATGTAGGAAGGAGAACTCTCTTTAAGTTTTCAAGGGAAAAAAAAATCTCAAAGAAACTTTGTTTTATGTAGCAAAATAATTTCAACAAATTGTCAAAGTCTCCATTGTGCTACTGATATAACTAACTCTTTAAACCGCGATCATGCATGGAAACGTGAATAGAAATATCGCAACTTCTTGGAGAGAAAATATGTTTGCAAATTTTAATTAGCATTAAGTTAGAAGCTCTGTTTCTTACCAAGCACTTCTTGAAAAAAATCATTAATTTGAAATGTGTAAGTAGTATTCTTAATTATCATGTTCGTAAAAAGTCGTGACATTAATTTCATCAGTGATGTTCTACAGAAACCTAAGCCAGTTGCTAGGCCTGTGGCAATGAACTATAAGATTACAAAATTAAATATACAGTTCTTTTATGTAATGTAACAAGTATGCATCTCATTAATGTTTGGAATAAAAGGTTTATATTTGGTTTTCTGTGGTGTGTGACATTCTGATTTACAATAATGCAGAGCTGGGACTTGTTGTTTTAATTGGAAATTACAGAGTTACATTAAAACCAACTACCCTTTGTCACCACCACAGCCTCCTACTTAGATGTCAGAGGTAGCATCTCTGATTCTCTTGCACTGGAGAGTGAAAGCTTTTGGTTGTCTATGTGAGAGAGGAACCAGTCAAGATTTTAAGTGTCAACTGTGGCTCTGTGCTTGGGTCCATCACTTCAGAAGGAACTGGGTTCAAGTCCTCCACCAGAATTTGAATGCAGCAATCTGGGCTAATTCCCCACTGGGATAGTGAAATGATTCCCACTGGGATAGCGAAGTGATTCCCATTGGGATATTGAAGTGATTGGAATCAGATGGATCTCATTGACTTTGATATCATTGATTGGGGTTGTTAGCCTGGGCCAAACAGGAAGTCCTGGCTGACCGATATAGACAGAGAATTGGGGATCCTCTTGTGGCATAGTTGTTGTGTCCCTACCCCTGGAGTGAGAGACCCAGGTTCAAGTCCCAACTGTAATAATATCTCTGAACAGGTTGATTAGGAAAAACAGGTTAATTAAAAAAAATATGGCTGTTAGGATGATATTTAAATAATATATAAACAGGGAATTCAGAATCTCCTCGCTTCGCTGACTGGTCATAGCCAGTATATTGTGCATAAGTAAATAGAGCATGACTTGGGTGACAGCATCCTGGCTTCTGTATGGTTATTTCCGCTATTGAGGGAAATTAGCACTGCTGAAGGTAGATGTGGCTGTTATATTAAACTGATCCAATAATATCATAACTGAATAGCTTAGTATTAGCCCAGGCACTGTAGTATCTGTGATTATAATATTAATCTGAAACTGCAAAAAAAAGGTCAGTTGCATCTTTCAATACCATATTTCCCCTCATCTCCTTCTTAAGGGTGCAGGAGCTGGCATAGGCATTGCCAGATCGGGTACAAAAACCGCACTGGATGCAAAACCCTACACCACGGCAGCAGATCATTCTCACATGAATCTTAATAGTAATCCAATTGAGGGGGTGAAAACCCAGTAATGCATGAAAGTGGGCGTACTGGAATGCCATTTTGGAAACACAAGCTGGGTGGGACCACTCTGTGCCATTTACAAATCGTATTGTTTTTCCATCTGCTGTCTCAGCTAGAATGGTCACGGCACAGGAAGACACTATTTGGCCCATTGTGCCAATGCTGTCCCTCTGCAAGAGCAACTCAGACCATCCCAATCTCGGGCCTTTCCCTGTCACTCTTTCTCTTCAGGTGCTCAATCTCATAAAAGATCCCACGACACAGGGCAGGGGAGTATGTCTTGGTGTCCTGGCCAATATGTATTCCGCACTCAACAGCATGAAAAAAACATGCTGCTCGTTGGCTCATTGCTGTTTGTAGAAGCTTGTTGTGTAATAATTTGCCTCTTCCAGATTGCAACCGTGACAACACTTCAAAAAGTACTTTGTTGGCTGAGAGATGTTTTGGGAGATCCTCTGGTCACGAAGGGTACTATGTAAATGCAAGTCTTTCTTTTCTCTTGAAAGAATTCTCCTGATAAATACTTTCCATCTCCTGAAGAGTGTCTACAAATTAACTCTTGACCGTTCAGTTTTCGGGCTGAACACTGTAAATTTCCATAAAGCATACATCTGTCCTGATGTTCCTTTCTGCTGCATTTAATGGCCTGAAAACCAGGGTAACAGCAAAACAGGGTAGTTAAACCAATTACACTTGTCTGATATTGCTGGATGTCAAAATTATACCCTCATCTTCTCATTGTCTGGAAGCTCACGATACAATGACTAGTTTCTTTGAAAGGAGCAGGTTGCATGAATAAAGAAATATTCAGATTTGTTGCTCATCTACATTAGTTTAGTTCATTCTTCTGCTTCATAGAATCCTGACAGTGTGGAAGCAGGCCATTTGGCCCATCAAGTCCACACCAACTCTTTGAACAGCATCCCATCCAGACCCAGACTCAGCCCCTACCCTATCCCTGTAACCCTGCATTTCCCATGGCCAAACCACCTAGCCTGCACATTTCCAGAGGAAACCGGAGCACCCAGAGTAATACAAACGCAGACATGGGGAGAATGTGCAAACTCCACACAGAAAGTGGCCCGAGGCTGGAATCAAACGCAGGTCCCTGGCGCTGTGAGGCAGCACTCCTAACCACTGAGCTACCGTGCTGCCCTTGTTTCCATTCTCAACTCTCTCCTATTAGATTTTAAAAAGAAAAATTGAAGCTGTTAAAAAAAAATCTTCGGCATATGTAGGTATATAAACTGTACTTTGCATATAGAAATTGTGACTTAGATTTGCATTTGAAGAAAATGGCATTCAATGCTCCATCCCTGAGTCTCTAACTGAAGCTCAGTCATATATACCTGACGAGATCAATGTGCTCAAATACTATAATTTTATCACAGCAACTGTTTCAATATTCTGTCACATTATCGAAAGCATTCGTCTTATCTGTATGCATGACATGATCTGGGCCTTCAAGGCAGCTAACCTCTGACCCAGTGACAAATCTACATACCTTATCAGTAGTTGTGTCATGCAGGAAGAATGACAGTTCCTAATGAGAAACACAGTGGCAGAATTTAGTAGAATTTCCAATTTTGTTCCAGGGCAATTGATGGAGAATAATCTTGCTTCTCTTTACACTATGCAAATTGAATGCTCCCTGAGACTAGGTTGTCGAAATAGTAATGACTAGAAATTTTAGATACTACAGCTGACATTTAAAAGCGCTATATCATGTCAGACGAAGCTCTGATTTGCATCCTGGTTTGATAATATGGCTCTAGCAGGGACTGGGACTAGTTAATAGTGAGACCTACCAAATAAGACAGGCTTCATGTTGAATGCAGTTATGGTATTTAGAGAAGTTTAGAGAAGAATGCTGTGCATTGTCTTATAGCTAGCATGCTGTATATTTTTAAGAGACACAATCACGATATCATCATGTCTCAAGCGCCATCTTAACTGGGCCCACGTGATGCACAACATGCTAATGCAAGTATGTGAGATAACAAGGTGTGGAGCTAGATGAACACAGCAGGCCAAGCAGCAT
Organism: Rhincodon typus; assembly: GCF_021869965.1. Classification (NCBI taxonomy): domain Eukaryota; kingdom Metazoa; phylum Chordata; class Chondrichthyes; order Orectolobiformes; family Rhincodontidae; genus Rhincodon; species Rhincodon typus. Next base: position 14,824,964 of record NC_063367.1, on the reverse strand, counting down.
CAGAGGAGCAGGAAGGCTGACGTTTCGGGCCTAGACCCTTCTTTAGAAAATGAAAGTATGTGGCTGTATTTAACTGAAAAGCTTAGCATTAGCCCAGGCACTGAAGGGCTTGCGACTACAATATCTACCTGAAACTGCAAGAAATGCCTGTTGAATCTTTCAATACCACATTACCAACATCAGTTTCTATGTTATGAGGGCTAGAATGAGCTTTGCCAGGTCAGGTATAAATTCCCTACTACAGGTATAAGATTAAACCATTTGGGACTTCATTCTTTCATGTGCTTTACAACAGCGAAAATCTCCTCCAGCCTTATGACATTCTGAGAAATCTGCTGACATATCATAGAACCCCTACAGTGTGGAAAGAGGCCATTTGGCCTGTCGAATTTGCACTGACCATCTGAAGAGCATCCCATCCAGACTCCCTCCCTCCCTTACTACTGTAACCCGCATTTCCCCATGGTCAATCCACCTTGCCTGCACATCCCTGGACACTATGGGCAATTTAGCATGGCCAATCCCCCTAACCTGCACACCTTTGGACTGTGGGAGGAACCCGGAGCACCTGGTAGAAACAGGGAGAATAGGCAAACTTCACATAGACGGTGGCCCAAGCTGGAATTGAACCTTGATCTGTGGTCCTGTGAGGCATTAGCACTAACTGCTGACCCACCGTGCTGCCTATATTATGTATCACTCATTCCCTTTGCCCATAATACTGGTGAACCAGACCACAGATTATCCTCCCTAAAATCTTCACTTCTCATTACTCTCCAAGGTGCTGTACAAAATGCACATCTTTAACCAAATGTTGTTGGCATGGCTTAATGCCTTCTGTGAACACTCAATGTCCAACGTTTGTTCTGTTAAACTCTGGTAAAGTACCATAGAAGTTTTTAAAAATTGAGTCATGGTACATGGGTGTCACTGGCTAAATCAACATTCATCAGCCATCTCTAATTGCCCAGATGGCTGTTAAGACTCAACCAACAACGAAGGTTTTTGATGACGATTGCTGGCCTTAAGTTAGCTTTTTACTCCAGATCTTGAATTTGATTTCCCATCTGCCATGGCAGGATTCGAATCCATGTCACCAGAATATTAGATTGGAGGCTCTGGATTACTAGCCCAGTGACGTTATCACTATATCATCACGCAGGCTCATTAAGATTTTACAGTACGGGAAAAAGGACTGTTTAACTGATTGTGTGAGCTTTGGTCATCAGGCATTTATCTATCCCAATCTTACTTTCCAGCACTTGGCCCTATCCTTTTAGCTATGGTGTTTCAAGTGTTTACCTAAATACTTCTTAAATGAATTGAGGTTTTCTGCCTCTACCACCCTTTCAGGCAGTGAATTCTAGATGCCCACCATCCTCTAGGTGAAAATTTGTTTCTCAAATCCCCTCTAAAGCTCCTGCTCCTCGCCTTAAAGCTATACCTCTGGTTATTGAACCCTCTACAAAGAGGAAAGGTTTCTCCCAATCTATGCCCCTCATAACTTTGCGCACCTAATCAAGTCTGCCCTCCCCGCCTTCAGCTTTCTCGACTCTGAGGAAAACAACTCCAGTCTGTCTAGTCTCTCTTCATAGCTGACTTACTTCAACCCTGGCAACATCCTGGTGAATCTCTTCTGCATTCTCTCTCGTGCAATCACATCGTTCCTATAGTGTGGTGACCCAAACTGCACACAGTACTCCAGCAGTGGTCTAACTAACATCTTATACAGCATCGACATAGCCTTATACTTAATGCCTTGCCTAAATATTTCCTATTTGCAAGTGTGATATAATTACAATCTGCTGCACAAAAGAACAGACAATGTATTTTCATGTGAGTTTGTTTTGTGGAGAATTAAGGGCGTTTATGGAGTTGAAGATTTAATTGGAAAAGTTGTTAAAGTGCTAAGTCTCTTTTCGTTGCATGTTTTTGCCTGAAAGCAAAATGCTGAGGATGCTGGGAAACAGAAATAAAAACACGGAAAGATATTGCTGGAAATACTCAGCAGGTCCAGGCAATATCTATGGATATAGAAAAAGTCAATGTAGGACTATGTCCATTGGGGTTTAGAAGAATGAGGGGTGTCACATAGAAACCTATAAAGCGCTGACTGACTAGACAAGGTAAATGCAGGAAGGATGTTCTCAATGACAATGTATTCTAGACCAGGATCACTGTATAAGGATATAGGGTAGGCCATTTAGGAATGAGTTCAGGGAGATTTCTTCATCCATAGAGTGATGTGCCTATAGAATTCTCTGCCACAGAAAGCAAGTTAGGCCAAAATGTTAGAATGTTATAAAGAGTTAGACATAGTTGATAGGGACGTACGGATCAAATCTATGGAGAGAAAGCAGGAGCAGGGGACTGAGTTGGATGATGGGCCATGATCATATTGAATGGTGGAGCAGGCTCGGAGGGCTGAATGGCCTATTCCTATTTGCTATGTTTCATCTGAACTGAAGAAAGAAATGTAAGACTTTTTAGGCTAGTGGATGAGGGCAGGCAGCAGGAAGAACAAAAGAGGAGGGCTGTGATAGGTTGGAGGTCAAGGGAGATTAATTAAAAAGTGGTTTCTTGGTGCAACAGATGTAGAGAGTGATATTGGGTCCAGTAAAGAAGCAAACATGTCCAAATAAGGTGTGAATAGCTGACCTGCAACCATCTGAATACAAAATTAAGAGATCAACAAACAATCAAAACCGATACTGTTTGTCATTTATATAAATGATTTGGATGAGAATATAGGAGACATGGTTAGTAAGTTTGCAGATGACACCAAAATTGGTGGCACAATCAACAGCGAGGAAGGTTATCTAAGTTACAGAGAGATCTTGATCAATTAGGTCGTGCTGGGGAGTGGCAGATGGAGGTTAATTTGGATAAATGTGAGGTATCGCATTTTGGTAAAACAAACAAGGGCAGGACTTATACAATTAATGGTAGGGCCCAGGGTAGTGTTGTAGAACAGATAGACCTTGGGGTTCAAGTACATAATTCTTTGAAATTTGCTTCCCAGGGTGGTTAAGAAGGCGTTTAGCACACTTGCTTTCATTGCGCAGACCTTTGAGAATAGAGTTGGGATGTCATGTTGAGATTGTACAGAACATTAGTGAGGCCTCTTCTGGAGTACTGTGTGCAGTTCTAGTTGCCCTGTTATAGGAAGGATATTATTAAACTGGAGAGAGTTCATAAAAGATTTACCAGGATGTTGCTGGAAATAAAGGGTTTGAGATATGAAAATAGACTGGAAAAACTGGGATTTTTTTTTCCACTGGAGTGTGGAAAGTTAAGGGGTGACCTTATTGAGGTTTATAAAATCATGAAGGTCAAGGATAAGGTGAATGACAAGGATCTTTTTCCCTCCAGTGGGGCTGTTCAAAACTAGGGGGTATATTTTTAAGGTGATAAGAGGAAGATTTAAAAGGGACATGAAAGACAACACTTTTTTACACAGAGAGTGGTTCATGTGTGGAATGAACTTCCAGAGGGTGGATGCAGGCCCAGTTACAACATTTAAAAGACATGTGGCTAAGTGCATAAATAAGAAAGGTTTGGAGGGATATGGGCCAAGCACAGGCAGGTGGGACTAGTTTAGTTTGGGCTTATAGACCAAAGGGTCTTTTCTGTGCTGTATGGCTCTATGACTCTATGATACGGCAAAACATAGAAAAAAGAGAAAATGCAACTGTTGTCTAACCTGCTGAGTACTTCTATTACTTTATGTCAGTGAAGCTTGTTAGATGTAGTCTTGTTACTGAGCTCGGAAATTGTAGCTTATGGATCCTCTTCAGGAATTGACCATTTCACCTGGATTGTCATCAGTGTAACATTGAGGTGCTGTCATTCGCTAGCTACAGTCAACCGTCTGCCCTCTGAGCTGAATAGACAAGATCTCATGGTACTATTTGACAAAGAGCTAGTATTCATTCATTGTTTACTCCTCAAACATATTTTCATGGTCATTTGTGAACGCAGTGCACAAGTCAAAACGATTTTGCTGACCGATATTGCTAAGTGAGTGGACAAAAATCTGGCAGTTGGAGTATAAAGTGGAAAAAATGTGAAGTTGTTAACTTTGGCAAGAAGAATGAAAAAGCAGTGTTACATCAATGGAAAATGACTGTGGAATTCCATGTTGCAGAGGAATTTAGGCATTCTAGTGTGTGAGTCATTAAAAGATAGCCTACAGGCACAGAGCATAATTGAAAGGCTAATGGGACAATATCCTTTATTATGAGAGGAATTGAACATAAAAGAAAAGATGTTATTTTTCAGTTACACAGGGCATTGGTGAGGCCACATCTCAAATGCCCTGAGCAGTTTTGGGCATCCTTATTTAATGGCTTAAAGTTCTGAAGAAATATTATATTTGACTCAACACATTAACTGTCCCTCTACTGAGTCTGCTATACCTGCTAAATTCCACCAGCACATTCTGTGCTTATTTCAGCATGCACAGGACTTTGCATGCCTGTTGCTAAAACAGATTATCTCAGTTTGCAATCTCTGTAAAATGCCTGCAGAACAGTTAATGTTGCATAGCTTTGAGGGTAAAGCAGAGACACAATTCAGACCTGCATTGGAAGAAGCAACTTGGGATTAGAGATATATAGAGCAGAACATGGTCTGGAAATTTACTGTGCGCAAACTGACTCCCATATTCCTGACATTACAACTATGACTAAGCTTCAAACAAAAAACCTAATTGGCTGTGAATCACTTTGAAGCATTCTGGGGTCATGAAAGGCTGTAAATGCATTGGAGCTGGTTCAAACGAGGTTTACTAGATTGATACCTGGAATAAACAGGTTGTTTTTTGAGGAAAGATTGGATAGGCAGGGACAGAGGTAAAAGCCGGGTGCATTCCATACCATACCAGGGATTTGGCTGCCAAATAGCTTCACTTATAACTGAATCTGTTCAATTTTAGTTAAATTTCAAAACTCAGTGAAAACATTTCCAATCGTGAAAAAGTACATTTATGTCCTGCCCCTGCGCTTGGGTGATCAGATGTGGGGTGGAGTCTATTGGGGCAGAGGGCTGGACTAAGATTTGCTGTAGCTGCAGTCATTCAGTAGCTAATCTTGCAATTCTGCTATTAATCACTTGTAAAATACTGAGACCAAACATTACAGTTAGTTTCAAACTTAATTGGTGACTTGATGACCACAGTTAGATTGAGTTAAAAAATATAGTCATAAAGTTATACAGTACGGAAACAGTCCCTTTGGTCCAACCAGTCCAGGCCAAACATAATCCCAAACTAAACTAGTCGCACCTGCCTGCTCCTGGCCCATAAACCTCCAAACCTTTCCTTTTCATATATTCATCCAAATGTCTTTTAAATGTTGTAATTGTACCCACCTCCACCACTTCATCAGGAAGTTCATTCCACAGGTGAACCACCGTCTGTGTAAAACATTTGCCTCCTGTCTTTTTAAAATCTCTCTCCTCTCGCCTTACCAATGTGCCCCCTCATCTTGAAATTCCCCATCTTACAGAAAAGACAACTGCCATCAACTATACCTATACCTCCCATTATTTTATAAACTTCTATCAGGTCACCTCTCAATGCTGCAGTGAAAAGAGTCCCAATCTATCCAGCCTTTCCTTATAACTCAAATCTTCCATACCTGGCAACAACCTGTTAAATCTCTTCTGAATCCTCTCCAGCTGGATAATATCCTTCCTATAACTGGGCTATACAGTATTCCAGGAGAGGCCTCACCAACGTCCTGTACAACCTCAACATCACGTCCCTACTCCTATACTCAAAGGACTGAGCAATGTAGGCAATGACCATTGTAGTATCCGATTGTATATTATTTACGTGGAAATATTGGCACTTCATAAAATGAAATGGTAGGTTCTGAGATGATTGGGCTAAATCCTTCAAAGGTGGTTCAATGAATGTTCAATTCCTTTTGATCATCCGACTCTTTTTTATGATAAAGATTTCTGAAATCTATTTTAAATGATCAAATCATTGCTTTCTAGTTGAGCTTTCCTTTCAACTTTTTTAATATTGGTAGTACTCTGCCTTGCGTGGTTGGACTGGCTCAGTGGTTAACACTGCTGCCTCACCGTGCCGGGAGCCTGGGTTCGATTCCACTCTCAGGTGACCGTCTGTGTGGAGTTTGTACATTCTCGCCGTGTCTACGTGGGTTTCCTCCGGGTGCTCCAGTTTCCTCCCACAATCTAACGATGTGCAGGTTAGGGTGGATTGGCCATGCAACATTGCCCATAGTGTCCAGGGATGTGCAGGCTAGATGTGTTAGGTTTGGGAAATGCAGGGTTACGGGGTTGGTGTGGCTATGGGTAGGATGCTCTTTGGTGAGCCAGTGTAGACTTGATGGGCTGAATGGCCTGCTTCCACACTATGATTCACAGTCAAAAAGCTGTGTGCCCAATCTGTTTGATATAGAGCTGTTTGACCAAAGTATTTTAACTGAATCTTAAAGAATAACATGCCAGCATGAGGTTTATAGAACAGTCCAGGACTGAATGGGCCACTCAACCCACTTTGTCTGTCCTAGCTCTTTCAAGGAACTATTTACTTCAGCCCACTCTTCTGTCCTTTCCCCAGCATCATGAAATGTCTTCCCCTTCGCCTATTTTATCCAGCGTCTTTGAAATAAACAAAAGCATTATGAACACATACAGGCTGCATTCAGGGCCACATGGCCCTTTCTAAACCTGTGAGTAACGTGCCAGTATTTATACTGACTGAACTGTGCGTGAAATCCTTATTTCAGGAGTGAGTAATCATGTGGTTGCTACCACAGACATGTTCCTAATTGTTCTTTATGCTTTGTAACCCAAGATTCAAATTTTAAACCAATTTTGAGAGCAGCAAGCTGCACCAACCGAGCCTCCGTCACCCACTCCATTTTTCATTTCTTGCCAAGTTGGCTTACAATGAGCCAGCCACCTTCATTAATTCATCGTTAGATGTTGATTTTTAAAGAATGCTTATAAACCCAATCTGATTAATCATTGATGTGCTCCCCCAGCAACAAAGCATCTCAACACAGTATCAGCGCAATGGTTTCCGTATCTGAACAGGCTTGCATTTAAATAGCACCTTTCTCAATCCTAAAACGTTCCAAAGTGCTTTTCACCTGCTGAGGTATTTTTGAAGTGTTGTCCCATTGTGCTCCATTACTGGTGACTGGGTCTTCTGCTAAACTCTGTGATTCCATCCTCAGACCACATGGTGGTTCAATGGTTAGCACTGCTGCCTCACAGCACCAAGGACCCACGTTTGATTCCAGCTGACTGTCTGTGTGGAGTTTGCATGTTCTCCCTATGTAAATGTGGGTCAGACTGCTCTGATTTCCTCCCACGTTCCAAAGGTGTGCAGGTTAGGCGGATTATCCTTGGGAAATACAGGGTGTCAAGGATAGGGTTGGAGAATGGTTTGGTTGGGATGATCTTCAGAGTGTTGGTGTGGACTTGATGGGCCGAATAAGCTGCTTCCATGCTTTAGGAGTTCTATGATTTCCATCCTCCTTGTTCTGGTCCCAATAACATGGGGTGTAGGTAAGGCGCTGAACTGACCCACCCTTAGGCCTATTGAAGAACTCTCATTAAAGCTAATCCATTCTCCAATTCCATAATAGTCAGGCAAGAGTGAGGAAGCAGATTTTACACCCAAGTTGATGTAAAAGGAGGAAGGGGAGGTACAGTCATTAGGGGATAATGCCCCAAATGTACATCATCTCCTTCCCCCAGCTCCACATTCTGTCTCTACCCCTGGCTTCCAAAACCCACCCATTGAATTGCATGTTAGTAGTCACAGCAGCATCCACGACTGAGCCCTAACCAGTCAGAGAGGCTGGTACCTCTAGGGGAAAGGACTAGGCTTGACTGAGGAGCAGGAGTACCCTTTTATGAACGAACTGAGATGGTACAGTATGTACCCTTCTGAAGCAAAGTCAGAGTTGACTCAAAATGTTGATTGCGTTTCTCTCTCCTGCTGAGTTCCTCCAGGATCCTCTGCATTTTGTTTCCGATTCCAGCATCTTTAGAATTTTGCTTTTATTCAAAAGTTTGGAGCAAGTTAGATTCCAGTGACCTGGCAGAACCTTCTGAGCAGCAATATATTCTGCAAGCATCATGCCAACACTCTTGAGGAAGAAAAAATTACATATGCTGTTTTTGCCCAGGAAAATGATAGTGCGGTTTTTGAGACAAATGTAATAAGATCCAACCCACTGTGTAATAGCAGTTCATTGAAGTTTACATTTTTGTTTTTGATGCAGTTATGGTGAAGCCTGACTGTGTGAAGTTAGTAACGAATGCTATTACACAGTGGGTTGGATTCTCTTCTTTTGCATTAACTCACTCATTTGAAGTTCCTGTCATGTTCTCAGTAAAGACACTTTCTTTAATGGAGTGGAATCTTTATTACAATGGGTGCACAGAGGAACTGCAGACAAATGTATTAATGTGCACATTACTAATCTCACACAGCGCCATGTCAATCTGGGTGTTTACTAATCTCTACTTTCCCCTTTCTTGCTCTTATGTTTGTGTGTTATATAGCAATGATGGGTGTGATCTGAATCACACCATGTCATAAGCATCAACAGAGTATGTCTTCTATATATTCCAGTGCACTGCTACAATTATTTTTCCATCTTCCTCCATGAAAAATTGCTCCTTCCACCTTTGAGTGATCACTCACATACCCTAATAAGTCAAATTCTTGCTCTCCATCACCTTACTCAATCATTCCCTTCGCTGCTGGCAGGGGAGCACCACCGCTTGCAAGTATTGCTCAACTTGACTGGAAGGCAGGCAGTTGCTGAGTCAAAATTCTGAAACTGCATCCCTAACAGCATTGGAGGTGTTCCAAAACCACATGCACTGCAGTGATTCAAGAAAGCTCATCACCAAAGGGCAATGAATACTGGCCTTGTCATTCACACCTGCATGGTATGATCGAATAACAAAGAGCCTCCCACCATCGAAGCCTCTTTAATGTTATGGAATCTGTCTTGTGTGTGACGACCTGTATTTTCTAAGTGTGTGACTCCTTTGGGGGCTTGTGAGATCTGGTGTGTACGGGGGTAGCAAACTTCTAATCCAATGTGATTAGTCTTATGGAACAAACAAGACTGAGGGTAGAATCTTTTCAGGGTCTGAATGATGTGGGCAGTGGTGAGAAATGTGGTAGAGCCATGTAAGACGTCCAGTGTGGCCTCTTTTGACATTGAATACTTAGCTAATTTCCAGACATGTAGTCAATACTCTCACTAGGCAGCTGTGAGTTGTCTATTAATGACCTTTAACTGCAAATCTTGCCTCATTAATAGTTTATTGAGTAGCACAGTTACCTTGCACTGTGTTCCTGATGGTCTGGGGTTCTCCTCTGAACAGAAAGACCTTTAGACTCATCTATTTTAATTGCAGGGGACATCCCTTTTTTCTTTATAGTATCTTGAATCTTTAGACGACGCTTGCCTCAACTTAATTGTGTGCATCACTGCTTCAATCTGTGCTGGCAGATTTTTGCTCTGATTCAGCAGATGTGGGTCTGTGCTGATGTAGGTAGACTTCTTACTTCGAATGGTTGATCCATTTAGACTTTCTTGTTCACCCTCAGAGATTAAACTCTTTGTTCACTTCCTCAATTGTGCAACGTGAAGGTTCCTTCCTGCTTGATGTGAAATGCCTGATGATTGTTGAGGACATTTCTTTGAAAGGCTGGGATATTGTACTTTGATTTTCCCTTCCTGGTCACCTCAGCATCTAATGAATCATAGTTAGTTGCTCCATTGTTGTGTTGTAATTTGACTCAATTCAACTACCTCAAATCTGGTGTGGTCAAGTCTTAATAGTCTTACCAGACCATAGGGCTGCTCTCTCATTAGAGAGAGACAGCTGGTAGTGGTTTAACATGAGGCAATGGGAGAGATTGAGAAGAAGAGTCCTTCATGGTGACCTCAGTCAGTAATAGGAATTGAACCCTCGCTGTTGGCATCACACTGCTTCACAAATGAACCTTCCAGCCAACTGAGCTAGACCAGCCCCACAAAAAGTGAGGTATAATGGTTCAGTTGCTGCCATTTTTTTTGACTGATCTCAAAGTTTGTTGGCTCTTGGAATCTGCAGTTTGGTTAGCAGTGGAAAACATTTCTGCCAAATCAATATAGCCACAGTTCGCTGTCTCATTGACAATAAAAAAAATTCTCATTCCGACGTCATTACCCTCAGCAAATTCCGCTTTCTGTTTAGGTTCCACTATGAACATACAGAGCCCTATGAAATCGCTTGCCAGCTTTGGCTTGACGGCTCTTCTTGTTGTTGATCCCGTTCCTGCTTTGAAATAAGATTGCAGTCCATGATACAGTGGCTTAGCAGTTGGCATTGCTGACTCACAGCACCAGACACCCAGGTTCAATTCCACCCTTGGGTGACTGTCTGTGTGGAGTTTTCACATTTTCCCTGTGCCTCGGTGGGTTTCCTCCAGGTGTTCTACTTTCCTCCCACAGTCCAAAGATGTGCCGGTTAGGTGGATTGGCTATGTTAAATTGCCCATAGTGTCCAGGGATGTGTAGGTTAGGTGGATTAGCCATGGGAAATGTGGGGTTACAGGGTTAAGGGAGAGGTGGTGCATCTGGGTGGGATGTTCTTTGGAGGGATTTGATGGGTTGAATGGCCTCTTTCTGCACTGTAGAGATTCTACGTATACTTTTCCACTCAGGAGTGAGAATTCTGTTTGTGAAGGTCTAGTGTGTACCAGGGTAGGCAGCTTCTGATCTAATGAGAAGAGACTCCTAGAGTAAGCAAGATATAGTTTATTGCTTCCCAACAACGATGCAACTACGTATGAGGGAAGACTGGTTCATTTGAACCTGTATTCAATGGTGTTTAGAATGTAAAACCCAGACATGACCAGATGCAGAGATGATGTATCTGCTGGTTGAGGGTTCAAGAAAAAAGGTCATGGTCTTAGGATGTGCGGTAGGTCATTTTGGACTGAAATGAGAATACATTTTTTCACCCACAAGGTGGTAAACCTGTGATATTGTCCACCCCAGAAGGCTGTGGAGTCTGAGTTGCTGAATATATTCCAGAAAGAAATAGACTTTTAGAGGTCAATGATGGACAGGCTCTACATTACAACAATAACTATTGGGAAGACAGAGCCTTGAGTCTACCTTCCATAGATTCAGCATGACCTTAGAGAAGTTTATAAAATCATGAGGGGCATGGGAAGGGTGAATAGACAAGGTCTCTCCCCCAGGGTACGGGAGTCCAAAACTAGAGGGCATAGGTTTAAGGGGACAGGGGGGAAGATTTAAAAAGGACCTGAGGGGCAACTTTTTCATGCAGAGGATTAGTTTATCATATCTGGTTGGCATTGTCTTGTTGGACTGAAGAAAAACAGAAGTTGCTGGAAAGGTCAGCAGGGGGTCTGGCAGCATTCGTGGAGAGAAATCAGAGTAACGTTTCAGGTCGAGTGACCCTTCCTTAAAAAGGGTGCGTTTCTGTGCTGTACATGTCTAAGACTCCATGGCTCACCCCTACAGTTCACATGACGTCATCAACAAGGGTGGTGCTTATTTCAGAAAGTCAAATATTAACTCTTTCAGACCCTTGCAAAAATGTAACAGAAACCATCTGCAGCAACTCTACAACCTCAGGTACTTAATGGTTTCGAATGGATGAATTATCTTGTGTCTGGCTTTGGGTAGCAAATGAAAATCTTAACTGACTCATCTTCACACTTGGATTCTGAAGCATCTTTGACTCAGCAAGCAACCACAATGTTGGATGGCAGCAAATCTGCTGTAATTTGACATTGTTGCTCTCAGCAAGTAGTAAGGGTCCAATTGAATTGGTTAAATTGAATCGCCAAGGGTGCACTCAAACTACAAGCCTGAGAAAGATGAGAACACTGCCCAAACACTCTGTTCTATTAATATGAATTAACATATCTAAAATAAATTAATATACATAAATTAACATAAGCAGCACAAATTAACACATATTACACCCAATTGCACAACGGTTCATTGATTCATAGGCCTTTGCGGAACCATTTCCTGGAACTGTCCTCAAAGTGTTTAAGGACAGAGAATCAGCAGGTTCCAATATATATTGGGAAATAAACTAGAAGAACAACGTCTCATCTTCAGACTAGGCACTTCACAACCTTTTGGACTTAATATTGAGTTCAACACCTTCAGATTGTGAACTCACTCCCATTCCTTCCCTTTCTTTTAGCTTTACTTGTTGTATTCCCTGTCACCATGTCCTCTCTCCCTTCCACCGTGACACCCGCACCCCCCCACCACACCCTTCAGTGGCACTGTCTGTTCTTTCCAGTTTAGCAGTTAGACACACCATTTTTGTGCTATTCTCTCATTCCGATCCCTTGATTTGAACTGTCAGCCCAGCACTCCACACACACACACACACACACACACACACACACACACACACACA